>NC_056731.1:1976739832-1976797332 GCF_019279795.1 Protopterus annectens
CTTTTTCCCGCACCCAGGACCTCCGGGTATTGTGCCACACGGTGGAAGCGGCGCATATTGCTAGCCAACTCCTCCTGAGATGTGGGGAACTTTATGTGCTCATGGGCATGTGGTAACATGGCATCCAGGAACTGGTGTAGTACCCTGGATGCTGATGCCTGTGAGATGCCCATTATGTCCCCGGTGGGCCTTTGAAAGGTACCTGTAGCCAGTATTCGCAAGCTCACACATACCTTTGTGTCCACTGGGATGGGCTCCCCTCTGTTGTCTCTTGTTCTCAGGCGCGGCCGGCACAGCTCCACTATTTGCTGTAACGTGTCCCTGTCCACCCTGTAGCGCTCTACTATCTCCAGGTCTCGCAGCCCCTGGTAGGTCACCCTTGGTCTGAACACTCTCCTTCTCCTGTGAGGCCTACGGTGGTTGTCGGCACCACCCTCCGCAACTCCGTCTGTCTCTGCCACATACCTATGCATCACGGCCACGGCGGCACCCAGCATATACATGTTAAAAGTTCCCCATCTGTTTACACCCTACGGTGCGGCGTTTGGGAAATCGCGCTGTGTGTTGTGCGCATTCACATTTATTACTGTTGTGCTGTATATCCGGTGATGTCATTGGGTGTGTCTGTGCGGCCCTATCCATGGATTATTTCCGTGGTTTTATGCTTGCAGCTGCAACGGTACTGCCTGTAGTGTAACATTACAGTTGCCTGCATTGCCTTCGCCTGGCATCTTACATTACTGCATCCTGCACGCACATGGCATATGATGCATTTTATCTGCGGCCGCAGTTATGCTACATCTGTACTTGGCTGTGCTATTTCGGTTCTTTGCTCTTTGCATTTCTACTACATCCCCTATTATCTTTGCTCTCATATGCCTCCCCTTTCCCGTTCTGCAGGAGTCTGCATGCAGACTTATCAGCTGCTGGCGTTTGCCCTTCCTGCATTGATTGGTGTTAATTGCTCGTTACGGATACATTTACACTGCTTCCGCATTTCCTCATATTCTCAGCATTACCTTCCTATATCCCTGGTTGTTGCCGGTGAGGCCGTCACATGACTGGTTTCGGGAACGTAGTCGTCCTCGTGCACATGCATTTGTACGCGCATTCTGTACTGTCAGCGCATCTATTTCCTAACACGCCAGTCATGATGCTGTAATATGCATTGTACAGCCCAGGTTTGCTGTCCTCCAATATCCTTCCTCCTACAGTGGCACACCCTGTGTGGGTGACATGGATCTGGTGTAGGCCAATCCTCGGTGTAGTACCGCTCGCCGTTTGCTCCATCCTTACGCTGGCGCCGTTTTGCGATTCACTATTATCTGCCTCATTTGCATGGAATTGACTACTAATACCTGGTTACGGCGGACACCGCCTCCACTCCTTGACAACCATTGCGCTGGGGTTGCAGCTTTACATACATACTATGGTGTGTGGTGGCTGTGCAGCTGATTTGTGTTCTAATGCTCTTTTCGGACATTATCATATTATTTCATTGCTTTACAACTTCTGTGCACACATCCCGGGGGTCTGCTGTTCTTTCTACGTACGTGCCATTTATGTCATTTTTTACATTTTGTGCATATTTTCTTTGGACATTCTCGGTGCCTTTCCACATTGGCATATTGCACCTATATGATACCTGACTTTGACAGCCTTCCGTTACTCCTCCGGTATGTTTGGGTAAATGTAAACCGTTTTTTTTGGTTTACATTGCCGTGCCCTTACGCTACGCCTGCGCCACTTCGTGGATCGCTATTGCCCTCATTTGCATGGTGCAATACCGCACACAGTGTGTTTTGCATACCTACGCCGAGGGCGGGGACGGTCCGGCCGCGCCCGGTAGTGCACGTGGAATTCATTCATACCTGAATCGCTAAGCAGCCATATTTGGCGTTATAACGCCGACGCTATGCTGGCGCCTGGCGCAAGGTTCATGAATCCCGGGGCTAGACTAATCTGGCTAAATTCCTATATAACTCTGAGAGAGACTATGTCCTAAATAACTTTACTTACAAGCAAAGTGCTGGTGAGTTGATGTCAGCTTCAGACAAAATCAAAAATGTGCAATCTTTCTCTCTGAGAAAGTCTTAAATTGATGATACACATTACATCTTTTTTATCATTTCTCCTTTATTTCCCAGGCTAACAGAAACTCAACATTTACATTTCTCTGTAAGCTGCACCTGGCCAGGAAGCCACAGCACTAAAAGACAGTTTTACATGTAAAATCTAGCAATTATCTCTCTCTTAACTCATTAACCCTGAGTACCGTTCCCTGGTGCCTCTGTGCTTAACACCGAGTGCGCTATGACACGATAGGAATTTCTTCATGTTAACCCCGAGTGCCTTCCTGCAATGCAAGTAAGTTTACAGCCCCTAATTTCAAGCTATTGGTAAAATATATGTTGGGAAAGTAACTGAAGGTTGTCAGTTACCTTCTCAACTTAGGATTTAGAGTGGAGGTACCTGATGGTCCTATTGGACTTTTTTGTTAAATTCGGCTTTGAATGCTCTCTGTCTTTTCTCCAGATTACAGCAAAGCCAGCTCCATGTGCATTTCCTCAATCAAGCGGTGGCAGCCAATCGGATTCATACAATCCGAGCCACTGCTTACATAACTGATGCGCTGTGGTCATTATTTTTTTCTTTTTCAGGATTGTCCTGCTGTTAAAACTAGTGCCAGTAGTGTACTGAGTTCCAGGATTGTATTTGCGTTAGGTCTAAGGGGTGGTATGCTGGAATATAAAATGCCAGCCTGAGGTTATTGATAGCTTACGGACTTAGATATGGCAGCCGTGTTTTACTATGACAAGTGCAGGTGAACATACAAAGCTTGTGTTGCCATCAGGGCTGCAAGTAAAATGCTACTTTTATGATTTTTGCCAATAGGTACAGATTGTTTGTGGACTTGCTGACTTGACTGTCTTTAGAAAAGTGGAGCCCATTTAGAGCAAAGCATTTAACCGAGTTCAGTGTCTGTACACTTTGTTATGAAATGTAAACATTTTCAAGATCTCCAATGAATTTTAAATGCCAGAGGTAGGTAAGTGATAAAAGAAAGTGTTGTGTGTTAAGTCTGAAATAGAAAATTATGCCTTTAGTACCTGCAGTCCCTATTTGACAGGCATATTCTGTTGAGAATTATGGATGAAGTAGCGGGCTCAGATTTAATAAAAAAATGTGTCGTCGTGGCTATGTTTTAAAATGCTTATGGCTTCCATGATGGTGGGTAACATAATGATCTTGCGATTGTAGTTTGTGATATGTATGCTGTATAAAAGTGGCAAACACCCTGCCTGTTCTGTAATGCATTGTTTATGCATATGTTATGTGCAGCAGTTTAAATTGTTTAATGCGACCATGTGCTCGAGAAAGAAGTCATGAACTTGTGCTGATGTTGTTACAATGAAATTAAAAAAAGAGGCAACATGTTGAAGTATTTTGCTTTTGATGGAGGTAGGGTATGTTTCAAATAACTTATTTCTAGATTGTATAGTTTTGTTGTCGCTGTTGCGTTTTCGTTACTGCTGCCATGCACATAGGGTAGTTGATTTTTTTTGTGTAAATTAAGAAACTGCGATTTTAAGTATGTTGCAAAATTGACAGTAAAGGAATATAGGTGAAAGTCTATGAAGAAAGATTACCCAGAATACCTGGTGGAAGGGGTAATTGTTGAGGTTATAATGAGACAGAAAAAATGTAGTCCAGTAATTAAACTATGTTTTGAAAGCATGAACGGGACTAAAATAAAACACTGTTTGGAAATAATAAGGTTTAGATAGGGCTTAAATGTAAAGAAACACTTTCCTGTAGAAGATGTGCACATCATTAGTTTATAGTTAGTAGTTTTTATTTTGTAATTGGATGTCTAGAAAGAAATCTTGGAGCAAATAGTCATTAAAATTGTACTACTGAGGGCATTCTGAATACTGCTAGGTGAAATGCTTGTGCAGCATTTTATTTTGGAAAGAATGAAAGGAAGTTAACCGTAAGTATAAGAGATCATATGCATGCCATTAAAATTAAAAATAGTTGCAAAACATTATTTAGGCATACTGAGAGATGAAAAAGTGGAGGAAGTATGCATTTTTGTTTTTGAAAAGACTGACGTTGATCAGAGAAAAGATTTCGACACTGAACATGAAAGGATGGAAAGGAAATGGCAGAGATGACTGGATACATACCTTTCACTTGGTGCTTGTACATACAGGAAATGTTACTGAACAGTTGTTTTGGGGAAATCTTTCATTCTGGTGCCTGTGCATACATTATATTGAAGGGCTCGGGTGGGTGAATGCTTCATTTTGCTGGTTTAATACAGCAAAACTTACAGATGTTTCATTTGGGGAAGCGTTTAATTTTGGACATTGTGCATACCTCAACATTCTACTGAAGGGGTTTCTTGGGTGAACTGGTGGTTGCACATACTAGGAAATGTTACTGAAGGCTTGTTTGTGGAAACGTTTCATTTCAGGTGCATGTATACCTGGACGTAATTATGAGGATGTTGCTTGGGGAAATAATTCATTGTGTATCAGGGATGTGCTTGTGGATACATGGTCTCACTGCCGAAGTGACTGCTGGGCCAATTTGTGTCATTTTGATGCCTGTGCATACAGAATGCAAACAACTAGAGGGGTTACTGGGGACATATAGAAAGTCAGTCTGCAAATTACATTGGGGTACATCACTGCTGCTTGTATTATTCTGTTTGTGATTATACTGCCCGAGTGAGATAAAGGTCATCACTCGCTTGCAAAGTTATTTACCAAGTGACTACTGACAGGATGGAACTACCATATTTTTTGTTTATTTCTCCTGGCTTTGTCAGTCGTGTGTGGAATTTAGGTGGGAGGAAGGCCTCAGTAATACCTAAGTGTTATACTATTTGACTGACTCAGATCTTCTCCTTACTGATGATAATGAGTCTGTGTTACATAACAGCTGCACAAGGTAATATAATGAATGCCTACTCAACAGGTTATGGGCAGCAGTTATCACCTGTGTCTCAGCATGCATACCTTTGCAGTAATGAAAGGAAGGTCATTATCACATAGCAATAGGTGCAGTTACAATATAGCAGTTAGTCATTATTACTTTTTTGGGAAAAGTCTCAGCTGCTGTCAGTGTTATTCACATAAGTAAAAGTCATTATCACTTTAATGAATGCACAAGTCAGGTTGTATTTTTTCTCTGCTTTGCAACCCCCTCATTCTTCATTGACTGCCTACCCTCCTAAACCCCTATTTTTTTCTTGCTGTATATATGCATTATATGTATATATATATATATATATATATATATATATATATATATATATATATATATATATATATATGTGTGTGTGTGTGCATATGTGTGTATATGGATATACATGTATGTACACTGGTCACACGTATATATATATATATATATATATATATATATATATATATATATATATATATATATATATATATATATGTGTGTGTAAATTTGGTGGTTGTGCGTATCTCAACATTTTCCTGAAGGAGTCATTTGGGTGAATGTTTCATTTAGGGACGTGTATAACATGTAGTAATGAAGATGTTGGTAGGGGAAATAATTAATTTGTGTACCAGGGAAGTGCTTGTGCATACATGGTCAGACTGCCGAAGATTGTAATACAGATACAGTGTGACAAGTGTAGATTATCTATAGCTCAGGTTTCAGCAATGGTTATTATAATTTTTTGTTTATGTATCCAGCTTTCAAGAATAATTTGTTATCTGTTAACAATATGCACATCCTGCATTGAGGAAAACTGATGGGTCTTATTGTAACCAGAGTGATGGTCAGATGCGATAACTGGAATTATTACTTTTGTAACTAATTCTAACATGGATTAACCAGATAAGTTTGCCATTTCTGCTTGTATTACTGTACTTCTGCTTATACTCAGTAGTTGGGCATGTTTCCACGCTTTGTCAGTCATGGGTGGAAATTAGGTGGTAGGAGGAAGGGCTCAATAACATCCAAGTGTTATACTATTTTGACTGAATTATAACGGCATTGTCATTTTGTGTGGTCTGATATAATTCCTCGACAGATATGGAAAAGAGCAAAGAGTCAACGGGCAGCTCACAAGGCCAGATGTTTACAGAACTGGTTCATGCATGGCTTGATCACAGGGTCGACGTTCACCTAACTGAGGAGGGCATTGCATAGTTCTTGACTGACCTCCACAATGGTGTGAGGAGAACTATGCAGGATTGGTAACATGCAGCATGTGAGAAGAATGGAAAACACCCATGACCAAGTAGGATCAGTATGGTAAATAAAACTCTCTTATGAAATGTGTTCTGTAAAAAATATTATTCTGAGTTTGTGCACATATGAAAGTTTGTTTTGGACTTAGGTTATGGAAATTATGATTTGTTTCATATTTTGGTAAATAACTTTGCAAGGGAACGTCTGAATCTGCTAAGTAATACCTCATTTTGAAGACTGTATTGATAGTTCTAACATGGTAAAAGAATGGTGTCTGTATGTTGGACACATGTGCAGATATCAAAGTTTGTTTGGGATTTAGGTTATGGAAACTATGATTTTTTTTCATATTTTGGTAAATAACTTTGCAAGGGAGCATCTGAATGTGCCAAGTAATGTCTCATTTTGAAGACAATATTGCTGGTTCCAACATGGTAAAAGAATTGTGCGTGTATGTTTGACACATGTGCAGATATGAAAGTTTGTTTCGGACTTAGGTTATGGAAATTATGATTTTTTTTCATATTTTGGTAAATAACTTTGCAAGGGAGCATCTGAATGTGTTAAGTAATACCTCATTTTGAAAAGATTATTTATAGTTCTAACATGGTAAAAGAATGGTGCCTGTATGTTGTACTCATAGGCAGATATCAAAGTTTGTTTCGGACTTAGGTTATGGAAATTATGATTTTTTTCATATTTTGGTAAATAACTTTGCAAGGGAGCATCTCATTGTGTGAAGTAATACCTCATTTTGAAGACAGTGTTACTCCTTACAACATAGTAAAATAACTGTGTCTGTGCACTGTACACTTGTACAGATATTACAGTTTGTTTAGTCTTGTACGAATATGAAAATTGTACATTTACAATACTTCTCATTATTATGCCCATATCTTTGCGAGGGAGCATGGTAATCACACAAATGATGCGTCATTTTGAAGCTGACATTCAGATGCACAACTTCTACACTGATATGTAGGCTCTGTCTGTTACAGGTGATGAGATATTATGCTTTGTTTATTTACCAGTTATGGGAAATAATATATTAATCATATTTCTGTGAATATCTCATGAAAGGAGTGTCACACAGTAATGGTTAAGGTATCATTTTAAAGCTGACATTCATACTAACAAACTAAATTCAAATTGTATGGGTCTGCATGGTACATAGACCAAGATAGTGTGCTTTGCTTTTCCAAAAAGGTAAAAAATATGCACAATATCAGCATTCCTTGCCAAATATTTAATAATGACTTTGATATGCACTATCAACATTTACACTGTTGGAAAGGTCAGTGTCTGCTGAACAACTTTCGTGTTTACATTTTTAGTGTCGCTCTTATAGTTAAAGAGTTATGAACATTTGTTTTCTGTATAGTATTACAAATGGATTTTCTGAAAATGAGCTCAAGCTGCACTCTTGTTCCTATGGTGGAATTATGGTGGAAGCCTATAGGCTTATTTTCCTTTTATATAAGATATAAAATTACCATTTTTTTCTTTTTTTTTCCCTTCTTCCCCCTAAAAAAACATATCTGATTAACCTTAAATAATTTCTTAAGGTATTAAAGATATTTAAAATAAAGAGGTACTAATGAGAATTTTTTACATGAGAAGATAATGTTTTAATTGCACAAATATCTATGCAGGTATATAGATCTGTGTAATAATCAAAAACATTAGCTTTTCTTTCCAAATATGTCTAAAGAAACTATGTAGTGTAGCTTGATTTTGATAAAAATATCATATAATGAAGTCACAGCTTTTAACCTTCAAAGACTCTTCAGTTTTAGAGGTTATAGTAATATTGTGTTCCCTTAAGTTGTCCTTTTTAACAAAATACATTAACAAATGTTACCAATATTTTTTCAGTTAGAGTGGCAGTGGTTAACATGCAATATATCTTTTGCTAGAAAATGTAGTCTACAGACAGTAAAACATTCAATATTTTATGAATATTAGTGAAAGTGTCAGATTGTAGTATGCACTTATGTAGCTGGAGGTGGATTAAGTAGATCCCAATTTCACCATTCACTATAAATCCAACATAATGCAAACTATTAATTAGAAAAGCAGTTAAAAAGTAAAGGCTACATTTGGAAATAACAACTGTCCTCATGTCCTGATGAAAGTAGTAACTATAAGTCAAGAGTAGCCATCCCCACTCTGCACCTACCCCCCTAACAGTCTTCTACTACTATCACTGACTAGTGAGGGAAAAGCATCACTTCAGTAACAACTAAGATCGTTCTCTAAGCAGAACTGTCTCCTTTTCTTTGGATCCAAAATTTTTGCCTGCCCCAATATATTGTTTCACCCTTTTATAACAGAATTTTTATTTATTGTAATGGTCTGTCTGCAGCTTTGGCTTCCCCATTCCAGCAGTATTGTCATCAACCAACAACTCATATAATCAATAAGATTGGGGACGAAGATATCAAGATGAAAGCACAGAAAATACATAGCTGTCCCAAAATCTACTTTAAAAATAATAAAAACACATTAACCCTCAATAGATAATGTATTTTAGTGACTTTATAACCACTGCATATGCCGCTTTCTGCTCTGATAACCAAAAAGGATCAGATGACCTAGTCTATGTTTTCACTGTATCTGTTAGCTACAGCTGCCAACTAATGATCAAGTGTAAACTACTTTGTAAAACACGTCATCAGAAAACGTATTATGAAGGGAACAATATAGGCATCAACATTAGTTTAGTAAAAAGGACCTTTATATATGTCTATGTTTTTTATATATTTTTCTTTGTCGCTCTTGGTATGTGATAAAGCATTCACTTGTTCCGTTTTCTTTTTCCTTTTTTTTCATGTGAAGATTTCTGGTAACGTGAATACGTAACCAAAGTTCATATGACAAAAGAGACTTCGAGAGAGTACATGCATAAGTTTCTTGTATTACAAAGAAGATCTCTCCAAGACGTCTCGAGGCAACAGCCTTCTTTATTTTTTTCTTTCCTTCTCCTTTAACATTTGAATTTTGGCGGTTAGAAGCTCGCACTAGGGAATCTGCAGCAAGCTATGATAACTGTTCACAAGATACTCGTGATGTGCATTTTGTGAGAGAAAAGAAAAACAGAATATGTTACTCAAAAAGCATATATATGAAGTACAATAAAAAAAAAAAACAACTTTGCCCCGTTTTATATAGATATAAAATTCTCTGTAACTATCAATTTTACTGGCCAATGTATCTGATATCAGGCACACAAACCCTCCTGTCCCTGCAACACACACTCCACCAGCTTTCATCAGAAAATACCTCTCCTTTTCCCTCTCCTTCAGCAGATGGACCCACAAACCACATTTAGTAAAGACACAAACCTCTCAAGTGTATGAGAATGTATTTTTACATGTCATGACGGATTCTTAGAAAGAAAACGATCTTCTCTATTATGATAAAGAACAATTTCCAATACCTTTTAAACTATTTAGAACAAGTCACATTAAGTTATATCTATTAGATCTAAAAGGACCCAAGCATAACATGACATTTAACAGGAGAGAAAGCCCACTGATGCAAAAAAAGGGGCTACATTTTCATTTAATTGCACTGAGATGGGGAGCTTTCATTTCACTTATCGGAGCGATCTATATCATTGGAATCTAATACACATACACATACAGTATCCGGTATTAAGGGGGTTCTTGTTTTAACCAATATTTCTATGGTATTGCTACATTGCCCCTATGTAGTTGTCAACTAATAATACACTCTGTCAAGGGAAGATTTAGAATTTTAACATCTATGTTTAACATTCTAGCGTATTTGTGTTAAAGGCTTTTAAATAGCAAATAAATTTAAAAAATAAATAAATAAATAAGCATACTTAATAAATATTAAATGATTTTTACCTTAACATGTATGTTTTTCCCAGAAGTAGGTGATTTATAGCATGAAAATTTTGGGATTTGAAGGGATTGTGGAAGAGCTTCATTTGTATTATTTACCCTTAAGCTTCTTGCTTGTTTTATCAATCGATAACATTTTTCCATTTGTTGCCTGCCTTTTTAAACTAGGTAATGAGATGTCCATATCTTCAGTATTTTCCAAAATCTTATTCTTTTCCACATATTCAGAGGCGTCATCAAGATTATTAAATATTTTTATTCCTTCAGATAGATGTATTTTAATTCTGGCAGGAAAAATGATTTGTGCTTTAATTTCAGCTTTCTTGAGATTTTTAATGAGAGGAATGCAGGCTTTTCTTTTAGTTATTATAGTAGAGGTATAGTCATTGTCAAATCTTATGTTTCGACCATTAATTTGTATAGGATTACCTGCCCACGTTGTTCTCAGGATTAAGTCCTTGTCTTGAGATGATAAAAATTTTACAATAATGGATCTTGAAGCATTTGGATTTTTTGACACAGACATATTTGACAATGACCTGTGAGCTCTCTCTATCCCAAAAGAGAGAGATTCAGGTAGGTTTAGTGTCTTAGGCAACCAGTCATTTAAGAACTGTATTGTGTTATTTCCTTCCATTTTTTCAGGTATGCCGTATATTCTAATATTATTTCTTCGTGACCTTGATTCTAGGTCCTCCACTTTATCTGAAAGTGCGGTGTTTTGCTTTAGTAAGAAGTCAATCTGGTTATCATTTTCATGTTGTCTTCCATCTATTTCATTAAGAGATTCTTCAATTTCTGTTATCTGGTCTGTGTGTCTTGTAATTATCTCCTTGAATTCTTCAATCTGCTTTCCATTTTCTTTCTTCATGTTTTCCATGATTTTTTCTAAATTGTCCTTTTTCATGGAAAGATCTTGAATACTAGATATTATTGTTTGTAATTCTTTCTTCATGGAAGTTTCCTGGAGAGAGGCTTTTGAATGACTCATGGCTGAGAGAGTCTGTAATATTCAGCTGCTGTACTTCTGACAGGATGTAATTCACTTTCTATTCACCAAAATTGAAATATTTGTAGAAAAAAATAATCCACTGTATCTAAATATATAGGTGAAAGAAAACTTAGATGTTTTTAAAATAATATTAAGAAAATTTCCTGTCAGAGAAATTTCTATTAAGCAGACCATCAAAAAAGTGCTGTTATCTCTCTGACATCTTGGCCACGCCCATCCAGCAGGCAGATTTTTCTGAGCTGCTCCGGAGTGAATGAGTTAATAACAATAGAAATAATTTGTTAGCTCAGACATCCAGGATCCGAGCTTGAGATCAGAGTTGTAATTCTTTACTTAACAGCTTTCTTTCAGCAGGGTGTACTGTGGTTACATTTTTTGAAGTGCAGCATATAACACAGTGTTCTTACATTTAGTTTTCTTTACATTTGTAAAAGCAAGCCTGTGGATTATATTATTTACAATGACATAGAATTATCTACAAAATTCTATCTGGCTAGGCTGGCAGCCTTCACACTGGACATAGTATCACTATCCAACATTAAAATGTTAATATATTTTCTAAAGTTGTTATAGAATGTGATATTTCTATCAGGCTTAAGAAACAGCCCTACTGGGCTGTTTCAGTCACTGTGTAATTTTTCTGCCATACCTAGTTTGAGCATTTTCAATGTCTCCTATCAATCGCTTCTGTAAATCTGGTAGTCTATAAGGTATTAGAATAACTTTAACCACAGATTTAGTGTATAAATTATGTTCTACCCATTTAGTTCTTACAGGCAGTTCTGAGAACAGTACTTTATTTCCTAATAATAAATTCTCTCGCTAATCTCGCGTCTTGCTCTTGCACATTTGATAAAAGCTCATCTAACTATACTTCAGGTAGATATTTGTCGGTCTCTGTGCAGCATAAGCTTCAGCTTGAAGCCAACTACACACATTTCAAATTCGTTCAGTGGCTTCAAGAGATTTGGTATGATAGATTTGCCCCATCTTCTCTTTCCTTGCTGCATTTATTCCTTCAGTTTCTCAAATGTCCCATGTGACTTAGCCAGAAATGTGTTTTCCATAGAAGGCATTAAAAGTAATACCTGATCTCCTGGGTTAAATTCTGTTAGTCAGGCATTTTTATGATAAACTATTTGCTGCTCCTGCATCTGATCCTTTACTATTGGTGTAGCCAGATTTAGCCTATTCTGCAAATTAAAGTGCTTCTTTATCACACTTTTAAATGGTGTCTTTTCACTTTCAAGTTTCCTTACTAATGTTGACTGGTCATACGGGATGCTTACCATATAGATATTCAAAGGGGATACACCCATTTGAACCTCTGTATGGTAGGCACTCCTTGCAGTTACCATAGAAAACTAAGGCTCTGAAGTTTTAGTGAATTACTTCCTTCATTTTATCTTTCTGTTTTACACTAGCAGAGATGAGTTCAGAACTCTGCATTTATATATACATATGTATGTATAGAGACACACACACACACACACACACACACACACACACACACACACACACACACACACACACACACACACACGCACACACACACACACACACACATATAATATATATATATGTGTGTGTATGGGTCCTGCTCAGAAGACTGAGTCATTAGCAAATCAAATTTCATATGATAGAGATCATATGATCAACTTTCCAAAATGCTGAAGCTTTTGTATGGCAATTTGGGTACAGTGGGGATTGGGGAATTTACCCTTTTCCCCACTATAGTGTGATCTTGGAGTTGATATATATAATATTCAGGAAATGTGGGGGTTTTGTGTCATTCAGCTTTCTGGAAAGTTGATCATATGGTCTCAACCATATGAAGTTTGACTTTCTGAAGAGTTGAGCAATCTCTCTCTCTCTCTCTCTATATATATATATATATATATATATATATATATATATATATATATATTTATACATAGGTTCACTACTAAATATCAAAATACCACAATCCCAACACTCTGAATACAGACACCCAGAATCTTGAGATTGTGGAATCTTGAAGTAAAAAACAAACAAAAACGTAAAACACAAAACCATCAGTAATAACATTTGTGCAGGGGTGAAAGCCCCACTGCACCTCCCACACCCCCTGCAACTTAAATATACCAACTTCCAGATTGCACTACAGTGGAGATAATGGCAAAGTTCCCATTCTGCACTGTATGGAAATCTCCATTCACAGTATTCGAGATTCCTCAATCTCAAGATTCTGGGTGACAGTATTCAGAGTGTCAGGATTGTGGTATTTCGATATTTATTAGTGAACAGACACACACACACACACACACACACACACATATATATATATATATATATATATATATATATATATATATATATATATATATATCAATTTAAGTATTTAAGAACATTGCTTTTTCTGAGGTCTTCACTCAAGATTCAGTCTTCATCTTCCTCTGTTTTTTTTAGTGCTAATGTTCTTTGTAAATCTCCATATAGACATCTGCCTTGTACTGCTTCTTCAGTTCCTTTTCCGACTTCTTTCACATATGTAGGTTTCTGTTGCTCTATCACTAGGGGAGGCCTGATAACACAGGATCTGTTTTATTGTCTAACTACAAATCAAATTCTGGCCTCTTTTTTAGCTTCTTTGCAGATTCCCTTGCCTGGTTTTGATTCTGGACCTCTGTAAGAGTGTTACTCATTTGTTTTCTCCTGCCGTTCTACTGAGTGGCCACACCATGCTGCAGTTCTACCTCTTTCTTGTTAAGTGTATCAGCCTGATAAACTTGGACTAGGGTTCCTGCTCTTATCACATTTGTAACAGTGCTTTAGTATAAGTAAAACATTTTTCCTAATATTACATCACGAGTAAAATCAGGGGTTACAGTGACAAGATTTAACAGTGTTTTTCAGAACTATTTCAATTTCTACATGTGTGATGGATATGTTTTTCTATCACCATGAATGGACATGACCTTCACTTTGTGATTGTTACTGAACTTATGCTTATATACCAGGAGATCCTTGGCAATGGAGGTCATGCTTCCATGGACTAGTATGGCTCGACTTTGCATTCTCTCTAGAAATACAGTGTACTTCTTCAGCTTAGTTATGACACATGGCATAACACTGACTGAAGTACTGCAACTGTAGTCATGTCACACTTCATAAGAACACATGCATGTTTAGTTTTTACATTTTTACTATCAGTTTCTCCTGATAAACACTTATATCAAAAATCTTATGAGACTTTAACCCCTAGAGTTTGGCTTCGTTGAGGGTAGACCCTATCAGATAAAGCTAATAAATGTCTTTGAGAGGATGATGTAGGCAGTGGACAGTGACTTTGTCTAGGTATTTCAAACTATAGATCTGAAGTAGTTAACTTCATTTGTGCAACCTATGGGATTCGGATCCGACCTCGGATCTGAGCCATCAGTTTTCAACAGCTTTAGATCCGAGCTCCAAGCTCCTCCCCTACCCATAATCCCCTGCCAACCCTGACTGACCTCAGATCTAGTTTGCCGTGGTTATCCAACAGCAGCTTGATCTACAGCTCCAAGCCTTCAAGACTTTTGTGAGAAAAAAACTACCTTTTTTCTCTCCTTTCTTCTCTTTTTTGTGTGTGTGTGTTTTCAGGTCCCTTTTTGTAAAACCCCTCTCTAGTTTAACATATATATTTTTTAGTCCTTTACCTCCCTCTTCCTTCGTGATTCCATTAGGGTTGTGTGTGTGCATGTTTGGGGCCTAACGTGTGTGTTCTCTTAGTTTAAATGGCTGAGGCCCCAAAATTGATCTTCTCTAAGTGCACCGAGTGTAGCCATAAGCTGTCCCCGGTGGATGGCCACACTCGGTGTGTGTTGTGCCTTGGGGTTGAACACCTGTCTTCTGGTTGTTCCATCTGTGTGGCGTTCAACCCCAGGGCACTCAAGGACCGGAGGTCCAAGCTGATTCTGGCGGGTCTTCTTACCCCAGATTCGGCTTCTACCTCCGGTCCTCCTGTGGCTCCCGCTGTGGCTGCAGCCGCTGCCACTCCTGCTTCCCTCCCCCTGGCTGGGACTCAACCTCCCACCTTAGGCCCAGAGGAGAGGGAGGCTCGGAAAGAGAAAAGGAGGGAGAAGCACCACAAGTGGCGGGCCGAGGCCTCCGCTTCGGCCCCCCCCGGCTAAGCGGTCTTCTCCCTCCAGGACTTCTGGGTCTCATCCGTCTCGGATCTGGTCCCCGTGCTTTTCACCATGTCCTGAGGAGGAGGAGATTCAATCTCCTTTGAGGTCATTGAGGCGACACTCCCGTCCTGCTTCAGTGGCCTCATCGAGATCTACTCGAAGTCTCACGGATGCAGATTTGGACCGGATGATGAGAAGGTTCCTCCAGGCCCAACTGCAGATGGGAGTGCTCCTGCCTCCCCCCCAGGGGGGAGATCAACCCCTTTTTTTGCCCCGATAGCTCATTCTCTGTCGCGCTTCCCAGGCTCGGAGTCTTCGGAGCCGGGCAGCCTTGGAGCCGGTGGTGATTCTGCGCCGATAGTCTCGGGTACTTCGGCGCCGACACTTCCCTCGAGTCTGTTTGGTCCATTTTGTTTGGATCGGAGCTCTCGGAACCGAGGGCTGAGCTTTGGATCCAGTGGTATCGGTATGTCTTCAGCTCTGTCCGGATTGGAGCATACTGGTCCATCGGATTCGATTGCTTCGGCACCAGCTCTGATCTGTCCATTGGATCTGAGGGAGGGTCTGCTTTTGGATCCCAGAGAGAGCAGCTCTCCCTCGGCATTCGATGTGGTGGAGAGGGTCCTGTCGAGAGAATCCAGGTCTCCGGCCCTTGCCATGGCTCCACCCTGCACTCCTTCTCAGTTGGGCCTGGCTTCCATCACCTGGCCCCAGGGACAGCCTGCTCTAATGTCCCAGGTCATTCCTTTGGAACAAGACGTGGCTGGTGAGACCTCCTCGGACAGCCCCAGCGAGGAGGTTCCTCACAAGCGAAAGTGCAAAAAGAGGCACCTGGACTCCCCCGAGTCCTTGACTGAGGACACGGATTTGGAGGAGGGGGAAGGCTCCCTAAGATCACCCCCCAAAGATGTCTCATTTGGTGACATCATGGAGATGCTCAGGATAAAGGGGGGGTGGTCTGCCCCAAAGCCTACCTTGGACAAATCCGTGTTCCTGGAGGCATTTGAAGCAGGCCCGTCTACCTCTTGGGTGTCCCCTCTGGCTGACCCCCTGGTAGATTTGATTACTACCAGGGTATGGAAGGAGCCGGACACTGTGGAGCCAGTCCCCAAGCACCCGGACAAAATTCTTAGCCCACCCTCTGAAAAGTCCCACTAGAGTAAGGGTCCCTCTGTAGATGCCATGTTGGTGATGGCTGCCACCAAGAAGGAACTTGCTCAGGAGAGCCCCTCGGTTCATCCCCCGAGCAAGGAGTCTCGGTCGATGGACGGTTTAGAAAAGCGGGTCTTTAGTTCGGCTACCTTCTCCGTGAGGTCGCTGAACTACATGGCACATGTGCTTTGGCTGCAGCGGGACCTTATCAAAGAGTACGCTGCGTCACCCCCCGAGTCCATGTCGGTGGAGGACAAACATTTGCACTCCACCTGGATGGCCACTGTCCGATCCATATCAAACACCCCTATGCGGCTTCTATCCCATGCCATGGAGGGAGCCGCTAGAGTGGGCCTTGTCATGAGGCGTCAGGCCTGGCTCCAGCACTGTGATTTCACGGAACCCTTCAAGGCGTGTTTCACTAATGCCCCTTTCGATGGTTCTGCCTTCTTTGGCAAAACTGCTCACGATACCTTGGTCCAGAGTGAGAAGGATGGGAAGACGTTGTCTGTCATCGGAGTCCGCTTCTCTGCTCCCCAGATGTCCTTCTCCAAGAACCAAAAGGGACAGAAGAAGATGTGGTTCCGGAAGTCGTAACAGTCCTGTCCTGCTCCGGACTCCCAGCCCTTCCGCTGCAGAGGAGGGCAGGGTGGATGTGGCCTAGAGGCAGAGGGGGCCCGCGCTACCTTGGATCCAGAGAACCCTTTTCAGACCAACACATGCAACACCCCTGAGGGGTTGTCTGACTGCTCCACTCTGGAGGCAGTCAGGGGGCATTTCTCGAAGCACCTAGCAGCTTGGGCGTCCATCACGACAGACCACTGGGTGCTTCACATTATATCCAGAGGATATCTTATTCCCTTTTCTCTTTACCCACGCAGCCCCAGATACCTCCACGATGTCCCACCCAATCAGAGGGAGGCCGCAGCAACAGAAATCCAACAGTTGCTGGGAAAAAGAGCCATACAACATGTCCCCCCAGACCAGTGTGGGTTTGGGTTTTACTCCAGGTTCTTTTTGGTGGCAAAAAAGATGGGGGACTTAAGACCTATCCTCGACCTCTCCTCCCTGAACCTGTCAGTAACCAAAGAGAAGTTCCACATGGTCACCCTTCAATCCATTCTCCCCCTTTTGTGGGAGAATGACTGGATGTGCTCTATAGACCTCAAGGATGCGTACTACCACATTCTGATGGACAGGTGATCCAGATGTTTCCTCCACTTCCAGCTAGGAGCCAGTTATTTCCAATTCAGAGTCTTTCCCTTTGGTCTCACCACAGCCCCCAGGGTGTTCACCAAAGTGTTAGCAGTGATTGTGGCCCACCTGAGGCTCCAGGGAATCTAGGTCTACCCGGACCTGGACGACTGGCTCCTGACCTCCCCGACAAGGCATCTTCTCTGCGCAGCCATAAACTACTTTCTTCATGTAGCTCCCCAGCTGGGGATCACTATCAACTTAGAGAAGTCATCTCTTACCCCGACTCAGACTATAGACTTCATAGGGGCAAGATTAGACACAAACCAGCTCCTAGCTTTCTTGACCACAGACCGACTACAAACCCTGAGGCTACATGTGTGGGCCATTCTACATTCTCCAGCTCCCCCGGCAGAATTGGTCCTGAGGGCTCTAGGCTCGATGGCGGTGGCAATTAACCTTTTGCCAATAGCGCATTTGAACATGAGGGTCTTGCAAAGGACCCTCCAGGTCCAGTGGTCCTTCCTTTGATTTCCCCTGAGCCATCCCATTTCCCTCAGCAGGGCTTGCAAGAGGGCCCTCTTATGGTGGCTCCAATCTCCGAATCTCCAGGAAGGACGCCCTTTTTCAATGGCCCCTCCTCTAGCCATGGTGACCACGGATGTCTCCCACCTCAGGAGTGGGGGCATTGTTCGGGCAGGACAGTCCAAGGCACGTGGGACCCCACGGAGACATCTCTGCATATCAATGTCCTAGAGATGAGGGCAGTGCTGTTAGCGTTGCAAGCACTTCAGCCCCTTCTTCCTGTAGGAACTATTGCGATTCAGTCAGACAATATGTCTGTTGTCTGGTACATCAACAAACAGGGGGGAACCAGATCCTACCCACTCTGTCAAGAGGCCATGAGGGTGTGGGAATGGGCGATCTCCACCAACCGCTTTCTTATAGCAACGCACATTCCGAGGTGGTCCAACATCCTAGCGGACAGACTAAGTCACACCATCCTGTTACCACACGAGTGGTCTCTGAATCCCGAGATAGCGAATCAGATTTTCGCCGAATGGGGTCAACCCTGTTGCGACCTTTTTGCTTCTCCCTCGAACAGAAAATGTTACGACTACTTCACTCTCATTTCCCCCTCCAGGGAACCTCCAAGAGACGCTCTGGTGGATGCTTGGCCTCCCGGTCTACTTTATGCTTACCCTCCTCTTCCTCTAATGCTGAAGTTTCTGCAGAAAGCCAGCCAGTTGGGGAGCAGGATAATCCTCATTGCCCCATTCTGGCCTCATCAACCCTGGTTCCCTTACCATTGGTCTCATCTGGTGAATCCCCCTTGGATTCTGGATCCCCGTCCAGATCTAATATCCCACCCCCTAGATCTCCCGAATCTGGACAATCTCAAGCTCACAGCTTGGCTGCTCCAGTTCCACTTGTAGCTAGGACTCCCGGTATCTCTTCCCCAGTTAGAACTATTCTAGTAGCAGCGCACAAGCCTTCTACTAGAAATGTCTATAGTAATAAATGGAAACGTTTCTCCATTTGGGCGGAACACCGAAATTTGGATCCTTTCACAGCTCCTTTGCCAGCAGTATTAGACTTCCTGTCAGGGTTGTTTCATCAGGGGTCTAGCCCCTCCTCAGTCAAGGTTCAACTAGCAGCTATCTCTCAATATCATGTGGGAAATGAACTGGGCCCTTTGATCACCACGAAATTGTGTAAGACCTTCATGAAGGGCACCTTTCTGCTCAGACCTCCAGTGAAGGATGTAGTCCCTCCTTGGGATTTAACACTGGTGCTTCAGGCCTTAACAGCTCCCCCGTTTGAGCCTGCAGCTTCAGTAGATCTTAAATTCTTGTCATGGAAAATGGTCTTTCTTGTCACTATCACCTCGGCTCGAAGGGTCTCTAAACTACAGGCTCTCTGTGTAAAATCCCCATATTTGACTTTTCACAAGGATAGGGTTTACCTCAGGACCAATCCCTCTTTTCTTTCCAAGATTGCCTCTGAATCGAATATTAACCAGTCCATCAACCTACCAGTCTTCTTCCCTAATTACTAAAACAAAGGGGAATATAAATTACACTCATTGGATGTGCATAGACAACTTCACTTCTACATCCACAGGACATCTGGTCGTAGGCAATCTGACCAGTTGTTCATCTCCTTTGCCAAATTAAACTTGGGTAAACCTGTGTCTAAAGTCACACTGTCTAGATGGATCTTGCAGTGCATCCTTTTAGCATATGAAAGCTCTGGCAGGCCCGCACCTCAGGGAGTCCATGCCCACTCTACTCGGTCTATGTCTACTTCTGCAGCTTTTAGAGCTAGAGTCTCTTTGGTTGATATTTGTTCAGCAGCCACTTGGGACTCATATCATACCTTTATCAATCACTATAAATTGGACATTATTTCCAGAGGGAGAGCATCCTTTGGCTCTGCAGTGCTCTGAAACATCCTTCCATGATGGCTGCCCAAGGTTCAGGTAGCTGGGGACTCTGTCCCATAGGTTGCTGCACAAATGAAGTTAACTACTTCAGATTAAGAAGTTATGTACTCACCATAATGTTCCATCTGAGTAGGTAAACTTAATTTGTCAGCAACCGTCACTCCCTCCTGCCCCCTCACTTATCAATGTTTTCATACTCAGGTCCATGGGTGTTACCCACTTATCTGAAAGTATTAGTCTTCAGACAGTATCTGCTTTTGGGCAAACTTGATCTGAGGTCAGTCAGGGTTGGCAGGGGATTATTGGTAGGGGGAGGAGCTTGGAGCTCGGATCTAAAGCTGTTGAAAACTGCCGGCTCGGATCCGAGGTCAGATCCGAATCCCATAGGTTGCTGACAAATGAAGTTTACCTACTCAGATGGAACGTTATGGTGAGTACATAACTTCTTATTCATGTCAACATAATAAGCAAACTAAAGGTATTCTAAACTGACCCCTTTGTAGTTTGAATGATTGATCGATCGATTGATTGATTGATTGCAAAGTGATTGAAGAACAGAACCCACATAATGAGGGTGGTAGGTGGTTCTTTGGAATAACATAGAGGTGACCAGTGGAGTTTGGTATTCAGTAATTACTTGTCTGATGTCCAGATCACTAATGAGGATCTGTGGTAAACAGACACACTGCCACTGTCACTACTTTTAAATTGTGTATTTGCTTTTCTGGATCAAACAGCAAGATGTCATACATAGTAGCAGCAACACCAACAGATTTCAAACCCTTGAGTAAATCAGCCATTTTATGCTGGAAATTCGCAAGTACTAAGGTTATAACAAAGGGCATCCTTTTGAAACAGAATCTTCTCATAGGAGTAAAGGTTGCTAGCTTTTTGCTTTTTTTTGTCTAATAGAATTTGACAGAAATCACAAGAAGAATCTACTATAGTAAACACTTTAACATTTACTAATTTGGAGCTATGCCTTCTAATGTTGCTAGTAGTACAAATGTTCATGCATGGTTGCATCACTGAACTTGTTAAAATCAGCACAAGTACTTAATCAACTATTTATTTTATAATTAGGACCATAGGAGCATACCACTTGGTCAGCTCAGTTACATTTTATATAACGCCATTTTTTTCAGTTCTGCTTCTCCATTGGAGAGCCAAAGAAATTCTTAACACTTCTTGCTTGATTAAAGGATATGGAACAGCATGAGGTTTTAGTCTGATGTTTAGTGTTTTACAATCAAGCAGTCCAGCTTCACCAAACACATCAAAACTGACTTCATTTATTCTTATTATTAAGTCCACTTTGCATGCCACAACTTTGCTCAGCTGATTATTTACAGTATATATTGACCATCCAGCACATAAACTGAAATCTCAAATTTGAGTATTTTCCACTCAGATATGGCTAGAGATTTGCCAGTGTACTTGAGCTGGCCTGCAGGACAATAAATCTCAGGCTGTGTTTCATGCAACTATGGGTACTTTGGAAAACTTCTGTTATGTAGCCTGTGATATTATAGTAACAATGGCACCTGTATTGGTTTGAAACTTGCTTCTGTTCTATAAATTGGTATTTTTACTAGCCAGTCAGCCTTTACAGCTGATCCAATAACTAATCCTTAGAAAAGTGCTTTCTTTACATTATTTTTAGTTTCCTTGATATTTGCAGTGGTAGTCTTAAATGTCCTAGTCTACAAATGACAGCAAAATGGCCCAGTTTTTTTTACATCTCGTATACTTTCTGTTTTGTGCAGCACAATGCTTTGCCTCATTATAGTATCAATCTGGCCATTTGCATTCATCTGCTTTGCTCTCACTGTGCTTCTCAATCATTTTTGTTTTAGATTGAATGGCATAATGCCTTTTATAAAACTTGCTATTAAGTTTGTGTTTTACCTCACACACTTAATAGGCCATGTTTAAGTTGGTATTCTGCCTTTTTACCAGTTCAAGTCTCTCGGACTATTTGTATTCGTTTTTCTAAAGTTAGATTGACTGCAAGCTGTAACTTTTTGTCACACTTTTATATCAGCCAGACTAATTAGACTTCTGTTTCTTATTTGCTCATCTTTAGTGCAATTAAAAGCAGAGATTTCTGTCAGTTCTTATAATCATCTCACAAACATGTCCAGACACTTGCACTTTGCTTGTACACATTTGATAAATGTGCTTTCTATTGAAATTAATTTCTTTTTGGCACAAGATATACATTGAGTTTGCTAATTACTGAGTCATATGTAACACTTGGTCCTTCTGTAAATGTAAAGGCATTGTTTATCACCTTGACCTTTTGACCTATAGCATACAAAAACTTGTTTATCTGGATTTCTTCTAATTCTTTATCTAATACCTCTGGTTGACTTCAAATATCATTGACACTGCTCTTTTTCCTTTCACATTACTATATAATTAGAATCATATAATTAAAAACATACACTATCTGCTGCTTAAGTTCAGAAATAATTTAACTTTAACTTCTTCTTATGTTAGTACAATTAACTAAACACTGCATTAAGAAATAACCTTTTCCATAATCCCAACAATTAAAAGCAAAAGGAAAATATAGCAAGGCTAGACTTTCCATTATGTGATTCTGTAAACCTTCTGTATTAGAGAGAACATAGGATATATACAAATGACCCCTTAAGTTCTTCATCTGTTTGAACACTCATGACTTTTTTCTCTTTAAGTCTAGTCATAATCAACTTAAGGCCAATAAAGCCAAACCCCAGTAGATATAAACATGCATGTTTCAACCTTCTTATAGAATCATCAGCACAACATAAGTGGGGTATGTTTTTAACCTTTAGAAACACAGGGTTGTCATACCCAGCTGACATCCATAACCATTAGGATGCCTAGAAAACATCCAAACCAACAAACTAAACCAATCAGTTAAAAACGTCACACAGAAAAAAAAACAATCAGCCAAAACCAAAAAGCAAGGCTAGACTTTCCACTGTGTGATTCCTTAAACCTCTTGTATTAGAGGTATGCAAATGACACCATAAGGCTGTCAGATGTTTCAGCTATAAGGCAAGTCTGAAAGGAGTCATTTACATATATCCCACATTGGCTCTAATACAAAAGGTTTAACAAATCACACATTGGGAAGTCTAGCCTTGCTAGAGTTTTCCTTTGGCTTTTGCTGATTGTTTTTTTCTGTGTGACTCATTGTTTTTGTTTGTTGGTTGGGATATTTTGCAGACACCCAAATGGTTATGGATATCAGCTGGGTACAACAATCCTGTGTTTTTAAGTATTAGCTAAACATTCTGCTTGCATTATGTTGATTTATAGATTTGGAAAGAAAATGACTTGTGGATATTTTGAATCGTTATATATCTGAAGTATCTGCTCTCCTTAAGGGTGGTTTGCATCTATCCCATATTGCTTCTAATGCAAGAGGTTTAAGAAATCACAAAGTGGAAAGTCTAGCCTTGCTAGATTTTTCTTTTGTTTTTTTTGCTGATTGTTTTTTCTGTGTGACCTTTTTATTTGATGTTTTAGTTTAATCCCAACAGCTGAAACAGTTAGCAATGTCAAATGTTTCTTTCAAAAATAACAAAATTGTTCTTCTTTGCTTTTTATGTTATTTTTTCATTACCCAGTTCTCATACTCTAGCCTAAAATGCTTTTCAGTGCTCAAGTTCTTTCACTATAACCTCTTTTTATCCCATAGATATGCCAGTATGGTGGAACACAGTGTGCATCTACACCCAGTCTTTTCAGGGCAGACCTGTTTATACTCTAGCAAGCTGTTTACTACAACCAAGCCATTCTGCTCTGTATTTGCCACTATTCTATCAGGATTCTGTCTTATTCAGGCTGATGATGTTGAGCTTAATCCAGGCTCTCATTCACAGAACAAGACACTCCATAGAAATTATAGAGATGCTTCAGTTGCCTTTATGAATGTTTGTAGTCTCAAAAAGAAATGGGACAGCTTACAAGCATGGACCATTCTCCACAATCCAAATATTAAATGGAATCACAGAAACCTGGGTAAAGACTAACTCAAGTATATCTAATGCAATACAAAAAGATTAGACTATTTTCAGTGACACCAGGCTGAACTATAGACAAGGTAGAAGGGTCAGGCTGATGATAAAAAAAAATTGCTTCCTTACATCCTATGCTTATAGTCAGGAATAATTCCATCTCAGGTAACAGACTCAGTTGGTTCTAACTGAAATCTCTAGGAATGTCACAACAAAATTTGCAGTTCTACCAGTTATAGTCCTCCACCTTTATTCCTGCCTTAATAGAGTCTGTTGTCAATGACATAGCATAACTCACCAAAACAAAGGAAAATGATCCTCAAGGGAGACTTAATTGTGAACTGGACAGGGAATCCCAAATGTCAGTAATTCAGACAAGCTTTATTTATTTATTTATTTAAATTTGTTGACTGGGAGTGTCCGACTGGACGTAGGTACATTTTCAGTGGAGGCCCAGGGAGAAAAGCTCCACAGTAAAATAAACAGACAGTAGTTACATTGGATTACATAGCGATTAACAATTTAACATAGCAATTACTTACAACATATTTACAGATGAAGAACATAGTACATCAGTAGACAAGTAGAATATCTGTGAAGTACATAACAGACATTAGCAAATGTTACAATGAGAAGTTCCTGCTGCATAATAAGTACTAGGCTTATTAGCATCTGAGCTTGCTATAATCAAGGTAGTTAGTGGAGTGGAAAGAAAGAAAGGTAGTGGTTGGATGGGGTGGATGATATTAGAGTGGGAGTTGCAAGGGCATAGCCAGCATGTTTTTAGGTGCGCTTTTAGTAAAGTTTTGCAGTGGGTGCATGATGGTACGGAGGTAATTGTGGGTGGGAGTGAGTTCCATAATTTGGCTATGGCGCAAGAGAATAGTGCTTCACCAGCAGAGTTGTTGGCTTTAGTGATCTGCAAGTGATTTTTGTTGTTGGATCTTAGTGGTCTGGTTGTGCGATAGGGTTGGAGTAGATTCTGGAGGGATGGGACATTTAGTGGATGGTTTACTAGTTTGTGGGCGAGTGAGAGTTGATACCACTGAAGGAGGTGAGGGAGTTCAAGCCAGCCCAGTTCAGCAAGTGAGAGACAGTGGTGACTATGATAGGATGCCCCTGTGGCGAATTTGGCGATTTTGTTGTAGCAGGTCTCTAGCTTGCTTAAATCACATTGCCTTAGGTTGGTATATATTGGAGAGGCATAAAGTAGAGATAAGGTGGGAATTTGCTATTGAAATCTTTGCTGCTTTGGTGAGAAATTGCTTATTTCCGTATAATGCTCCTAGTTTTTTGTGGACTTTTTTTATGGTCATGGATATGTGAATGTCAAATTTTAGTTTATTGTCTCTTTCCATTCCTAGCAATTTGGTGTGTTCAGTTGGGTATATAGTGATGTTGTTTTTTGCTGTGATGTTAAAGTGAGAGTTGTTTTGAGTATGTTTGGTGGGTTGGAAGATGAGTAGTTTAGTTTTGTTTGGGTTGAGTATTAATTGGGCATTGGATAACCATGTTTCAACAGAGGAAAAGGCTTCCTGTGTGACTTTTTGCAGTTTGGGTAGGGACTGAGCTGAGCAGATGATGGTCGAGTCATCTGCGTATTGTATGAATGTGCCATGTTTGGTGGCAGAGGCTAAATTATTGGTGTAAACAGAGAAGAGTAGGGGTCCAAGGATGGATCCTTGGGGAACCCCTATGGAGACAGGTAGTTGGGGAGATATGTCATTCTGCCATACAACGGATTGTTGGTGGTCAGACAGGTAACTCTGAAACCAGTTGGTGACTGATTGTGAGAAGAATAGGTTACTGAGGACAGAGATAAGTTGTTTGTGTGGGACCATGTCAAATGCTTTAGATAGGTCTAGGAAAGTAGCAGAGGAGAGATAGCCATTGTTTTTATGCTGAAGGATAGTGTTAGTAAAGGAGAGTAAGGCAGTGGTGGTGCTATGGTTTGGTCAGAAACCATGCTGAGTACTGGAAAGGAGGTTATTAGTAAGGAGGTAGTCTGAGACCTGAGAGTGTATGCATCTCTCTAGTATTTTGGAGAGTGGAGAGAGAATAGCTATGGGGCGGTAATTGGTTAGTTCTGCGGAGGGTCCGCCTTTGTGGAGGGGAACTATATGTGATACTTTCCACAGTGTGGGAACGTAACTTTCTGACAGAGATCGGTTAATCAAGATGGATACTGGGTAGGCCAGAGCATCAGCTGCGATTTGTAGGTATTCACTTGGGAGGTTGTCTGCTGCTAATTTGGTGGGTTTAAGTTTAGTTAAGAGTTTTTTTATGTTGGAGGTAGGTACAGGAGAAAAAGAGAAGGCAGTGGGGAGATTACTAGTTGAAGGTGTGGGTTGGAGGGGAGGGGGGTTGTGTTGTTTAGCTAGTGATAGTATGGTTTGTGTGAAGTGTGTGTTGAATGAGGTAGCAATATTTCTATAGCTTCCTCCATATAACTGAATCAATGAGAAAATGAAGGGGCCGAACTACAAGTTCATACCAAAGTTAGCTCCACACTGGACACCCTCCTAACCAGTATTCCAGGCAACATACACACATACTCTGGAATATTGTACACAATAGCAATAAGTGATCACAATCCTTTTCTTTCTCAACCTGGGCATTTAGAGTTTCTTAACTCCTTTCAGAAATCATTACCACGGAATGTTTTCAACTTTTCCTTAGAAAATTCCACTGAATGGACATAGTGACATTGATTGGAGCACACATTACCAGTGCACCAACCCAAACACTGCCCTCTCTGCATTCTATAATCTGGTTATACCCATCCAAGATAGGCTGTACCACATGAAAAATAAGATGTCAAGGACAGTTTCCCTTGACTCAACAAATAGCTGAACAATCATATAAAACTCAGAGACTTAGCCTGGAAAGAATGGGAAGCTGATCCCTTGTATGACCTTAAGTACAACACATTTCTTCTTTTTAGACAACAATCTAGAATAGATATCAAATCAGCCAAAGCTGAATTCCTCTGTCAACAGCAGCTAAAGCACCTTGTTTGGTACAAACAAGTTTGGCACTGAATCAAGTCCACCAGTAACAAAACCAACTTTCCCAAACAATCCTCCATATCCAAACTCACCTTAGCTATGACTAATAGTATTGCTAGAAACATATCTATTCCCCCATCAGACAATGCTTCACACTTCACCCATGCAAAGTACTGAACCACTAAGCCATGACAGCTGGTAAACAGTCTTCGCAAGGCTCAAGCCCAGGACCCTGCACACCATAGCCAAAGTGATTTACCACAAAGCCACATCAGATATGCACTGCCAGTAACTCCTTCTGTACCCCTTCACAAAGTAATACAATATTCCTTCTAATTCAAAATTGTTACCAAAAAAGAGTACACGAACTGTTAGAAAAGATCCATTACAATCCCTTTATAAGAAATATTTATAATATTTGTAATCGGTAATCATTGGAATAGGCATATTTAATTTTTCAGTAAACTTCTTACATTTATATTTAACATAGTCCTTACTACAAAAACTGTTCCTTTAAGTTTTAAACACATGCTAGTTATATCTCTCCCTAAAACACAAGGAGCATCAGACTATTCAGACTTCTGCTCTAATGCCAAGATTTCCACCAATAAAAATTCTTAAAAATCATTTATGAACAGACACTAGGATATCTTTTTAAATAGAATATACTGACTGCTAAACAACTTGGTTTCCTTCACGATTACTGTACCTTAATTGCACTGTATATGCTCACTGGTAATGTTTATAACAATATGGATAAGGGTCTGATGGCTGGTGCAATATTTCTTGATCTCAAAAGAACCTATGAAACAGTTAATCACAAGCAATTATTAAATAACCTTATAGACTGCAGCTTTTCTCCAGAGGTTGTACAATGCTTTCACAACTACCTAACTGATCTTGGACTATATATGGAGCTTACAGTTCCTCAGTAAATGGAAATGTTTCCTCTGTAGACCCCCAAGGGTCTCTTCATAGACCACTTGTATTCTCATTATCAATTAACGATCTTCTCTGGGACCTTCTAACACTTAACTGCATGATGTATGCAGATGACGTAGTGTTCACTAGACATTTAAAACCAACTCATGAAATCTCTGCAAAGCTGCAGTTTGACTTTGAAGTACTTTGGAACTGGATAGCTGTCAACAAACTTGCTAATATCAGCAGGACTGCTGTCATTCTGTTTGGCACAGCTCAAAAGATTGAACTTTCTCTTATCCCTGTTATCAGTGATCCTTCTTTTAAAATTTTCTCTACAACCATCTATCAAAGATATTTAGGATTTATGTTATATCATTCTCCCTCTCTTTCTGTTTTTTTTCTTCTCATAAAGTTAACCCAAGTTAAACTAGTAGGACAAATTAAACTGGCCTATTCGGTATCCATTCTCTTCACTCCAGAAGCTAGACACTCCATAGTCATCAATGTACTCATTCCTAGAATCAAATATGGACTGCTCCATTCTGTTGCAAACTCAGCTGCCAATACCTTATTATCAGTAACAATACAGAATAGCATTCATTGTTTTTTCAACCTTGCTAACAATGAAGAACATCACTATAGTACAATAAAGAATTAGATGGTTAAAGTTTCAGTAGGAAATGACCTACTGACTAGCCACCTTACTTATAAACAGTAGTATAATTAGGGTGTGGAGAAGGGGGCAGCCACCCAGGGAACAAAGTGTTAGGAGGGTATGATCAGCAGATCCTGACTGATTTTCAGTGCAGTGCAATTGCCAGCATTCAAATCTCAGTACTGCATTTGTGTTCAGAACTGAAATGCTTAGCGCATCATGTATGACATTAAATTTAACAAGCAAATTGTTACAGTTTAAAACAAAGGAAGAAACATGTTTTTGTAACTTAAGTGTCAGTGTCATATCATTATCCTGTTCCAAAGCACCATCAGCATTAGATCTGACATGTAGAACCACATCCGTGGACATGAATCATTGCAAGAAAGAAGTGCAAAGCCGCAAGATACAATGGTAAGCTATGTAAACAACAAGGGTTCTCACAGAAATAGCAGAATGTCAAAGCTAAAGCAGTAAGGGTCTATGGTGGGACATGAATCAGGACTTATCTGGGATATTAGCTGGTCTTTCAGATATACACACACACACACACACACATATATATATATATATATATATATATATATATATATATATATATATATATACATATATAATCAGATAATACTAAAAAAGCATGAAAAATGAAAATGTGTAATTTGGAATTCACAGAAATAGACAGATTGGTGGTTATGAGTACTGCATGCTGCAAAAGCTTAATTAAAGGTTATTGTTTTTCATTGATAGTCTCAAAGACTTACATAGGCACCAGGGCCGATAGCCTATTACCTACCTTTGAACCTATGAACCTATAAGAAGTGGCCCATTTGGATGTTTGATCACTCTTTCTGACTTTGGGCAGGACATATTTGACTGCATGAAATCTGATATTCAGAAGCTGTGTTCAACAATATTAACTCAGAGAATAATAAAAAAGTGATTCCTGGGTGCATTTACTTTGTATCTATGAACATTTGATAAAGCACACTGGGCCAAGGTAGAGAGGTCTGAATGGTGAAAGGATAAATCAGCAAGCAAAGGAGAGAGGTATTGCTGGAAATTAATTTATGTTCAAGTCTTAGTGAGTACCTTCATGAGGTAGACCCTGTTTTTCACAAAATCTCACCAAGACGACACAGATATATAGACTGTATTTTATATAGCATATATTATAGACAGAAGTAGGTTAAAAATAAAAAGATAGCTGGGAGCACAAGTCTCAAGATAAAAAAGTGACCAATCATGGTAGGCTCACTAATGCCAGGACTAGAAAAAATGACAGTGTAGAATCTTCCAGACATGGAAACATTCCTAAAATGGGGCTAGGTCAGGTTCAGGGGGCGGTTGGCCATCCCTGTTGTAGAAGGAAGTTGTAGTCCACAGAATCACAAAAACTGATAGGCCAAAGAAGAGCCACAGGATGACAGAGTGGACTATTGAGGATAAGAATGATATTGCAGTAAAAAGAAAAAATGATGAATTTCAACAATTGGCTATGCTTCTGGTGTTATTCAAAAGTGATCCAGTGTCTGTCAGCTTGGAACTTCATGCTCAACAAGCCTCGTTGCTTCGAAAGAGATGGCTTGCACCTGTCACCCCTAGGCTTTCAAATACTGGCTAAGGCACCTGCTGCCCCCATAGTGCCTTTTTTAGACAAGGCTCAAAAGTCAAACCCACCTCCGTAAACAGCACAAATAAAAAAATGAGGGTTATGCTACTCAACGTCAGGAGTTTAAATCTCAAAATGCATGTGCTCGAAGCACTCCTTAGTATGGAGAAAGTCGACATCTGTGCAGTAACTGAAACTTTGCTCAAGGCTCCACAGAGCACTCCAGCACTACCAGGCTATAACTCATATCACACATTTTGGCCACAGAACATGGACCAAAACATAAAAGGAGGGGGTGTATCCATATTCATCAAGGATATCTACACCTCCAGGTTAGTGGTGCAGCATGATACCTCTCAGATCATCCATGTGCAACTAACATCTGGCAAATCTGCAATGCAAATTGTGGCCTGCTACAGATCACCCTCCATGACCCAGGACCACCACTCCGCCTTTCTGGAGACACTGGAAAACATGAAGGCCCTACCGAACACCCTGATATTGGGCAATTTCAATTACCCTACCATTAACTGGGAAAACTACTCAAGTACAAACTTCCAGGTCCAGTGCTTCCTGGAATTTATCAACTCAAATGCCCTGGATCAGCTGGTAAACTCCCCTACCAGAGGTGAAAACATATTGGACCTGGTCATCACCAACATGGGCGACAGGTGTTCCGTACAGGAGGTCAACCCGTCACTGGTTAGATCAGACCATAAACTAATCACTCTGGATGTCCACACCACACCAGCACCCCCAACCAAGGAAACCACAGTGAAAAACTTTTCTAAAGCAAACTTCACCTTACTTAAGACAGAGGTGGTAAGTTTCACAGCCTCCACGTTAAAGGATAACAGTGTCCAAGATGCAGGAACCTTTACAAATGCACTCTATGAGCACCTACAAGGATGTGTGGATCATGCCATCCCTAGCAAAACCAAGACTCATTCCCCTAAGTGAAGGAAACCAGTCTGGTGGACCCCTGCCATAAACAGGCTATACAATAGAAGGAGGAAACTAGTTCAGAAAAAAAGCAAATCTCAAGAAGGAAAGACATCCCTGATCAGTATCAGTAAGAAACTAAGGTCCATCATAAAATCATCCAAGGCTAACTTTGAAAGAAAAATATCCAAGGATTCAAAAGATAACCACAAAGCCTTCTTTAGCTATGTCAAGAATCTAAGCGGCAACTCGCAGATATGCTCTGAACTAGTGCAAAATAGCACAAAATATACTGAACCTACTGATATTGCCAACATCCTGGCAGATAGATTCAGTGCAAACTTCATCCCACTGTCACCCCCAAAAGGGCCCACAGCAATAATGGAAACGTATAGTGTCCCGGAAATCACAGACGCACAGGTGAAAACAGCCCTTTCAAAAGCCAAAAGTAAAAATGGTGTCCCAGGCTGCATCTTGCACGAACTACAGAATGAACTAACCCCCCACCTAAACACACTGTTCAACCTCAGCCTCTCCACAGGCTACATGCCCATAGAATGGTGCACAGCAATGGTTATTCCGCTCCACAAAGGAGAGGGCCACAACTGACCCTGGTAACTATCACCCCATAAGCCTGACAAGCCTGGTCTGCAAGGCTATAGAGCACATCATCATGGAAGTCATTAATAAAGACATTGGGAACCTCCAAACACTTGACCTGACCCAGTTTGGCTTTGTTAAGGGCAGATCATGCCTACTAAACCTGGTTGACTTCTTCGAGGCAATCACCAGGGCCATAGATGAGGGGAAGGTGGTTCACACAGCCTACCTTGACCTTGCCAAGGCTTTTGACACCATTTCCCACCTGGGAATTATAGAAAAACTCACCAGCCTGAACATAAACCCCTACGTCACGAGATGGGTTGCCAACTGGCTTACAGACAGAACTCACACGGTAAGAATAGCGGGCTCCAGGTCCGACTCTAAACCAGTCACAAGTGATGTCCCACAAGGCTCGGTCCTGGGACCCCTACTGTTCAGCATATACTTCTCAGAAGTACAGGCAAACACAGGAGGACTATGGATAACCAAGTTCGCCGATGACTGCAAACTGGGAGCCATAATGGACTCTCCAGCTGACACAGACATTCTCCAAAAGGGCCTTATTGAGACAGACACTTGGTGTCAAAGTCATGGTCTCAAGCTAAATGCCAAAAAATGCATAGTCATCCTGTTTGGGAAAAACAAAACACCCATGAATTACCACATAGGTGGCAGCCCCCTTAATACAGAAGAGGTAATAAGAGATCTGGGGACCCAGGTAGATAGTAATCTCTGCTTTGACAATCATATTGCCAAAGCAGTTATGAAATCCTTCTATGTAGCCCATCTAATTACTAAAGGGTTTGCATCTAGAAATAAAGAGGTTATAGTGCCCTCTACTCATCACTCATCAGACCCATCATAGAGTACAATTCCTCATTTGGGATGTACCTCACAAGACACTTCCAACAGCTGGAAAGACCACAAAAGTACCTCACCAAGAGGATTACTGGCCTCAAACATATGTAATATGCAGCCCGACTGGAAAAACTCTGGCTGTACTCAGTGGCATATCGCTTACTCAGAGGTGATCTCTGCCTGATTTACAAAGCCAGGTCCAACTCAGAATTGATGGACATGCTCCACCTAAAGAAATCCAAGTCACTGCGAGCCACTCGCTCTAGTGAGTTAAACCTCACCACAACAATAAATAGAACATGCTGGAGGGATAGATTCCTGTCACAGAGACTCCCCATGCTTTGGAACAAAATTCCTAACTGCATTAGGCAGAGCCCCTCACTAGCACTCTTCAAGAGAAACCTTGACGAGTGGATGGGTAACAGAAAATACACCCCTGGGATCACTTCATTGGCTCTTCTTGACAGAGGCTCAGTTAATTAATCAATGGGGCGGCGAAAGCTGACACACTCTGGCTAGGCTTATAAATGCCTTTGGGCAGATAGCCTAGTACCTACCTATGAACCTATGAACCTATAAGAAAGAAATTATGTATTGTTACTATTATGCAGGAAGCCCAGAATTTCAAGACAGAATATATACAAAAAGTATAAGTGAGAAATTAAAGGAAAGAAAAGCACTTGCACAAGAAAAACTGTTAAAAGCTTCATATGCAACTTTGTGTTCATTATACAACAGATTTATGAAAAACATTATATAGACCAAGAAACCTTGGGACATTTGGAAAAAGAAGTGACTAAGGAAGTGTGAAAATATAAAGAACAAAATCTAGAGGTTTTTGAAAAGTATATAAAAATATGGACATGGGAAAGAAATAGGGACCTGATATGGTACAATATTTACACAAAGGAGAAAGCCAATCAATCAATACAAAAAAGCAGCCCCAAAGATATTCTAAGAGAAATATAGACAAAGGCATCCAGATATGGAAAACTTCAAATATAAAAAATATCACAAAAAATGAACACAGAACATAAGATTACTAAAGTAGAAGTTCAAAAAATAGAAGTTGAACTTATGGAATACCTGCAAATTGAAGGATTTAGTGTAGAAAGACTCACACAGGTTACAACACAGCATGATGGAGTAACGAGTCCCCAAAGTAAGGAGAAACAGGAGGAGCAGGAGACACGTGAAGAAGGAATATGGACATGGGAAAGAAAAAGAGATTTAATATGGTGCAATATTTATGCAAAGAAGAAGAAAGTAAAACTAATCAATACAAAAACAGCAGCACCAAAATATTTGAAGAGAAATACATGCAAAGGCATCCGGGTTCAGGGCCTAGGCAGTGAGACATTTCCATGTGCTACATCTGACTGGGGACATATGGCTGAAGTGACATTTAGCTGCAGAGAAATATGGCTGTTTGCAAAATTCCCTCTGGAAAGAGAAGCACACACTGTCTTGCTCACAGCTTTAATAACCAAATGCATGGTGGCAGAAGAAGTAATGAGTGTTGTGCTCAGTGTCCAGTACATACTTACGTAACTACAACTTGTAGAAATGTGCTACAGCATGGAGGAAATTCAGCAGGCCACTGTAATCACATTTATGTTCCATTATGCATTTTAGGTAATGTTCCATAGACACTGTGAAGGGGTTAGAGGTCCACACACACACCAATTATAAAGGCACTGCCCAATGTGCACTGCATTTGTACTGCCACTGACATGTCCTCTGGCCAGCCTGCTGCTGATGCCTGCCATATTGCCTGGACATTGTTTTCCCCCTGTGCATTTTGTTATTGAAGTTGTGGGCATGGAAACATATTCTTCTCTTTGCCCACAGGGAATTTGCAAACAGACATATTTCTCTATAGCTGAATGTCAATTCAGCCATGTATCCCCAACCAAATGTACCACAGGGAAATGTCTCACTGCCTAGTCGCATGAACCCAAGGCATCCAGATACAGAAAATTTTACAATACAAAAAATATGAAAACAAAGTGGAAAAGTAGAAAAGAAAATTAGTAATGGAGAAGTTAAATAAATAGAAACTGAGGTTATGGTTTATTCCAAGTGAAGGATTTAGTTTAGAAAATCTAACTCTGATAACACCACAGCAGGAAAGAGCGAAGGATTCCCAAATTACGGAGAAACCGGTAGAGTGGGAAACATCTGATCAGTTGGCATATGAAGATATTTTACAGCTTTTCACAGGAAACCAGTACAGAAGTTCAGTTGGAGTTGCACAACATTGGAGGAACAGGAAACTGTAGCAACTCTGATGCAGTCAGTGTTGTGGAGTGATAGGCCAGTGAGTTCCCATATGAAAGAACAATGGATGACCCAGGAAGAAACTGAAGAGAATGTGGCACAGGAAGATGCTGTGGACCTTTCTGTAGATTAACTGTAGGAAATGGAGAACAAAGAATGTGCTCTCAGTTTAGTAGAAAATGATCTAAGAGAAGAGTTGCTTGATTTAGCAAGAGAAGAGATGGACAGACATATTAACATCAGTGAAAGACATAGACTACAGAAAGTCAAGAAAACCACAAAGTTAGACATTTGATAAAAGAAATGAACACAGTAATTAGAACTATTTATATAAATGAATGCAATATAACAGAAGTAAATACATTACTGTGCAGCTAAGTTAATAACAGATAAAGTATCACCCCAAAAACAGGGCAGTAAGGGAAAGAAAGGGAATAAATAAAATTAATGGAAGTATCAAATAGAGAAAACTATATAGCAATTAGGACAAGAAGTGTCACTGTTAGAAAAGTACAGAAGAGGGAAAAGATGAACAAAAATAATCAGAAAGATAGATGTGATGAAAGCAATGTATAGTATCAGAACAGATCAGGATCTATCATGCACTATCGCAAATAATAAACTAAAACTATCAGCACAGATAGAAAAACTTAGAAGATATGCAGACAAATATAAAGGAAAAGTGCAAAATAAGAAATTTATTGATGATCCAAAAAAGCTTTATAGAGAATTGGGAAACAAGGCAAAAGACATTGAAACACCACCAAAAAAAGAACAAATAGCTACATCTTGGAGAAATATCTATGAAGATCTTGTGGAACATAACAAAGACACTGAATGGATAGAAGAAGTAAAAGAAAGAATAAGAAGTTTAAATGTACATGATATGAAATGGGATGACCTAATGACCAGAGAAACTGAAACAAAGTTTAGAAAAGCTCCAAATTGGAAAACCCCAGGCCCAGAAGCAGTACCTAACCTCTGGCTAAAAGTATTGACATCTTTCCATGAAGATTTAGCCATGAGTAAAAATTATTTACATGTGCACCCTGAACAGATGCCAGCCTGGTTAACAACAGAAAAATCAATACTAGAACTTAAAGTCAACCAGCACCCTATCATAAAATCATAAAAACTATAGACCAATAACATGTCTCCTAATGAAATATAAATTAAACACTGGAACTGATGCTGACAGAGTTTGCAGTCATTTAGAAAAAAAACAATAATAGCAATAGAACAGAACGGTAATGAAAGAAAGTCATATGGAACAAAGAGCCATTTGTTGTTGAATCATAATGGAGAACTGTAAAAACGGGAAGAATCTAAGTATGGCATGGATAGATTACAAAAAAGCATGTGGCTGTATCTCATACTCAAATAAAGAATGCTTAAAATGTGTAAGATACACTCTACACTGATTGATTACATTACAGTGGCCATGAAAGAGTGGCAAACTACTTTGCAGTTAAGCCATGATAAAGGACACATTATTATTCCAGAGATAAAAAATTCAAACACGAATATTCCAGGGTGAGTCTTTACCACAGCTGTTCCGTCTTGCCCTTAACCTATTAAGTTGTCTACTTAACAGATTAAGTCATAGCTACAATTTGGCTCCCAGAAAACAACAAAGTGTAAAGACTTCTCATCTTCTTTTTGTGGATGATTTAAAACAATCTAGTTCATCAGATAAGGAACTAAAAGCACAACTGCAAGGGGTCAGAACTTTTTCAGATGACATAAAAATGTCATTTGATCTTGATAGATGTGCAAAAGCAACATTTAAAACACAAAAAACTGCAGCACCAGGAAAACATCAGCCTGAGATATGAATGCGACATAAAAAACCTTGAGCAAGACAGAGTGTATAAATATTTGGGAACTGATGAAGGATCAACAATAAAACATGAGCAAATGTGAATAAAGCTTAGTAAAGAATATTTTAGAAGACTAAAATTAATACTGAAAATTGTTCTGACATCTAGGAACAACACCTGAGCTATAAACCAAATTGCTTTTCCTGCCCTAAATTACAGTTTTGGAGTGATTGACTGGCCTCAAAAGGTGTTGGATCAGCTGGACAGGAAAACAAGAAGGATGCTTATCTAATGAGTTATAAAAATCACTGTATACCAATACTATATATTCCCTGTTCTGAAGGAGGTATGGACCTCCTCGAAATTGATTACATGTATAGATCTGCAACCACAGGACTGAATACATATCTGCTGACCTCACAAGATCCAAACATAGTGAATGTTTTAAAACATAAGGAGAATAAGTGTGAGATAACTTCCCTGCTAACTTTAGAAGAAGCATATTGGTGTCAAGTGGGAATGGAAATCAAACCAGAAGCTGATAAAAATCAGGCAGCAACTGAATGTGCAAAAAACAAACAAAAAAAAAAACAAAAAAGAAATGATAAAAGGTGAAGGATCAGATGAGAAGGCAAGAAGTGTGGAAAATGCATAAATATAGTTGCAAGTATAGAAAACTCTTGGAACAATCTCATGTTGATCAGGATCAAATGCAGGAATGGATAACAGAGGTGAATTTAAATCAAGACAAAAGGTTAATATTGGTGGCACAAGATAGTGTAATACATACAGGCTGGTTTACAAAGTACATTGAACATGTAGAAGAAACAGATACATTTGTAAATCAGAATTAGAAACTGTTGCACATCTTGTTGCTGGTTGTTATATACTAATGGCAGAAGGACTGTATACTGAAAGGCATAATAATGAGTAGGAAGATTGTTGCATTGAGGATTAAGCAAAAATTATAACATTGAAGTCACTGAAAACATTGGAAACATGAGCCACAAAGCATTATAAAAATGAAGACTTTACATCACATGAGATCACCCATAACCAACAAGTCAAAAAATAGATGTGAGAAAACCAGATATAATAGTCCATGAAAAGATGACAAAAGTAGCACTGATCATTGAAATTGCTACAACCAGTGATTACAGTGTCTTATGTACAGAGAGACACAAAGTTATAAAATATCAGGATTTTCTGGCAGAAATGAGGGTAATGCAGAAGAAGGATATGCAGACAGTTCCTATAATAGTAGGAGCAAAGGGTCTTATAAAAAAGAATTGACAATTGTACTTAGATATGTTACTGATACATGTAACTCCATATTCATTTCAGAAGGAATCAATACTAGGCACAATGCAGGTGCTGCGGAGAACACTTCTGACTAACATCAAAGACTGAAACAATACCATTTTCATGAACTTTAATCATACTTTGACTTAGGAATGGGGTCCATCCCTGTCATGGTATTAGAAACCCAAAAGACTTGGAGAAATTAAAAAGGGAGAGGCCAAGGTAGCATCACTGATAGGACACATGTTATCTAGAAAGGTGAATCCACTTTCAAAAAGAAACATGATACCAGAGCTGTTTCACAGGGCTCAGTGTTGGGACCCCTCCTGTTTGGTATATACTTTTCTGAAGTGAAGTTTAATTTTTGGATCCTCTGGTTCACCAAGTTTGCAGATGACTGGAAGCTAGAAGCAATCACTGAATCCCCAAACAATGTTGACATCCAACAAACAGGCCTAAAATGATAAACAACTGGTACCAAGGCCATGGTCTGACATCAAATGCTAAAAAATCCATAATAATACCCTTCAGTAAATCAGATATCCCTGCAAATTATAATATTCATAGCAATCTCCTAAAAGTATATTCAGTGGCGAGGGATCTAGGAACACAGATAGACAGTAGCCTTAGCTTTGACCACCAGGTAACTACAATAATGAGGAAATTCTTCTGTGTTGTTCAACCTATATGTAAAGGCATGGCATCAAGTTCAAGGGAATAGTGCCATTGTACTCAGCCCTCATTAAACCCATAATCGAGTACAATGCTCCCTTCTGCATGTACCTAACTAGGCACACCCCAGTTAGAGTGGTCCCAGAGATTTCTCACTAAAAAAGTACAAAGCGTAAGACACATGTCTTATGCAAACCGACTAAAGGCCCTATCCCTTTTCTACATCTCATATCATCTATTGAGAACTGACTTATGCCTGACCTACAAAACATTCTCTGATCCAGCCCTGATGACTATGCTACATATTCGCAAGAGAAATTTTACAAGGGTGATGTGTTCTATGGACCCGAATCTTATTTGTGACTCTAACAGAACTTGCTGATAGACAGATTTCTATCGCAAAGGTTCCCTCATCTATGGAATAAACTTTCCAACTTCGTAAAAACAAAACCCATCCCTCATTCTCTTCAAAAATAATTTGGATAAATGGATGGGGAACCATTAATTAATTCTCTGGGTACTGCCCTTGTCCCTTATGGACAGAGGCAGTCTATAAAATGACTCAGGCCTCCAACACTCAACGACCCACTACCCTGATAGTATCCCATCTCATATCTGGGGAATTAAGATATAATACTGTCACAGCTTGGGTATTATTGGGTAAAGAATACACAATCAAGTACAATGAACTGTTTATTAAAACAAATAATATGCTCTTTCATCCAAAAGCATACAGACTTCTTCAGATAAAACCAGAACAATTCAAAATTTGCACTTAAATAGCTTCCGTGTCACATGACACCAGTCTAAGCAAGGTAAGTATATATGTAAAGCAACAGTTGTCAAGAAAAGTACATGTATTTAAAACGGTGGGTTTAATATATAAAACTGAGAATAACTGTTATTTATCACTGACTTAAACCCGAACTTAAGAAAAAGGATGCACAAAGTTAATGCATTCGCCCTAAAAATAAAAACAGATGAAGATAAATAAATATAAGCATATTATTTTTCATATGCCTTCCTCTTGAATAAGCACTGTTTAGATATAACATCATTAAGCCCTGGGGGTACTGAAGCATTCAAAAATATCTGCCATCACAGCTCTCTATCTTCAATTAATAGTTGCCATGGCCCACATCTAAGGCGGACCTATACTTTCTCAATGATAGCAGACATAAATGATGGTCTGGAAATTGGTGAATATGCTTGTAGAGTGCATTTGTAGATTTAGTCTTCCTAATCTCATAATGATGTTCATAGATATGATCCCTAAGCTTTTGTTCCAATTTACCAATATAAAAACTATTGCACTGAGGACATACTGCAGCATAAATGATCCCTTTTGTATGGCAATTAAACTTTCCAGGGATTGAAATGAATATATTATGATGGAAAGGCTACTGCACACAAAAATGAATGGGCATTGTGAGCATTCACCAGACTTACCCCTGGACTCACGAAGCTCTGTGCAAGACTAAGGCTATTCTTGCATGGAGTAGTTTGTGTCCATTTAGAATAGCAGCGCACCTTGCATATGCATGAAGGCATGCTGCTAACTAAACTATACAGACACAAACCAAGAACGAGTGCAGGGGGCATGTGTCAGCAGTGTCAGCACCTGAAACATATCACTTCACTCTGAAAGCACCGTATGGCATTTTCTGACACAGATGAGTGTCAAACTACATAATATTAGAGCCTGGCTCTAATATTATACAGTAAACGATTGTCCACAGACACTGAAATATAAATAGCTAACATTTCAGTGTCCGTAGACACTGATAAAAAATAACCACAAATGAGAAGGCAGCAGCCTTCAAGTACACACCCCCAAATGTATGCACTCTTGCCCTACATGCATGGAAGCAATTGGGCAATAGGAAAGGAATAAAAAAAATGTAATAATATTTTTTTTCATGAAATAAATCTGAAGTTTAAGTGCCGCACAGCTTGTTTGCGTGGAGCGCCGCTATGCTTAGCCTAGTTGAAATCCTGAAAATAATAGACAAGTGCTACTGTGATAGAAAATGCAATCAAGCTGCTGTAGCATAGTGGTACTGCCATGGTATAGCATGTAAAACATCCTCGTTTTGAATCCCCCCTTTGGCAAATTATTTAATAAACTTTTAAGGAATGTGAATGCTAGCTGTCCATCATATGGCTCACGTATAGCACAGTAGGGGTGGGAATATATAACATATAAATGTAAAAAAATAATTTATAAATTTAATGAAAAAAATAAATTTAAGCTATGTTTTGTGAGTGTAAGCATTGCTTACCTGCTTTCAGCTCTGCTTAGCTGGTGTAAGAATTGCTATGCGGATTTATGCAGAGCTAAGCATAGTGCAGCATATTAAAACCAGCCGATCAAGAAAAATGTGGGAATACAGCCATAACCATTTGGGATTGCACACAGCAGGACCAAAATGGCTGGCATTGGAGAAGGTGTGTGCTTCCAAGCACAACGTTGTGGCATCCAGGAGTCCAGGGTCATGGTTGGGCTCCTAGTTAAAAACCATGATGGCAGGCTGCTACAGGGCCAGTACCAGGGCTCGAAGTACAATGTGGAGGCCTGGGACTAGCATGCACATGATCTCACCAGTGCCACTGGCATACCCTGGACTGGTGAGCAGGTACATCATCATCAGAATGACCAGAAGTGGAGGAGGGGTGTACTCTTGGACCAGTGGATCCAAGAAGCTTGAGCGCAGGATGTCCCACCTGTCTGTAAGCATGCAGTCTTATGTATCTCTAAGTATGGAAAAAGTTCAACTTGTGACTGTGCAGGTGTGATTAATGTGTGATGTCTCCCTGTACAGCTGCTGCAGAGATGTCCCAGAATGTGCAGGCTCATTCCCAGTGACTGGCCCGACTATGTCAGCAGTATGGTGTGTACAGAATACCCCCTACTATTAGCAGTAAGAAATCAAAATTATAGTAATGGTAGTACTGCCTGTATATATAATTGTGCTATAAATGTCAGGAATAAATGCCTGTGTCAGGCTGCCAGTGTTACAATGGAGTATTCCCAGCTGCTGTGTAATACAGATATCAGTAGCAAACCAAGTACAATCTACAGGGGAGGAATATTAGAATATGTATGAGTGTGCCTGAGAGAACATGTCAAGAAAGTGCCATGTCAGGGCTACTGTAACAGTTAGAAAAGAAAAGCATTCCCCTGTGCAGATCATGCAGGAATAGTAATTGTGGAGTTCTGAGTCATACACATATATGTATGTCAAAACTAATAAAGGTGATCCCAAACACTGGTGTGTGTCATCTCACTTGTACCTGGTAAATAGAAATGTGTATATTCTGCAAAATGCATTAACTGAGGTGAACTGATTTAGCACTGCTTGTCGGCATGCTTTAGAATGGGCATGTCAAATAAATGGAAAAAAGAAACAGTACATATTCCCATCAGAATGTGTTTTACTTTGTCTGCCAGCATTGTCCTGTGTTAACCTTTCAATTTCAACTGTATGTAGCTGTGAATGTACTGAGAAATGTATAAGGCCAACAGGTGCAGACCTAAAACCTACACTGTGTACTCAGGAATCTAAATTGCAGTATGTAGTTGTAAATCCAGCTGATGTGCACATTTCACAAACAGTGACACCAATGTCTGTTGTGTATGCATAATTTGTACTGAAAATGGGCAACAAATAATGCAATATGTCATAATAAAAGTACTGTCCACAAAAATATGTACAAGATAGAAATGTCACAACCAACACATACCTTCCCAGTAGCTCAGCCTGATAAGGACTAGGCCTGTAGTTCAATTTTACACACAGCACAGTTCAAATCCAGGGACTGCCACTAACATCTCAGTCTGGTTCCACAGTTTCAAACTGCAATCTGAATAAAAAAAAAAGAATGTACTGCAAAACATGCATTTTCCATACAGGGCACACAGATAAAGAAATCTGAATAGAAATGCTAGTATGATGTGTATAACTATGAAAGGTGTACAACTGCTGTATTGATCAGCCCCCACTCCTACAAATAGATGCAAGCTAGACATCCACAATCTGCAGTATGGCCCAGACAAGCCCCTCAAATGTCACGCTGTTACGGATAATTTCCCCAGGTGACAAGAAACTTGCACTCAGAGAATGTCACAGTAGATGTATGTGAAAGATACAACACACACTCTAGGGCCTGCAACTAATATGTGAATCTGAAATATGTCTATAAACAACAATGTAATGTGCACACAGTTCATCTGCACAGGCCCATAGGTAAAGAAATTGCTATAGAAACAGGTCTGATGTGTATAACTAAAATAAGGGTACAATTGCTCTGTTGATATCTACAGCTGATGGTGTGCTGTAGCAGCCACATGGCCCAGGTAGAGTGTAAGTGTGGTCAGAATGTAGAGTAGTGAATAGTAGTGTACTGACAAATATACTTGATAGCAGTTGTCAATTGAATCTGTTCCCTTCCCCCACCACTCATCTGATCCAACCATCACACTGAAACCAACATGGGTATGTTCCTAAACAAACCTCTACTGTTGGGACCATTGTTCCATTTGGTTTATCATTGTTTAAACTGTGTGCATACTAATATTCCCTGTTGAATAATCATCTTATTGCCTGCGTGACATATCACTAACTGGCATGCCGTTGCAACCCTGAATGCCATTCCATATATGCATGGGTTCTGTATGCTACAGCACTGTTATAAATGCACTGTTGTGGGTTAATTGGAATATACATGCATGCTATTTTGACTAATGTTGTAATTTGTTGTGCATGACTAACCAATATGCATTGTTAATTTCAACACCATAGCACATATGGGAAGGCAGATCCCAGTGGATCCGCCTCTCCCACCCCACCTGGCCAAGGCACTGGGTCCCAGCATGTCTGGGACTCAACCCAGACCTCCCTCATCTGCGGGTTCTGCACCACCCGTGGGTGGAATTGCTGCAGGGGATGGGGCTCACCCCCCTGCAAGTGGGCTCAGTGAGGACATTGTCACCTGGGATGAGGTCTGTGGAATGGAGCGCAGTGTCCTCCAGATGCAGCTAGATAATCACCTGTGCCAGGTGGAGGGCAGGTTGTCACAGCTAGAGGGGTAAGTGGCCCCTCCAGCCCAGCCCCCAGCACAGCCATCCTTGGGGCTGTGAAGGACTAGTGGTGACTGCCATCGAGTGAGACATCAGTGCCACTACTACCATCTGTGAGAGGTCATGAGCCTCAGATTCCCAACCACTCTCCTCAAGGTGTTTACCCACATGTGTCATACACTGCCCCTGTCTGCTGTCTTGTCTGTCTTATCTGTCTGCAGATGCAACCTCTCCTACCAACCCTGCCTCACCACGTTTACCAATAATCCTTCTTTACCATCCCACTCTCACCTTAAAAAAGGGCATCTATCCCACAAAAAAGTACATCCCATACATAGTTCTGGATTTCGCCCAGATACATGTACCCAGCACACAATCTTCCATACTGTATGATGCCCACACACCTCACTGTAGGGTGTGAGGGTTCAAATTCTACAGTGTCCACATTGAAAGCAGCTATTGCTTTTAAAGAAATGCAGACCTATGGTCCTCTCCTCACCCATCCTGCACATTCCTACTAGTTTCTACTCTTGTTTGTCCCCCTGCTTGCTCCAGTTTTACCACTTTATTATCTCCCATTTTTTCTTTTCTTTATTTGAAATTAGCCCAGGTTTAAGTGGCAGTATGTGGGCGTAAGCAAAGCTAAGTTCATGTAAGCATTGCTTAGCTCTGCACAAACCCACACAAACCTGCTTACAACTGTTTTAAAGTGCGTTAATCACTTTGTCACCAACAGCCCCTGTTCTGCCAAGCAACAAAATAAGCAGCAATTGCAAGTCCCAAACGCAGGACCCTGCACACTATAGCCAAAGTGATTTTACCATTAAGCCATGTCATATGTAAATAAATCTGATGTTTTCTCAAACATATCATCCAGCACAGTCATTCAACAGTAGGAGAAATATATTTATATGTGTAGATGTCTGTATGTAAGTATGTATATTTACATATATATATATATATATATATATATACATATATATATATATATATATATATATACACATATATATATATATATATATATATATATATATATATATATATATATATATATATATATATATTTATATATAAAACCACTACTAAATCCCAAAAACCCAAACTACTGAAGCCCAAAATCCCGAGTCCAAATACCCGAAACACTAAAATACTGAAACATCAAAACTACGAAATTCAAACTACCAAAAACTACACTCAACATACACCACACACATACACACAACTTCCCCCAAAACACAAACACACAACCCTAAACTACAGACAAGCAGGGGGGCAAGCCCCTCTGCACCCCCCACACCCCCCTACTTAAATATTCTAACTCCAAGGTTGCACTACATACACAAACACATAAAACACCACCACACACCTACATTCCCCTCACATACACACATCACAGTCACAACACACACACACTAAACCCCTAACCAGCACATTTAAACATAGATACTTGCCTGAACTTCCACCATACTGCAACACCAGAAGTGAGAATGTCAAACTCCAGATGATCAGGATTTTGAAATTCGTGCTTCTGGTCTTTTAGTAATTGGGGGTTTTGGCTATATAGTCTCAAAAGTTTGAAATTCTGTATTTCAAACTTTTGAGATTATGTAGTAATCCCATATATATATGCACACGTTTTATATATATATATATATATATATATATATATATGTGTGTGTGTGTGTGTGTGTGTGTGTGTGTGTGTGTAAAATATATATATATATATATATATATATATATATATATATATATATATATATATATATATATATATATATATATATATATATATATATATATATATAAAATATAGATAGATATAAAAGAACACAACAAATAAATATATGACTAAAGGCACCAATAATGGGGGTGAGGGGGCCCAAATGAAGTACCTCTTGTAATTATTGATATCATCCCCTCCTCCACAGCTGAACAGATCTGCCTTGCAACATAATAACCCACACTTGCAAGTCTCATACCCAGGACCCTACACAACATAGCCACAACTGTACCATAGGGAATGTACATTGTGGAAGCAGTAAACATTCCAATGATACATATTCACACATACCTATATGTGTGTATATGTATATATATATATATATATATATATATATATATATATATATATATATATATATATATATATATATATATATATATATATAGATATATATATATATAGAGGAATATGTATATACACATACATACACATATACATATATCTCTACATATAGAGATGTTTAGGGGGTGCACAGCATATTGATCAGCCAGTATTCCTACAGTTGCCACATTTTGAAATGGACAGTGTTTGTTTATCTCATACAAAAGACAAGTATTGCATGAAATATATACCCACAGAGAAGTCAAAGGATATGACACCACAAGTAGGTGTGCATGCATAGAAATGTTTATTTGTGTATTATTTCAGTTGTATATGCCATTTCATATAGCAGTTAGGTGTTTGAAATACATAATAACTGAGTAATGCAACTCTCAAGCAAAACATTTGAAACAGTAATCTGAAAGCATAACATATGTTGGTGTCCAGGGCAAAGCCTTCAAGTAGTGCTCAGTAAAGAAACACTGGCCTGGAAGATAAGAATCAATCAACACTAATTAATTACAGATGTAGTTCAGCAGCCTCCAATTACGCTCTGTACTCAACCCCTAGTGGAAAATAATTAAGTTGTCACAATGGATCTGTTACATAACAATGCTTAACTTAAAACATCACTATCACACTGACAAACAGAACTGTCTGTAAGACAGTAAGCACTAGCCCACCATCGTCCCCATGGTGAAATGTATGAAAACGTACAGCCATATACCTTAATGTGTCTTACTACTGATATCCCTCACATGTTGTAACAGCCTAGGTTATAAATGGTGCATACCCCTCCATATTAGAATGACTTACACAGGCATATAACAGTGTTACATACACTGACCTCTGCACTGTACAAGGTCACACAGGTTTTGTCCAGTTGTAGCCCACATATAAATGGACCCTACCCCACAATATGTGTGGGATTCCACAACATCACTGGAATGATGGCAGGAATGCCAGCACTACATAATGATAGGCCATTACTTAACCTCTTGTTGCATGACATATGGACAAAGCCTGGTATATAGGTGGAAGACAGAGGCTGGAACACAGGGCCATATTTACAATGTTGCTATTATACACTGTGAAAGTTGTTAGTGTTACAGGATTGGTTGCAACATACCCTTACCCATGAATATGAAGTCAGAAACACAAATGGATGTAACCATGTACTGATATACCAGTGGCATTCTGTCTGTTGAGTGCTATCAGAGACAAGACCTGTGTGGTGAACAGACAAAACATAACAGCCAATCCTCTGGCCATCATGTGGATAGGCCCACAGTTGAGAGCTATGCAGGCAGACTGCATGCCATGCTAAACTAACATGTACACACAAACCCTGTAAAACTAGCGGTATACAATGCATATAATAACAATACTCACACTGTCCATAGGTCTGGAACCTTATACAAATATGTACTTGGCCTGTGTCTGCAAGTCCTGTTGTAAGAGGTATTGCTACCTGCTGTCTGTAACACTGCTGCCCACACACAGGAAGGATGTCTTCCATACAGGGAAGGGAAAGGGACAACACCCCCATGATGCAGTAATTTATAGTAGTGGGTTGCCATGACAGTGGTAATTGGAAGTACTACACAGCTGGCTGCATGCAATTAGCAAGTGATGAACACTGACTGGTGAAGAGGCCATCACCTGATCATGAGCATCACCTACAAAATCCATGCTGCAACCTATTCAAAGTAACCCAATCCCTGTAGAGGAGAGAGAGAGAGACAAAGCCAGAGAAACAGAAAAAAAACAAAATAACTAAAACAACTAAAACTACAATGGAAACCTATGTAACACAGGGGACACAGAAATGTGTAGCTAGAAGAGAGGACAGTGCTACAACAGGTATGTGAAACATATATGCATGTAACTGAATGTAGTACTTGATCTGTAATTATGGGATAGATGATGTGGAAAGATTTATATATGCACATAGCGTCTGGTCCTGTGGGCAGTGGGTCATACCTGTCAACTGTGCATATCAGCACTGAATGACAAGATGGAAGCCATCATAGTGTGTGTTCTGTACCTCAAGACATGTATATTAGTGTGGCAAATAGCTGGTAGTGGAAGTAATTAAGCTATGATAGACACGTGAGTTTCAGACGCCACCACCTGCAGGACAGTCATGTCAACATGAAATGTATCATGCACAAATGCCATAGGGTTGTAACAGGCTTACCTGCAATATGTCCCTATATATATATATATATATATATATATATATATATATATATATATATATATCTATATATATATATATATATATATATATATATATATATATATATATATATATATATATGTGTGTGTGTGTGTGTGTGTGTGTGTGTGTGTGTGTGTGTATGTGTGTGTGTGTGTGTGTGTGTGTGTGTGTGTGTGTGTGTGTGTGTGTGTGTGTGTGTATGTATATATATATATATATATATATATATATGTATGTATACATTTCCTATTGTTGAATGACAGTGCTGCACAATATGTGTAAGATAGCATCACACATATCTTTACACAAACACACACATACACACACACACACACACTCACATATATACATATATAAATATATATATATATATATATATATATATATATATATATATATATATATATATATATATATATATATATATATATATATATATATATATATATATATATATATATACATATACAGTAGTAAGTGGGTGCAACATGGAGAGTTATGTCTGGTGTGAAATCCATGTTGGGAACACATTGCCCTTGTTTGTGCAGGAGCAGCCTTAGGTCGACTGGTGCCCTAGGCAAAAGGGCTCCACGGCGTCCCCCCACCACACCACTTGGTGCCCCCATCTTGGTCTACGTACACCAAATAAACACTGAAAAAGTGCCCCTGCTAAAGTGGTACCCTAGGCAGCCACCTAGTTGGCCTATGCCTAAGGCCAGCTATGTGTGAAGGTGAGATTGGTATGCTGCAGAAGGATAGTAGGTATATTTAGGGAGGTAGGTTGGGTTGGAGGACATACAAGAGAACATACTGGGGTGGTATATGACACATGTGGTGGGTAAACACCTTAGATGGGGAATGGTGTTTGGAATGTGGAAGCCCATGAGCCCCCAAATGGAAACAATGGGACCATAGTCCCCACCCATGTGCAGTCACAACTGCACCTTCACGGCTCTGAAAGTGCCTAGGCTGGGGTCTGAGCAGGAGGAGCATACAGACCCTGTAATTGTGTATGAAGCACCTCAAGATGGTGTAGCACATCCCCCAAGTCTCTGTGGAGCTCCCTATGCACCAGACCCTGGACCTATCTTCAGGTGCCAGGATCCTGTCTATGTGTGCTCCTGGGGGGGGGGGGGCGGAACGAAAACCATCCCCTGAGGTGGTTCTTCCTGAAGGTAGTGCAGGACCAGCAGATGATGAGGTCCCACGGTGGGTTCCAGATATGCTGTGGCCTGGTAATATGGCTAGATGAGGTGGGAGAGGTATTTCTGCTGGTAACTGTCTTCCCAAAAATGCTATTGTGTCACAGTTATAGAACATATGTGGGTAGTAATAGTCCACACATTTCAGGATTATGTCACACAGCATGCATAGATATCCCAATTAGCACAAAACACCATATTTGGAGCAGTCACATATCAAACAGAACACATGCATATATGGAACCATAGTGGTCCTTGCAATGGCATGCAGGTGACATTGTTTGCAACAGGTCAGCAACGATAGTGTTTCAACATGGAACATTACTGTGAACCTATAAACTACCTATCTATATCAAACAAAGCTCCTCATTAGCATTCTTCAAGAAAAATCTTGATGATTGGATGGGAAAGAGGAAATTCACCCCAGGGATCACCTCTGTGGCTCTGCTCAACAGTGGCACAGGAAATAATTTTCTTGGGTGGCAAAAGCCAGGGTACCTTTTTGGCTGGTTTTGTATAGGCCCCAGGGCTGATAGCCTAGTACCTACCTATGAACCTATGAAGAAACACATTGCACAATTTGTTGTACAATACAATATATGCCCCAATAGTAGGTTTGCTGTAAACATACTAGTTGAGCTGTGTGTTCAGATTATTGTTGCAGATATGGAGGGGGGAGACAGAGATGTGAATTAACAACTATTATATCCTTTCAGTATGAAGTCTTCAGACCTTTTTTTCTCTTTATGTCTTTCAGGCACCATGTCAAGGGTGTGCTTGCTGGTCTATTCCCCCAGGAGAATGAGGTTATTATACACCACCTGTGGCAGCACTACCACACCTTGTTTGGCCGTATAGTCAATAATCTGCAGGAGTGGACCACCCTATGGAATGAGCTCATCCACAGGGTAAACAGTGTTGGCCTGCATAACCGCAGTTATGTGCAGGTTCGACATCATTGCACTGACCTACTCTGCCATGCCCGCCAGTGTGCTGCTGTGGTTAGGAGGGACCAGCTAGCCACAGGGAGTCATGCCACCCAGCCCCCCGACACATGCTGAGGAGCTCCTTACCATCCTCGTGGTACCTGCCCACCCGTAAACACTAGACCTGCTGAGAGCATTATGGAGGTGGGTGCTACCCACACAATGGACAAGGAGCATGCAGGTAAGACCCCAGGGCACATCAATAGACCACTGCTGCTTATCCATCTGCATATGTAGAGTTTAATCATGCATATGTGAGATAATATATATATATATATATATATATATATATATATATATATATATATGGACTGTTGCTGCAATGTAGTAATAAACAGATGTGCATAATCTGCAGTATTGTGGGTTTGTACTGTTGATGCACTGTAATGCTGCTCCCACCCTGTACCAATGCCACAGGTGTGGCTACTGACATCACATCTCTCACACAGCTATGTAGGTCCCTCTGGTCAAGGGGAAGCAGCCTGTAGCTTTTGAGTATGGTGTTGTTTGTTCAGGTTTGCCAATACACCGGCCATGTTGTGGCCATTGTATTTGCTATGGACACATTTAACACACCTACCCATAATGCACACTGTACACATTCACTTATTATTGCTGTTAGCTGCACTGCATCACAGTGGTCACCATGGTGGCATATCTGAAGGGTATGTAAGAGTCCTGCAATATAACTAACAACCTGTCATTGCAAGATGTGTGCACAGAGATGAATATAATGGTGGGACAAATGGCCTACAGTAAGAATATGTCTGAAACATCACCCTTATACAGTGCTATAGCAGTGTATATACCACTATTACAATGGCAAGTGTTACAGATCTACACAATGGCATATCACAATACCACATTCCACAACCTTTACAAACTGTAATGTGGTCCTAACATGAGCAATGAATGTGTAATATGGAATCCTATGTTAGGACAGCAAATATTGGGAATACATACCTTAAGAAAAACACTGGAAGCATATGTGTGCATACACACCAAATAACATAATGTGGAAGTAGCTTTTGAGGTACTGACAGCATTCATTCTTCATGAGTATGCACCTTTTAGCAAGTACAGGTCCTCAATGTCACACCAATAAATGGTCTGCTGTCCAAGACGTTTGTCCATCATATGTGCCCACTCACCTGCAACAGAGGCAACCGTGGCTTGCACACATCTTACAAACCATGGAATGGATCCCATTCCCAACAGGCAGCACTCAGGAGTGGGACATGTAGCCTTACCTCACCATTGCATATACCATGGCAAACAGTGCAGACAGTCTTGTATGTGATGAGGATGTATGGGACAACATTAATGTAGACAATAAGCAGATGGCCATCCAAGACAGATGACGACACATGTTGCAAGCTGGTCATGCAGGCTCCCTAGTTACATGTCGCAACACTGAGGGAGTTGCAGGAATGTCTAGCAAGTACTGTCTGTGCAATACCTGTGTTGACAATTGCCTGGACTCTGCATAAGTGTGGCCCATGGGACAGGGTAATCAGATGGGACAGCTGTTCCACAGGAAACATCAGCCAGGGCTCTCTACAGGTAGCATATGCATAACATGAAAAGTCTCCCAAAGGCATGTGTTGCAATGTGTATTGGTGTACCAAGACCAAGTTGGAAACCTACAGACAGTATCAGTTCAGATACATGTGCTGCACAAGCAACACCTCACCCAACCTCAGGCCCACCATTCCCATCTGTACCTTGCTGGTGCCAGTGTACACATGTATGCTTGACATTCATTAGCAGGGACTAGGCCAATACACATGGTGTTCTGCATTTGGGACACTGCAAAATGACACTCATGTGTAGCCCATAGTTGTCAAGCATCTGTAAAAAGGCTGAGGATGGTGAGGGTTGTCATCCTGAAATACAACAGTGAATTGAAACATAAATCCAAAGCTTGCTAAGAATGGCTGTATCTGCACACAGTCAAGGTCATGAATTGTGGCAGACATAACCCTGACTCCACAGCAATAGTGAAGGCACTGTGTGACCTCCAAGGGCTGTGCACATGAGATGACCTTGCAATCTTGCAAAGTTGGCAGACATTTGTAGGGCAGAGTGACCAAATACTGCCACATGCAGATGGCCCATGCTAGTATACCCCTTCCAGGAATAGTGACTGCTGTAGCACACTTAACAGTTGGTGCAACAAACCATCATGTTATGAGTGTGCGCACTTATGCACCCACAAATTGTATGCATCTCAATCAGCATCTCCACAACTAACACCATTATTTGATACTGCATTTGATTGCACAGGTCATATGTCACATATCAGGTTTGTGTAATGTTAACATATGCAGTATTGTGGCCCAATGGCATATCAGGGAAGGGGTGCCATGGCAATAAGGGTGTGCACACTCCTCATAGCCACAGTAAGGTTTGAAGGTTGTCAGTATAATTGTATTTTATTGGTTATACATGCACCGCTGATAAAGAGATCTGCAAATCAGACATCAAGCATTCACTAGTGACATCTGTCTACATATCATCCCAGGTATGTGTCGGACAAATACATAGGGACTGTGAGCAGCAGAGCAAACATAACTGACTCACATATACACATTCAGCAATGGCTTGTACACCTGTGAGGTATGGTGCACAGTACATGCCAGGGTGCTGAACAGATGCACAGCAATACTGTGTACATGGGTGCACTGTGTTCCAGGGGAAGGGGCATCACCTACTAACACAACCCATGCATCAGAGATGTATAATGTTGATAACAGAGATTGATTATAGCTGCAGTGCATGCTGTTGAATGTCGTATGTCATGCATGTTAACAGATGGGTAATGAGAGGTCTGTGTGTAATATCTTTCTTGAACCTCAACTGTAAGTGTGTGTGCGTGTGTGTGTGTGTGCGTGTGTGTGTGTGTGTGTGTGTGTGTGTGTGTGTGTGTGTGTGTGTGTGTGTGTGTGTGTGTGTATACATTTAAGAAATAATATATAGGTCTTAAAGTGCGTTTCTTGTTTTCCCCTCACAGGTGGTTTGGTGGGTCAGGGTCCTTCCTGCAAGTAAACTGATGTTAGTGTCCATACAGACACTGACAATGATGATAGGTGTGTTGAGGCGCAGGCAGGGATGTCAGGGGCTGAAGCTGCACCATTGTTTGACATCCCACTGCTACCCACCCCATCCCTGCACACAGTCACATTTCCTATACATACCCCATCACCAGTGGCCATAGATGAGGGACAGTTGGCGGGTGGTAGCATGGGACAGGACAGTGTGGTGTCTATGGCACATGTGTCGGGACACAGCAGCCATACTCAGCTGTCTGGCAAGGTACCACACAGGCAGATGTACAGGGGAGCTCATAGGAGGGCTGCTGATCATCGTGCCCCTAGCAGAAGTGCCACATCTGGTATAACCAGACGAATGTTTCAGGCCATCATGGAGGTGGAGGCATATATGGAATGGTATACCAGACAGGGTCTGAGGCTGCAGAGGGCTACTCATTGAGCTGTTATTGACAACATCCGTGATCTGGCAGGTGCTCACCGTTATTTTGCAGAGGTCCTGGTTAGATGGTTGGGTGAGATGGTGGGAATCCTTGATCGTGGCATGTCTGTGCTTGAGCATATGGTGGGAGTAGTGTGATGGCCACATGGACATCGGCCAGCAACATCAACAACTGGAGGTTGACATGGACATGCAAGAAGTCAGAGCCGCTCCTGTAGTGGCAGTACCAACACCAGCACTGCAAGGGGGTGCTGTCAACACCACAACAGAGCAGGCCATGTGCAAGTGGCCCTGGCTGGTCCCAAGAGGGACTCAGATCCAGCGGACATATGTCATCATCAGGGGAGAGTACCATATAGTGGCTTGTACCTGATGGTGCCCATGGAACTTCTGGCAGGAACAGTTCTCGTGTCTGTGGCCAGAAATGGTGAACTGCACACCCTGCCAGGTATGGTCTGCAGCTGTCCAACAAACCCATGTATAGGGCAGCCACATGGCAGAACTGTGTGCATGCATACACACACATCACCAACACAGCTAGGGCAACCCCATACCTACACACACCACATTGCAACAGCCCAATTAATAATGAAACCCCCTAACACACACACAATGTCAAATGAGTGGCTTAGCCTAGGTCTCTAGCAAACCAACAACACACCTTGTGCATATGATGATACCTGTGCCACATCCCTGTCACCCATTACATCAATGCAGGGCAGGCTAATATGGTTCTGATGTACAGGGTGACTGTATTACTGTGTACCAACATAATGCTGTGTAACATGTTTTCAGCACTAAAGTTTAATGCTTACATGTCAGGATATGTAGCTGTCCAGCCATGATGCATTATAGCTGTTATTAACACTGAGTGATTGTGGTCTCCATAATGTATTCCGTTTGTGTTGTAGGTGTCCATGTGTCAGTTGGATGTTGGTCTGATGCTGTTTCCTACAAGGGGTATGGCACTGTGATGATACCTTGACTGTGCCATATCCTGGGTACAGCTGAACACATATCATAGGTCTGTATAACAGTTACTCCACATGCCACATGCCTGATAGGTCTGAGCGGTGTATACAGGTGAGTGCATGGTGGCTGATGTCAGCAGCCATTCTACAGTGGATGATGGTAAGTGTACTGGGTGGTACACACCACTTGTTTGTGTATAACACACACACACACACACACACACACACACACACACACACACACACACACACACACACACACACACACACACACACACACACACACACTTTGGTGTTGATGCAATGCACTGAGAATACTGTACACATGGATGTATGTACTTTTATAAGGAACCCATTTTAGTCTATGTAATTCCACCAAGACAGAATAGGCACAACAACACATTGGGAAATTATCAGTCTGCTAGTTTAATGTCATTGACAACGGTTCTGGCAGGGTATATGTCCCCTTCCCCAATGTAGTGCAATCCTCAACTTGGTAAACATAGGTGTGCTGGTGTGGGTGGCACAGCCCTACCCTTTGGAGGGTGTGGGGTGTTGTAGAACTGCAGATAGTGTGATTGACAACTACTTAACATGTTAACATGAACTGTACAGTATTACAGCCAACTAAGTGGGGGGATACACTCAACAATTACCACAATGATGGTGGCTGTGTCCACAAGATCCACACCCAGCTATATATACCAACCCCAGTATCACTGTACAGCTATGCAGTGGGGAAGAGGGCATTTACACATCTACTACTAGTTGTGATGGAATGAATTTCCACAGGATGATGCCTGTGAAATGTTAGCATTTGCCAGTCAGTTCTCAGACAGATGACCTCCTGGGACATGTATATTCTGCAAATTGAGGTAGATCCCTTCACATACACACTCTTACTTGGCAACCCTGGGACTAGAACCCAACCTATGTATGTAGTGCTACTAATTTGTGGCCTTAATTGCACACACCACACAGCTTTTAGGATGAGGTGTGTTCCAGGTTACAAGTTAAGTGAAGAACATCACCAGGCCCTGCACAGTATGGTAATGGGGGATATACTGGTTGTTTGTGAACAATAAATAGTGTGACATACTGTCATATACACATTGACAAACACATAACAGTCATACACACATCTGAGAGACCTGGGTTTATCAGTGCAAACTACTTTGTCAGTGTGTCCATTCTGTTACAGATAAGTTGCAGGCAGCACAGGCATCACTGGGCTGGATAGTGTAATCAGTTACTTGCATAGTTGATGGTGAGAGTGGTCCCCATACAGTGGACCTTGGGACATGTACTGGGGGTACCATGGTGTAACGACAGTATACCCAGCACCCACACCCCGCATTGGATAGTGTACTGACTGAAACCCATGATAATACTCTGACATACCCACCATCACACATTGACCAGGACTGCAATACAATCTATCTCAAGAGTGCTACTACAGGGATATGCATCGATTGCACGTGCCACAGGGATAGTAGGGTGATGCATTGTCATGGGTCTCCTATTGTCAGCAACATCACTATCCCTTCTACTGTGTGGCAAGGTGTATTGTATTAGGAGAATGTGGTCTCAGACTCAGAATGCTGTATCCTACAAATATACACACTTGCCAGAACTCAGAGAGTAACCCATACCTATCTACCCATTTGTACAACAGTGTTGTGCTGGTACTGCAAGCTCCAGGTGGCCCATGGGGTGAAGAGTGTAACACGATACATGTAATGTCCATTACAGCAGCAGCCATATCTAACTATGCCAATGGGGGGGTGCAGTGGGTGTGAAGGGCCTCAGGGTATTATCAAGTACAGGTCTACAAACACACAGAAACTGTTATTCTCAGTAATGCATACTGACACATTTGTCAGTACTGGGGTCCATAGGTGCAGGTGTTCATAGGTGTGTACCAGGATATTGTCCATGGAGAGATGGGAAGAGTAGGGGATGCGTGTGCAGTAGTATCATGCCACCTGCCATTTGCCAGCAGGCCATCTATCAACTGATGCCATGGGAGTGATCCTCAGGGTAAGAGTTAAATGCAACATCCAATCATCTGGATGCCTCTTGTAGATGACCAGTGAGGTGCTCCAGTTGACATGTATGCAACATGTATTACATAACATGGTCAGTGTCTATCTTGGAGACCTGTACCCAAGCATTTTCTGTTGACTGTGGTAGTGTAGTTGAGGTACCCATGGCATGTGGTGCATACAGGGTGGGGAGTCCTAGCTGTGACATTCATAACACAGTTGGGCAGACATGTCAGTGTCACTCAAGTATAGATTGCCTGTAAGCAGCCAAGATAGATACCTGAAATCTGCACATCTGTACAGAGGACAGACAGACATCAGCCTGCCATCTGGTTATGCATTAGGATGACTGTGTTGACAGATAGATGTCTGACACTGCTAGGTATGCCATTACTACATGAGAGCAGCCCTCAATGACATGTCCTATATGCACAGTAGTCTACAGTTAATATCCACATGTCAGATCAATATCCAATAGGAAATACTTAACGACACACAGCTCACACACCAAGAACATGACAGTGAGGACTCAGAGTCCATCTTTGCATGCAGGGGTGTTTGGTTCCAGTACTACAATCTGCAATCTACTCTTACTTGGGAAAGCACTGTCAACAGTAGTAAAGTAATGATACACTACATGCCAGTGTAA
>NC_056731.1:1976799832-1976834689 GCF_019279795.1 Protopterus annectens
GTTATCATGGGCCAGCAACAGTCTTCTTCTTCTTTCGGCTTTTCCCAGTTAGGGGTCACCACAGCGGATCACCTGTCCGCTCATGATTGACAGTGGAGTTTTACAGTGTCGAGTTGCCAACCCGGCACCCGACTTTCCACAGAAGGCACACACATGCAGACACTCACACCTAGGGCCAATTTAGAGTGTCCAATCCAACTACAGCATGTCTTTTCGATGTGGGAGGAAACCGGATCACCCAGAGAAACCTATGTGACCACAGGGAAGATATGCAGACTCCACACAGAAGGCACCCCAGCCAAGGATCGAACTAGAGAACCTCTTGCTATGAGGTGACATCACTAACCACTGCACCACTGCAGCCGCCCATGGGCCAGCAACAGTACATGTGACAAATATCTTGACATAACGTCACACTGGGTAAATACACTGAGCTACTAGGCATGTCACAAAGCACTGTGCAAACTACAGACAGACTCCTACAACACTGGCCTACATTTCTTATGGGGAAATACACATGTACCTGCAAATATAGCAGGCTCTACAGGCATGTAAGAGCATGGGGTAACAGGCACCTGTGTGAAAATGCATACCCACAACCAATCTGAACACAGCCACAGTCACATATGGTAAGCGTACTTAATATTACAGTATATGAACTGTGTGAACAACACCATCCTCATATGTGCCACTCACACACCAACCCTACATATACTGGGACATACACAGTGTATTCTGTTGCCTGACTGTGATATGGGGCATGTGTCGGTCTGCCCCTACAAACATGTATGCCAATAGGGTACCATACACAGCAGCAGCATGCAACATCACATAGAACAGAACCAAGAGAAATGACATCTAACACAGTCTGTACACAGGCCAAGGAACATATTCACATTACACACTCTGTTGATAATCACCATAAATACACAGACCTCACTACAGTACACACTACAACAGAATGTCCAGGTTTTGTCCTCAAATATAAGGCCTACTATACATAACATGTCTAGCAGTCTGATATCTCACTGATTTATTAGGTATGATGTCAGTAAATAATGATGTACTGAACATATCCACCTCATACTGCATGACATATGTACAAAGAATGACAGAGTTGTGGCTGGAGGCACTAACACATGGCCATTATTGACATGTTGCTGTGATACACCCATACATTTACTGGTGTAACAGGGTTTGTTGTGACATACATCTACTGAGGGATATGACGTCAGTAACTCACATGGCTGTCACCATGTGCTGACTGCAATCCTCAGAGTATACTACTGCATTTCTAAAGATAGGAAATGTGTGAGCAACACAACACATGTAAGACTCCAACCACTGGCCAGTATGCAGATAGCCCTACAGGTGAGAGTTTCCCCAACCACATAGCACTGTCATGACAGATATTAAATCATGTTGAATAGCCATATCCACACAAACCCCATTAAATCAAATGTATAAGAGCAATACTTTTTCACCCTAATCACACATTTGCATTTGTCAGGGGTGAGATCCAAACCTCTATCTAACAACCTTTACGGACCATTATGGTTACAAATTTACCACATGCACCACTGACCTGACATGGTATAGGCTTCACAACAGATACTTGTAAGGTGGGTGATATCTGCAGGACTGCTAAAGTCAGGCTCAGAGATGTGTACAGGCTGTAAATAGGGACAAAAATGTTGAAATACACACTAACCACTTGCCACAGATGGGATTCATAGCTGTGTAGTTACTGCTATTACATTGATCTGCATGTATGGCATGCACCACAGAGCTTATAGGGTTTGCCCTTCTCCAAAGGTATATTTCAAGGTAGATGACATCAACAACCTTGCTAAAGTAGGCAATGGAAGGTGTAGTGATTGTGAATGGCCTCAAAAACATTACTCTCTACATGCGCACTCATGCACACACACACACACACACACACACACACACACACACACACACACACACACACACATGCACTAGCCCTTTTCCAAAGGTGAATGACATCAGCAGCCTTGCTAAAGTAGTGCAATGGGAGGTGTAGTGGCTGTGAATGGCCTCAAAAGCATTTATCCCTACACACACAAACACAGAGTTTCACAGTTTCTATGTCTGGGATTAGAACTCCTACCTAACTAGAACATCACACTATAGCATTATGCAGTTATTGCACAAGCCACAGAGCTTATAGTGTTAGCCCTTCTGCAGAGATGTATGTCAAGGTGAATGACATCAGCAGCATTGTTAAAGTAGGGCAATGGGAGGTGTAATGACTGTGAATGGCCTCAAAAGCATTGATCTTTACAGAGAGTTTCATAGTTGCCATGTCTGGGATTAAAACCCCTACCTAACTAGTACATCACACTATAGCATTATGCAGTTATAGCATGGGCTATGGAGCTTATAATGTTAGCCCTTCTCCAAAGGTGTATGTCGAGGTGAATAAAATCAGCAGTCTTGCTAAAGTAGGGCAATGGGAGATGTAGTGACTGTGAATGGCCTCAAAAGCATTGATCCCTAAACACACACACACAGTTCCCGTGTCAGGGATTTGAACTCCTACCTAACTAGTACATCACACTATAGCATTATCCACTTATTGCACACGCCACAGAGCTTATAGGGATGAACCTTCTCCAAAGGTGTATTTCAAGGTGACTGATATCAGCAGGCTAGCTAAACTAGTGCAATGGGGAGTGTAGTGTGTGTGAATGGGCCATAAACCATTCCTCTGGAAAAATGCACACAACACTCAATCACACACAACTTTCACATTTGACAGGACTGTGTATATGACTGCTAGATGAATGACTTGTACTGTCATGTTACACAGTTATCACAAGCACCACAGACACTATATTGATGAGGGCTACCAGAATCAAATGTCTGCAGTGATAGACATTGGCACATTATGCAATTGTCTGTTTCTCTCTTCCCCACATATATGTTTGTGCATGTTTGACCTAATATAGTGTGTTGTCCTTGGATATATGTATGTTTTCCTATCTGATGTGTGTGCAAAGCATGATTGGTGTGCAACGTGAAGTGTGTGCACAGACACCTGCGACTGACAGAGATGTATAGTCCACTGTTGTTTCCAGACATGGGCTTCATTTTACATGTGTGAGCATGCCCAGTATGACCCTTTGTATTTTGCTGTCAGACATGGACTTAGTTTCTCTAAGTATGGGAGCATGTCCAGTGTGACCTTTTGTATTGAATGTGTGAATCCATTCCAGGTAGGTTGTACTCCAATGCAGGCACATGTGTGTTTTACACCTACAGCTAGCAAGCTGTTTCTGCAGGATATCTGTAGATAGGTTGACAATATGGGGACACAATGGGCAAACAATAGTGGGATACTGTAACTAATTGTGTCTGTGTTGCATCTGCTACATGGTTTTGGTGTTAGCAGAGATATTCAGACATACGTACTGTCTTACAGTCTGATGTATTATGTCATGAACTACAGACAGATATACATATTTGCTTACAGTAATTTCCTGGGGAATACAGGATGGATGAAGTTGTGTCCAGTATTGTGGTCTGCAACCTACATATTCCTGCACAATCATGCCATTCTGGAGGGGGAGCTGCAGACACTTGCTGATGGGTCTATGTAAATGGTCCAACACCTTAGTACTGTGCTGGTGGGGGATCCCATGCTTGTACATCTATCTACATGACAGAATGGCCATATCCTCCTGTGGCCATACCTCTCAGCTGTACAGATTCACACAGGTTACCCAGAGGCAGGGCTCATATAGCTGGTCATTACCCCTTCACATTTTGGTTTATGAGCAGGTTTGTAGCCACCCATTCCTGTGTTTGCAGGCAGGGATAGTATGGGTACACATCAGAGTTTCAGACTTCACACACTCTATGGCGTCCATGCTTCTACCCCGCCCTGTTATTCTATCCTCTTCCTAACATTATGCAAGCATTATCTGATAAGTATCACTATAGTTATCACTTCATCCCAGCAGTATTTAGGGGTTGGTCCACAGTTCATGCAGTAGGACATGGTGGACATGGTACTGGGATTTGTCGGCATGGCCTTGCATTTGTGTTCTGTGGACTGTGTTATGTCATTATTTTGGACTCCATGAGATAACATACATTGGCACTACATGTGAGACACAGGCCTTTGACAGAGGACTGTAAGGCATTTGGTAGTGATGCCGGCCATCTGTAGCAGGCCAGTGCATTCTGTCACTCCTACAGTCCCAGGCTGCAAGCCACTGTCTTCCCCTGGAGTGGCAGGGTGAGTGTGCAAGGTGTTAATGGCAATAGTTTCTGTCCTTAGTAATCCATTGGTGTGGATGCTGGCAGCGTGCTGCTTACATCTAGGGACACACATGCATGGGACACCTCTTCACTATGCTGCATTCTGTGGGTATTCCCATACAGAAGTGAGTGTCATATTGTGCTCATTCACAACAGCAGGGATAGGACCTGTGAGGTACCTGTGCCTGATGGTGGGGTGAACTGAGTCATGTGTGCTATGGAAGCTACTTGCAGCTGACTCACAGATATATGTGGGGCATTCCCCTTATGCTGGCTTGTGCAGGGACATCAGCGGTGTCTCAGTACTTCATAACTGTGCCTTTTGTGGTCTGCCAGTGTTTGACCAGACTACATCAGTATTCCATACTATACAGGCAACTAATGTGCTGCTAACCTGTATGTACAATTCCAAAAGTGTGTCCATTGGACAGTAACATTTTATACCCTCTGTCTAGGGTACTTCCACCTATGTACTGTGTGTATGTCTGGGCTCACATTCATGCCATGTCCATCTTTCTGATGGTGACACATATTACATCCAAACAATTAGTATGGATTACTGCTGAATTGGGTCTTGCTGGGAAGCATTGCGTTTGCCACTGCAGTTGTTAGAACTTGGCCCTGTAATCAACAGTACTGGCTACTGGCCACCGGGACACAACCCTCCATGCCTACATATGACCACTTTCACACAATATACAACACACAACAACCTAACACACAGAGCCCTGCATACTGTACATGTGCAACAATCTATCCTGCTAATTTGGCCAGCTCAGGTAATCTGTGCTCCACTGTTATTATACCCACATGTGCATGTTACTACATTTCTACGTAGGATTGTGGGGAAGGCACACCTGACAACTGTAAACATTTGCTATGACCGTACTGGTATTTCAGGTACTCTGTTGGCTTCCATTTCATTCTGTATTCTGACCTATCATGCAGACTACAGGCATATCAGTGCAGTACAGATCTTAGTGTTTTTACTGACGCACATTTCGGTTTCAGACTTCTTACTCTTCAGAACTAACATCCCACTGTGTGACCTGTTGTAGTCTGTCTGTGTAGGTCTGGAGGGGGGCTGTTCTCCATTGTCATCAATCAGAGGCCTTAAAACAGCCTTTCTTTGTGGTCATCTACACCTGACCTGCTGGCTGAGGCTGTTGTTGGGTATGAGAGCCTCACTGACATGCATGTGTGTGTCCTATGGACACACATTTGGCTTACCACATGTCCTGCAGTGGGATTTGTCACCTTGTCTAGTACTGCCTACTATCAAAAACTGTACAAAACAAACTAAACTATAAAACAAAAATCTCCACTGGAGCAAAGGAGCACAAGAAGCTGATACAATGTTAAAGACGTTAAGCACAACAATTTAATCCAATAAGCTTTTCGCTCAGCAAATAGCTAAACTTCATCAGACAAACAAGAAAAAACAAAGAACACAGCTTAAATGATACAGAAGTAATTATGTAAAGTCAATGAATCAATCATATTGAACAATCAATTAATTCCCTCCACTATATTATGAAAAAACAAAGCTAACAAACCTAATTAAAACACTATTATAAATACTTTTTCTCATTACTATAAAAATGATATTTTATATTTTATGAAATTATTTTAAACTTTAAAAGGACAATGATTTAGACTGCACAAAATCATTTAGCCATTCACTAAAAACCTCTACAAAAATGAATCAATAAATTCAACACACAAAAATAAAACTAAATTTTTTTTTTGTTTAAATCAAAACCTCAAAGAAAATTCTCTCACTAACGTGTTAAACTCTTCAACTTCAATATACAGCTCAATGACACTTTTTCATTAATGCCTGGAGCTCTGTATGACTGTAATTTCAGTTGCCATAATAACTCTTGTCGCTCCAACAGTAACTGGTAGGGACCACCTTTTATATCTGGAGATATCTGGTCAAGGGCTCTAAATAAAAAAGAGTGTGTATTTTCATTTACATGTCTAGCTAAAACGTTTTGCAACTTCTTCTTAATGTGGTTAATGTGTTTGTATACTCTATCGTTAAACATCCTGTCAGTCTTGCTTACATAAAATTCTCGTTTAGGCGATGTAAATACTGCTAGGCACCCTCAGACACACCTCCTTCCTTAGCTGTGCTTAGCTAAGGCCAAACATGGGCCACAAAGCTCCAATAAGCTTACAGCATGCATGACACACCCCCTTATGAAGTCATCTAGCTCATAGGCTTACACTGTGGTCTTACTGCACCTACACAGTTGGGTGCAAGCTAGCACTGAGGGGAAATCTGTGATTCAGTATCATTGCCCTCATTTGCATAGGATTGACTGCAAATGCATAGTTACAAAACCGACACTCAGCCTTCCCCCTTAGCAACCACTAATCCATGGTCTTGTTGTGTTATGCATGCCATTGACTATTATGGCAAAATTATAATTTTGGTTTAAAAGCTTATTTCCAGCTTTTTTTATTATTTTTGGGCCGATCCTATTTGCGCACCATTGCCCTGTGCTTAAACAGCAGAAATTGGCCAAAAAAAAAAAAGTTAATTTTTATTATTTTGAAATTAATTTTCATGCCTATTGCCATATATTTGGCCTTTGGCATGCCTGACCCTTCTAATACATGTGTTTGTATGAGCTGTCATGCCTCCATTTTGTAGTTTGCCAAAATGTATTCAGCTACTGGCTGAATACATTTCTGCAGTCTACACTATTCCTGCATGGACGTCTGTCTGCTTCCTGGATTGCTAATTCACCTCATTTGCATGGTTTTCACCAGCAAATGAGGTAATTAGCATACAGGGGCTGTGTCCATGCAAGAATAGTGCAGGAGTGCTCGTGCACGTCCCAGGAGCTTATTCCTGGATCGCACGGCAGTCATATTGCCTGCAGCAGCTCTTGCACTATTCCTGCATGCCGTGCCGAGCTTGCTGAATCCTGGGGTTAGTCATGTGCCCTTATACCTTTTTTTATAGACTATGTTAGGTGCTTCGCCTATACATTTACATAAAATTCTATCATTAGAAATGAACTGCCAATTTTTTCTGATGATATTACTAACTGCTGGGCTGTTTTTTACACATGGTGTCAGGATGGCATTATATAAATTAATCTGATAATTCTTGCAAATGTGAGAAGCAATGACTACAGTTAACTACTGTACAAAAATAAACATCAGCCAAGTGATTTATGTCAACAGTACACATATGGATTTGCATTTTCATACATTCAGCAGTCTAAATAAATGTTAGAGTAAATGTTTCAAAGTACTGCCTTTACTCTGCTTTAACTCTGTGTTTCTTTAGTGCTGTAAGTTTAAGCAGCATTGCATGATAACTGCACTAGTGTGGCTGATGTCAAAAACTCACCATGTTTTGCCATATGAAATGAAGAGCCATTCAGTGTTGCTTAGCACTGGTGTGTGATGCCAAACTCCAACAAACGTAGCGGGCAAAAAGTGAAGGGATTTATTAGGGGCCATGTCTGCCATGTGTGTGGTGTATGATTCTATTTTTTGATCAAATTAAAGGTGTGAAAATGGGGTAGACAGGAATGTGGTGAAAGCAGGGGGAGAATAAAGGGGAAGCAATATAGGAATATGCAGGAGGCAATTAGGAAATAACCATAGCTATCCACTTCTTCAACAGTGTAATATGAACATGTATATAAAATTTGATAAATTTGGACTGTCACGACAACACAGATGGATGACAACAACACAATCATGTTGTATAGCCAGTTGGACCATATCAAGTATGTCGAGAAAACACGTGCAAAATGGAGACCTATATGTGGCACCAGTGCAACATTTTTTGAATTTATTTCAAAAAGAGAAGACTACTGGGAAAGGGATGTAGGAATATCAGGGACAGGTAAGTATGGTAGGTGAGGAAGCATGTGCAGATAAACAGAACAAACAAGACAGACACAGAGAAGGTGAGGGGCACAAACGATTGGAGGATACCATAACTGGGGATAGGGAGGGGACATTGAAGGCACATGCCCATCAAGCATGGGGACAGTGAGAATCTAGTACTCACCCTCAGATCTGTTATCACTGTCCCCTTCCTTGGCTACCTGTTGGACTGCTTGATATTTAGGTTTTCTCTGCATTCCCACAAGCAACTTCTCCAGACAGCTGAGGCATGCACCAGTGTTACTTTCTAAGACCTCATGCACCATGCCTGGCAGCTCCTGGTGGGTGGTGAAATACTTACATTCACCAATACTCCTGGAGGGTACCACTGCACCAGCTGCCTGGGTAATGCTACCTGAAGTGGAGGGCCCAGGTAGTGCAGGAGCTGTAGTGGTAGTATGGCCAGGTTGCATCCCAGATGTGCTGGGCCTTGGTGGGACAGCTGTTGGAGGGGGCACGCTGAGCCACAGTAGTTGGCCTCGCTCCCTGTGCTGAAAATCACTTTGTTGGTTGTTAGAAAATTATGAAATCATGAAATCAGAATGGTGTGATCACACAAATAAAAATAAAAAAGGGAGATAAGGGGTGGGGGTAAGAGAAAAAAAGATAAATAGAACTATTATATGTTAAGTGCAATAATTTAGTACAATAAAAATGTATTTTTACTTTAAAGTTAGCTATACTTTTTAAAAATCCAAAATAGGGCTGAGAATCATTCCACATAATCCTTGCAATATGCATATATTGCATATATACTTTTAAAGATAATATAGATTAACAACATGCCATCTAACCCAATTTTGTAGAAAGTAATATTATAGGTTCATAGGTTCATAGGTTAGTACTAGGCTAACTGCCCTTGCGAGCCATTGTAAGCCTAGCCAGTTATCCCTTGTGAGACTCAAACCCTGCACCTTGTGTTTGTAAAGCAAACACCTTAACCATTAGGCCACCCTCCCAACCCTAATATTTTTATTAGTATGTATTGAACCCATAACATCAGAATACCCTATTACACGACTCCAATAATTACATGCATGCTTGCTTTTTCAGTTAGGATATGCATGCTTACTTTGCCAGTTATGTTTGGAAGAGCAATAATTTTAATACAATAATGTACATTGGTGCTGCATACATACCCCTTGCTTTTCTGATTTTTTCTAAGCATCCAGCATGGACCTCCCTCTTTGCTGAAATCTCTTGAGCACCTGAAAAACAAAGAATGAGAGAAAAAGAGACATGGAAGTATTATGCATACCAGTCTTGGCTACATAAGAGAAAAAGAGACATGGAAGTATTATGTATATAGGTCTTGGCTATCTCCAGCTTTCTACATCAGTTCATGTTGATTTATCTGTATATTTACACAACTGCAGGATGTCAGATGTCCTAAACGTATCCAGCCACTGGTTGAGTTGTTCCTGCTTGCCCCAGTTCAGGTCATTGTAGTGATGCCTGCAGTGCTCATCAATGTGTGCAACAGCAGTCACACTGGAGACCTCCTTGGTTTAACTGTTTCAAGCCTCTGATTTATATTGAGACCTGGTATATACCCCTGTAGCAGCCTACAGCTGTAGCGCTTGATGAGAAGTTCAATGAATATTCTTGACTACTCTCTATCCTATATTTTAGCCCTGGATTAGGCACCATCCTTGCCAGCTCCTTCCATGTCTGCACAGATCATCCAATAACAGTTAAAGTGTTTTCCTGTTAATTCATGATATCGCATTTTATGGTCAGTGTACAAACCCACACACCCATTCAATTGTGTTTGCACTATGGTATATGGAGAGCAACCTTGGCAAACAGAGAGGAGGCAGTTTATGAAATAGGAAGTGTAATATGACAGTTGTCATTGATTTATGGCTTGTCTTTTGCTACACCTGTCAAATTACTTGACTTTTAAGACATGAATTGGGATATAAATTTTATGACTTGACACATATTTTGTGGGGCCTTACACAGTGATACAAGTAATTTGTACAATGTAGGATTCAACCTATGTAAAACAGAGAACACATATTCTTCCACATGGGTGTTTTTTTCCTCATTATCAGAAGAAGTGGTTGTCAGATATGCCAATTTATACAGACACATTAAAGAGTGAGTGGTGCTACATTTCATTTAACCACCTGACAAGGCCTAGCTTATGCATTCTCATGTGATGCAAGAATAGTGTGTGACCATATACTGGAAATGCATATACTTTTATTACTTTCAGATTAGATTTCTGAGTTCTGGGTCAGACAACACAATACATTCTGCTTTACAACTATACTTGTGTTATGTGAGTTGTGTAAATGACTATCAGCAAAGTAAGAAATCCATCCCAGGGCAGAAAAAAAATAAATTTTGGAAAGATAATTTTCAGAATACCCCTAGTCACACACATAATTCATATGATATCAACTGCTATACATAGTTGTTATGTATAATTATCTTTATATTCTTATATAAATTAATTATTATTTATATAATAGTTATTTTTTATATAAATTTGAGTGGAACAGCATTAATAAAATTTGGTGTATGCTGGATTAGAAGCCTGGTTCACTTGTATTGTGACCATGAGCCTACACCTGATGCTACAGGGGAAAACTAGGCCGCAGGTGTATATTTTACACTAATTACTGTCCAGAGTGCTGGCTGCCATGCAACACCGTTTAACATGTTTGTGCACACGAAGGTGGAACAAGTAACAATGTTTCATTTTATCAAGTTATAATGTATCTTTTATGTCTGCAGGTATTGTATATGAGTGCTGACCAACACTCAATGCCACTTAAAGGGCAGGATTCACGAAGGCTTGCACAGAGTGTAAGAGACGTGCAACACTCCATGCAAGCCTCGCGATCCAGGAACAGCCCTAAACTCCGTGTAAGAGACCAGCTAAAACGTCTCTTACACGGACTGGGCATGGACATGCTAAATACCTCACTTGCAGCTGAAAGGTATGCAAATGAGGTATAATAGCGATCCACGAAGCAGAAACCAGTCCTTGTAAGAGACGTTTTAGCTGCAGAAATGTACTCAGTTGACAACTGAGTACGTTTCTGCAGATTCCACAATGGAGCCATGTCAGCTCCAAAAAAAGGGTGCATATGACTCAGGCAGCATGCCAATGGCCAAATATGTGGCCATTGGCAAGATAACCCGATGCAAAAATATTAAAAATATAATTTTTCTTTTACGATCGCCGATGTTTAAACCCAGCGCAGCCTCACAAGCAAACAGGCTGCGCTGTATAAAACCATAAAAAAGAAGGTTATAAACCCACAAATGTGGGTTTCATGCAATACATGGAATGACAATGCAGGGACCAGCAGACCAAAAACAACATGGCCACCGTGTAGTGGTTGCTAAGGGGGGAAGCTGAGTCTAAGACATGTAACTAAGCATTAGTAGGCAATCTCATGTAAATGAGGATTAGAATACTGAATCTCACAGTCACATAGCAAATGAGCACAGTCTGAGTAGTGTAAGAGATACATAAGGGGGAGGAACAGAGTAGGAGATAGGTGACATCACAGGGGGGAATGGTAGAAAGAAATGCAGTTCATTGGAGGTCAGTGTAACATGACAGATGACAGACACAGATCATGGAAAGAGGTGTGCCACTAGATAAGTCAGGGAAAGTCAAGAAATGGAAGGTGTACACTGTTACTTACACCAAAGTTTCTTGCTGGGCATGCATGCGCATGTGTGCGCAGCATGAAGCGCGAGTAGGGCAGTGTGGGCACGTGTAAGGCAGACTGAGCATGTGGAAGCGTGTTGGGAGATGTTTAACACTGTTTGCACTGGTGTGTGCACTTGTAGGGCAGGCTGAGTATGTTGGAGGCTGTTGGCAGACATGTAACAGTGTTTGCACGGGTGTACACGCGTTTTAACCCGAATAAGTAGATTCTGAACCGTGTAAGCATGTGTGTACGCGTGTAAGCCACTGTGAGCGTGTTTCTGATGGTATGCACGTTGCTCCCCCCTGAGGAAACAGAAAGGAAAAAGGAAGCAACAGAATTAATAGGAAGCTAGCAGAGATAACTGCTGAAGCTAGCAGGTGAAAACAATTAGAAGCAGGCAATTACACAGGTAGAATAGTAGCCCAGCCCAGCACTTAAAACTCTGCAAACAGTAGTGCAGGATGTTTCTTCTAAGAGACACTGCAAGACAGGAGTAAGCTAATAGAAGTGAAAACTGAAAAAGCTTCACTCAGAGCAGAAATGTTAGGGGCTGCCATAGCTGTCATAATGAGACATAGGCAACTTGCTGAAGGTGGTGACAATGCAGATGGTGCCAGACAACCCACAGTGAGGAGACGGAGAAGAGTGTACAGGCCCAGGTTCACCTACCACGGGTTACATGAGCTGGAGATAGTAGAGCGCTATAGAGTGGACAGAGAGCTCCTGCAGCAAATTGTTGAGCTGTGCAGGCCACGCCTCACACACAGAACCAACAGAGGGGAACCCATCCCAGTGGAAACCAAGATATGTGTTGGTCTAAGAATACTAGCAACAGGTACCTTCCAGAGACCAACTAGCGATATGATGGGGATATCACAGGCATCAGCCTCCAGGGTACTGCACCAGTTCCTGGATGCCATGTCAGCACATGTCGGTGATCATGTATATTTCCCCAATGCCCGTGAGGTATTGGCCAGCAATATGCGTCTCTTCCAGCAAATAGCGGAATACCCTGAGGTAGTGGGTGCAATAGATTGCACGCACATATGCATCAAAGCACCAGCCGGTGAGCGGGGTAGGGCCTACATTAACCGCAAGGGCTTCCCCTGCATCAACTGCCAGGTCATGTGTGATGCCCAGGGCATAATAATGAATGTGTGTGCTGGCTGCCCTGGGAGTTACCACGATTCCCACATCTGGCATTTGACGCAGCTGTACCAGACATTTGCCAATGGGGACATCCCACATGGACACTTAGTGAGGGATGCAGGTTATGCACTGGAGCCGTGGCTGATGACACCCATCAGAAATGCACACACACCTGAACAGGAACGCCATAATGAGGCACACGCACAAACACGTAATGTAATAGAGCGTGTGTTTGGGCTGCTCAAGTCATGGTTCTGGTGTCTGGACACATCTGCTGGAGCCTAGCAGTATACACCAACTACATGTACCCAAATTGTCATGGTATGTGCTATGCTACATAATATGATCTTGCGAAAACACCATTGCCAAGGCCATCACAGGCAGAGTGTGACTCAGAGGAGGAACAACCTGAGCCTGCCCCAGTAGGCAGAAGGAGGCGTGCCCAGTATGCCCTGGCCTTGGCAAAGAGGCAACGCATAGCACATACACTGGCTCAGTAGGAACCCTGGGGATGATACCCCCTCTGACTCACTCAAATAATAACATGGATGCCTAAAATGACATGACCTGCTCACAAACATGTACAGGGAAGTGTAATATGCGCATCCGACAGAGGCAGCCCTGCAGCACCACCTGAGGCATGAATGCCATGTGTTAAGTAATGTAACACCATGTTCTATATGCACACCTGAGCACCCTGACTAACATCCACCCTCACCAAGCATGAAGCCTCAAAATGACGATGGGATGATCAAGTGCAATAACTGGCTGAAGTAATGCAGTTAGTCAAAAAGGAGCCAATGTGTTTCAGGCTGGGAAGACATGTGGAGCATGACATGATGCACCACCTGCTAGGGGTGGCATGCACCTATCATGCCATGCCCCATGGATACTGGCAAAGGCTGTCAGTACCCACAGCATGCCCTGAATAGGTAAGTCTCAAAACACAAACCCACCTTCATAGGTTCCACAAGGGATAGGAACCTAGATGTAATGCTACCCAATGCCAGAAGTCTAAACAGCAAGATGTGTGCAGTGTAAACGCACACAGTATGGAGAATGTAGATACCAGTCCTGTAATAGAGAACTGGGTCAAGGATCACATCAGCACACTAACACTACTAGGTCACACCTCATACTGTGCTGTACAGCTGCAAAACATGGAACAAGCTACAAAAGGAGGGTGACTAGCAATAAATGTCAAGGATAACCACGCCCCTATGTTGGTACCACAACAAGAAGCAGCATGGATTAGCCATTGTCAAATACCAATGGCTAAAACCGCCTCCCAATATATAGCCTGCTGCAGACTACTGTCCTAATACCAGAAACTGCACCTGGCCTATGTTGGAATACATGAATATATCAAGCCCCCCAAACCACATTATATTGCTTGACTGAAAATACCCAGACATACACCGGGAGCATTATACTAGCACAAACACAGTAGGAGAAAAGTTCCCAGAATCCATAAACCAAAATGCCCAGGAACAATGTTCCACTCCCACAAGAGGGGTGAGCATACTGGATGTGATAATCAGCAACATGTGTACTGGATGGCAAGATGAGAAGTGTACCCCTCACCGGTAAGACCAGACCATAGAGTAATCACACTGGATATACACATCCTGACCCCAGTCCCTGGCCAGAATACCACAGTGAAAAACATGTGTAAAGCATAGGTTGCAGCCCTCCAAACTGATGTTGAATCCACGAAAGGCCCTGTGCAAGTGCAGAATATGGGACACACCACAGAACATGTTATACAGGCATTCCATGAACACAGCCAGGAATGCTTGGAGTATGCAATCACAAATAACAACAACACACAATGCCATACATGCAGGCATCTGGCATGCTGGACTCCAGCCATTACCAAACCATGCAAGAGAATGAGGAAGCTACCACATGATAGAGCAAACATAAAAAGGGAAGTAATCACTGACCAGTAGTATGGCAATAACATATGTCCACACATACAATCCACTAAGTCCAGCTACAACAAGTAGAATCTGTGAATCCAGAGGCAATGTGACACCAGTCCCAAGTACACAGACAACCACAACACCCCCCAATAAATACAAATATATGTGATAGATGCAACCATATATCCAAACCAGAGGTTGAGCTCCACCAACTCAGTACTGTCAAAACTAGTCAGGAGGAGAAGGTAACCACATACATCACAAACCCAGTCCCACATAGACCTACCACAACTGTAAACCAAACACATAAACACAGACAAATATACCTGGAGGCCTTAATTACAAACACACCACACCAACAGAAGCCTCCAAAGCAGATCACAAGCAACCACAACCTTCAAACATAGCACATGCAACGAATAGTACACAAAGCTGGTGTGCCAAACAGTCACAGGCCAGAAGGAGAAACAACATGCCTGATACAGTTGTAATAGGTGTCTGTATAGGCAGACACACTGCTGTCCCACTCACCAGACTGAACAAGGGAAAGGGTAGAGTAAGCTGCCTGTAGGCTGCCACAAAATGCCACATAACACAAGTACGCAGGTCACCCCAAAGCAAGCAGAAATATGATGCACTCAATATCCATGCTGGTGTGAATTACCTGAGATGTACCTCCCTGGTCAGCATGAAAAGAGACATGGATGATCCCTCTGAGTATGTACCCCAGGCCGGTATGACACTGGCTGTGTGCAGCATCCAACCCTCACCAAGAATGATGCCACAGTACAAACACAGAATGCCCATGTTTAACAGCTGGCACAGTTACAGCTGTCAGTCCAAGAGGGTCTAATGTCTGTCTGCTTGAGATGTCAAGCATGACAAGCCATGCTTCTGTTCCAGTGATGGCTTGCACCTGTTACCCCTGTGTGTCTGGATACTGGATAAGGCCTTTGCCGCCTCCATAGAGCCGTATGTAGGCAAGGCCAAAAAGACTACCCACCACCCTAGAAAACATAAGTGGTAGGAAACATAAGGGTAATGCTGACCAATGCCAGATGTGTAAACTGCAATATGCATGCCCCTGAGGCACTTCCCATTATGGAGAACAGCAATGTCTGTGCAGTGACAGAAGCCTGCTGCAAGCCTAGTGATAGCACACCAGCACTACTAGGTTATAGCACATATCATGTGTTAAGGCCCCAACACCTGCACCAAAACATCAAAGGAGGGGGAGTATCCATATGCAGCACAGACACCCATATGGCCAGGTAACTGACAATGCACAAAGCAGCGGAGACCACCCATGTGCACCTAAGTGTAGTCCAAACTGCTGTACAGTCTGTAGCATGCGACAGACCACACTCTCACACACAAGAACTCCACCCAGACATCCTGAAGACAATGGACAGTATGAATGTCCCACCAAATACCAGACAAGGTACACACAAATTACCACATAGGTGGCAAACCATTATGTATGCAAGGAGTAATCAGGGACCTAGGGACACAGGTCGACAGTAATCTGTCATGTGACACTCACAATGTCAATGTGGATAGGAAGATTGTCGATATTGGACACCGTATCATGAAAGGATTCACATCTACATCAACAGAGGTCACTGTGCCGCTGTACTGTTCCCTTATCAGACCCATAATCTAGTACAATGACTCATATGGGATGTACCGTACGTGACACCTGCAGCGGTTCGGAAGACCTCATAGTTACCCCACCAACAGGATAAAGGGTGTGAAATATATGTCATATGCTGCCTGGCTGTAGACACCCCAGCTGAATGCAGTCACAGACTGCCTACACAGAGGCATTGTATGTCTGTTGTACAAGGCCATGTCCAACACAGGAGTAATGGACATGCTCCACCACAGGAAATCAAAGCCATTGAGCTGTGAGAGTGACAGATGTCAGCCTCAACACATAATGAAATAAGATGTGCTGGAGGGACAGATACATAACCCAGAGGCTCCCCACACCCAGAAACAGGATCCCAATCCATGTTAGGCAGAGCCCCTCACTGACACCCCTCAACAGGAATATTGCCAAGTGGATGGATGATCGTACATGTATACTGGGGGTCCTCACTGTGTCATGACCAGACAGAGGCACAGTGAAGAAATTCATAAATGGCCATAATAGAACATAGCAAGGGGTGGCGAAAGACACACACTCTGGCTAGGCTTACTAATGGCCTAGGGTGTATAGTCTAGTATGAACCCATGAACCTATGAAGATACAAAACGTACAGGACACTAAGGATAATCACAAGGCTTACCCAACTGATGGTAGGAACCATGTTGGGCATCCACAGATATGCTCCGAATCACACAGATATTACAAACAACATACCAAACACACACACATATTGCTAACATGCAACCTGTCAGGTGCAGTGCAAACACTCCCCCCCCCCAGAGTGCAAAATACCTATCCCAGCAGACTGATGGTCCCCTGACATTGCAGATGCTGAGGTAACAGCCATCATCTGCAAAGCAGAACACACAGCAGCAAAGGTATGTGATGGTGTCCTGGGCTAAGGCCAACATGGACTCCAAGAATAATGGAATGCCAAATCACACTACTGCCCAATGTCAGCCTTACCACAGAATATGTACCCAAAGAGCAGTGTACAACAACAGTGGTCCATCACAACAAAGGTGTTGCCTGAATGGATACTGCAAACTACCACCCCAGGATCCTGGCAAGCTTGTTCTGCACAGCTATGGAAAGGATCAGTATGTACCTCAGACAGAAGGCTATTGTGGACCTACTGATACTGGACCCTACACAGTGTGGCTGTCGTAACTGCAGATCCTGCCCCTAAACATGTTTGACCTATTTGAAGCAGTCATTAAGGTCATTGATGAGGGCAATGTGGTCCACACAGCGTAGCTGGACCGTGCACATGCTTCTAGACAATACCGTATGAGTTCAGTATGGATATATTCACCAGCTTAAATATATACCCCTATGTCAGTAGAGGGGTTGCAAACCAGACCAAGGACAGAACTGACATGGTCAGACATGCTGCATCCATGTCAGACTACAAAGCAGATATGAGTGGCATCCCACAAGGCCTGGTCTTGCCCCCCCCTCTGTTCTGTATATATGTCCTATAGGTATAGGCCAACATGGAAGGACTGTGACTGAACATGTATGCAGAGGAGTACAAACAGCCCACCATATCCGACCCCCAGCTGACACAAGCAACCCACAAAAGGGCCACCTACAAACAGACAACTGGAGCCATAGCCATGTCAGCAAGCTAATTGCAGAACTGTGTATAGACAACCACCGCGGATATACAGTAAGTGCCCACAAATTACCACACAGGTGTTAACCCATGACGTACCTAACATGTAATGTGAGACCTGGGTACAAAAGGTGATAGATATCCTGCACTGGACAAACATGTGGCTGTAGTGTTCGCAGAAACATATACTATATACCCACCCAAACATGAAGGTTGGCAGATGTAGATAAGGGGAACTCACTGTGGCTCTGCAGTCATCCTCCATCAGTGTCACAATTGACTACAATAGCCCCTGTGGGATATACCGCAGCAGACACCCCATCAACTGTAAAGTCCGCAACAGTACCCCACCAGGAGTAGCAAAGAGCATGAACATATGCCATGTGTTGCCTGAGTAAACAAACTGCAGCCCCACACACCGCCATACTGCCCAGCTACAGGCAAGCTGTGCCTGATGTATGAAGCCATGTCCAACCTGGAATCAATGAACATGCTTCACCTTGTACAATCTGAATGGCAGTGAGCTATGCACATGAGAGACCTGAACCCCAGCACTGACATACATAGGACAAGCTGTACAGAATGATCCATAACACAGAAGGCACCCCCACTCTTCAGTAAACTCCTGGTACAGGTCAGCCAGAGAGTCACATATCGACACCCCTCAAGAGGAATCCTGATGAGTGGATGGGAGATGGTAGGCTAACCCTGGGTATCACTGTTATGTCAGAGGTAGACGGAGGCACAGTATACTAACCATGACATATGTCATGGCAAACTCCAGTTACAATGTGTGTCGAAGGACAAACACACCCTGTGACTAGCATCAGAAATGGCTAAGGAACATTGCTAGTGTTTGCCAATGTCCACCCATGTTGTGGAATACACTAGCAATGTTGGACGAGCCTGGTGTAGGTAGTCCATATCTGAACATAATGCAACATGGTCATATGTGCACAACTGGCACCTACACAGTCTGTTGTGCTCACTATGAAGATGTCAAGCAGTCATAGGACTAAAGCCCAGGATACTGTCCACCACAGTGAAAGTACTGAACCAGTACACTATACGGTACTACAGTGTTAGGTCATTATGAAAGTATGTTGAGAACTGTCTGCAAAGTATCCCATGCAATCCCTGCAGGCACAGTATAATCCCTGTTGTGGCAGACACAAAGCAGTTGGCCAGTTAGTACACAACATGACACCCAACACACAACCATAAACGTGAGATATTGTTGAAGTTCACACACATCCAAATATGTGGTGGACTTCAGAGTGTAACATATGGAAAGCTCACACTGGGCATGCTCGCACACTTTGATAAATGAGGCATATGTCAGACAACATGCCATGGAAAGGCTGAACTGGGCATGCTCACACACTTAGGCCATATCTCCATTTAGCAGTTGGCCACACATATCTGGTATTTGTACGTGTCAGTCCAGGAACCAACCACAACACAGCAATCTGCCCAGTGCACACAGTAAATAACTACAGAGACATAAGTGATATAGTGGATCACCGTCATATGCAAACATCTTCCACAGATACACAAGTTGGTCATAGGAACAGGGAATGCTATGGCAATAAAGACCTGCAAACAGTAGAACAGCACAACAAATATTGTGCATCCGACAATTGAACATATGGGTGTAGAGGTCAGTACTAGGCTTGTTGCCCTAGGGAATGACAGCTCAGCCAGAGTGTGCTTGACATCTGCATCCCCAGGACAGTAGGCTACTGTGCCACTGTAAAGTAGGTCACAGAAGGCAACATGTGAGGCTAGTGAGCTGTGCCTCTGTCAAGCAGGGGCACCATGGAGGTCCCAGGGATTGAATGTGCTAAGCCACAGCCATGTTGTCAGTGTGTGCTGGGAGAGGGTTGCTGAGGATCTCTGACAGTAGGTGTCCATCAATAACAGACTGAGGGGAGCCCTATCTGCATTCTCTGGACGATTCCACTGCCAACACTGTGTTGTAATGATTATGTGTGAATGAAGTGCCGTGCTGGAACTGTTCACAGATGTCCTCCCTCTGTGGGCTACAGCTCTGCAATGTATTAGCTCACTCTGTCCATTGTACGGTGCATATATGGCTGGTGTACAGCTGACAGGTGTCTTGTTGTGGAGCAGTCATGGGTATATGAGGGATAGCATGATCAATGCAAACCGTACACATCTCATAGAATGCAATTGTCAAGGATTATGATGAGTGGCCAGTATAGTCCCCCAGCATGGGTCCTCTGAAGTCGTCCACCCCAGTCTTCACAAGTGTAGAGTCTGCTTGTGCTAAATACAGTTTGTGTACAGTGACAACCTTGCCTGGGGGTGGAGATGGGATATGGATGTCCAGGGAAAGGTGGGTATGGTCAGATATCAACAATGGTGGTCTACCTCTGGTGTGGAACAGTGAGTACCCACGTTGTAGATGGACAGGTGCAATATGTATTCCCCCATGTGGCTGTGGTGTGTGGTTCTGCCATAGCACATGGACCCACAAATTGTAGTGGCTGTAGGGTAAAGTGGTAGAGGCCTGAGTGGTTCTCACACACAATATGCCTGTACCTGATGTTAACAACTGGAATGGTGTATGTGAACACCTGCATATCCCGGCACTGTTCCCAGGGAAGCTAAGTGTGTGTCCTGGATGTGGGTGTGGTGTTCTGGACTGGTTGTGTTGTGTGTTACAGGTCCTGTGGTCACAAAGCATGGTATAGAACATAACCTGCCAGTGCGATGTGCATATCTGACCCTGACATAGGTGGCTGCAAATGCATATATATGCTATCCCCCACCTGACAGGTAGTACTACATGTACATACCTCTGTAGAAATAAAGATGTCAGCACCCTATAAATACTGCAGGTGCAAAGCAGATGCTCAGTAATTTGGATAGTGCGCTCTGCTAATGTGTCTTTCTCAAGTGTCATAACATCGTTAAGTAGGGGTTTGAATCCTGCAAATGCTCAGTGGGTGGGTGAGTGGGGTTTTTGTGTGTGAAAGGCTGTGAGAGAGAAATGTCCCTTTTGGCAACTGGGAAAACACACTACAGGATGTACATTCCCCTTTCTAAACACTGATGATGTCAGCACCCTATAAATACAGCAGGAGAAGGGAAACCTCCCAGTAATGTGAATAGCATGCTCTGCTAATGCATCCATCTCGAGTGTCATAACCATAGGTAGGTAGGGGTTTGAATCTTGTAAATGCTCAGTGTGTGTGGAGGGGGTTAGTGTGTGTTCAAGACTGTATGAAAGAAATATCCCTTTTGCCAACTAGGAGAACACACTACAGGATGCACATTCCCCTTTCTAAACACTGATGATGTCAGCACCCTATAAGTGCAGCAGGAGAAGGAACTCCACCCAGTAATGTGAACAGCGCGCTCTGCTAATGCGTCCATCTCAAGTATTATAACCTAGTTAGGTAGGGGTTTGAATCCTATACATGCTCAGTGTGTGTGGAGGGGGTTAGTGTGTGTTCAAGACTGTATGAAAGAAGTATCCCTTTTGCCAACTAGAAGAACACACTACAGGATGCACATTCCCCTTTCTAAACACTGATGATGTCAGCACCCTATAAGTGCAGCAGGAGAAGGAAACCCTCCCAGTAATGCGAATAGCATGCTCTGCTAATGCGTCCGTCTCAAGTGTCATAACAGAGTTAGGTAGGGGTTTGAATCCTATTCATGCTCAGTGTGTGTGGAGGGGGTTGGTGTGTATTCAAGACTGTATGAAAGAAGTATCCCTTTTGCCAACTAGGAGAACACACTACAGGATGCACATTCCCCTTTCTAAACACTGATGATGTTAGCACCCTATAAGTACAGCAGGAGAAGGGAAGCCTACCAGTAATATGAATAGCGCGCTCTGCAAATGCGTCCGTCTTGAGTGTCAGAACATAGTTAGATAGGGGTTTGAATGCTCAGTGTGTGTGTGAAGGGGGCTAGTGTGTGTGCAAGTCTGTATGAAGGAAATATCCCTTTTGGCAACTAGGAGAACACACGACAGGATGCACATTCCCCTTTCTAAACACTGATGATGTCAGCACCCTATAAGTACAGCAGGAGAAGGGAAACCTCCGAGTAATTTGAATAGCACACTTTGCTAACGCGTCTCTCCTGAGTGTCATAATATAGTTAAGTAGGAGTTTGAAACCTGTAAATGGCATGTGTGTGTGTTTGGATGTGGGGACTCTGTGTGTGTGCAATTCTGTATGACAAACATGTGCTTTTTTGAAATCAGGAGATCACACTACATGATGCACATTACCCTTTCCAAACAGTGATGATGACATCACCCTATACATACAGCTGGAAAAGAGACATCTGCTACTACTCAGAATAGTGTAACCTGCTACAGCATCACTCTCAAGTGCCATAACATTTTTAGGTAGGGGTTTGAAACCTGCAAGTGTGTGTGTGTTTGGATGTGGGGAGTTTGTGTGTGTGCATTTCCGTATGAAAAACATGTTAGTTTTGGCAATCAGGAGATCACACTACCTGATGCACATTACCCTTTCAAAATACTGATGATGTCAGCACCCTATAAGTACAGCCAGAGAAAAGGCACTATCTAGTAATCCGAATAGTGCGCTTTGCTAATGCTTCTCTCTCACATGTTGGGACTTAGTTAGGTAGGGGTATGAATCCTACAAATGGCAAGTGTGTGTGGGGGGGTAGTAGGGTGTGTGTAAATGCAAGTGTGAGAAAACAGATCCTTTTGGCAAATACTACAATACACCAGATGCTGCATATTCCCCCAGTAAACACAGGGGATGTCACCACACTATCAGCACAGCCAAACAGGGCTAGTTGGCCAGTAATGCCAATAGTGCACTCTGCTACTGTGTCTATTACCATTGTCAGAGTACAGATAGGTATGTTTTGGTAACCCACAACTGCCACGTGTGGTTGTGTCACACATTATGACCTTGTGTGGGTCTTTGTACATAAGAATGCATGCCATTGCCTAAACCAGCAATGGCATTGCACATGATGTATGTGTGTGACACATACACATAAATACCTGTGACCTGCAGTAGTTACCATGTCTGACACATGCCTTGAGTGGATAAATGGTATTTGCAATGTATACCAATATGACTGTGTCTTACTGTGCAGGGGCACGCGGTATGTGTCTATACAGTGTGGGTGTATATGGTAAAATACCTACAGCAGGGGATACACATCTGGTCTGGGCCATATAGTCTACATGTAGTCGATGTACAGGTGCTGCATGTTCCCACCTGTTGTGGTAGTGGTAACATGTCATTCCACTGCAATTCAGTGACCACATGCTGTGAACCCTTCAACTAGTGTGTTGTAGCTACAGTAATGCTCACGCACAATGTTTGGCTGGATGCAGTCCAGCCATATAAAGACAGTTCTTGAGACTGTCATATTGCCAGTGTTGTTATGGAGGATAGGTGGTCTTCCTGTGTATGGGAGGGTTGTGTGTGCCATGCTATGAACCAGATGGCAGTCCGACACACTGTTAGCTGCACATGATTAGGCCCTGATGCTTTGTGCTGTGCCAACAACCTGGAGGTGTGTGTATCTGTGGTGCCTTGGGATACCACCTCCCTGTCCATGTGTGTTAGATGTATAGGGGATGACAGGCATGGTATGGGGCATAACCTGTCAGTGATGGGTAACACCTGTGAGCCATGAATCAGGATTCTGGTACTGCACAGACATTGCAGTTCACTGTGCTGAGGACAGTGTCCAGTGCATGCATCTTGTGGTGTACACTGCTGTTGTTGTGTAGCAGCACTGTTAGTGTCCTAACCTGTGTGATACCCGCAGAGGTGGCTATGTAAACCGTGTCCTGCAGCATAAGGCAGTATGTGTGTATCAAGGAGCTTTGCCAATATACATCGGGCCATGGGTGTCACGTGCAAGATGACCCTTGCACATGATTGTGGCTTCCCTAGCATGTAAGCACACGTTGACAGCCAGCGGATACCCTATGAATGACATTGGAGACTGAGCAGAATGTAGACATACAACACCCTTCCCACATATAGTGGTAGCATACCTGGTGAGGGGATATTGGCAACCAAGATCTGGCTCATACTGGCCTGTGCCACATGCTGAGAGATCCATTCTATGTTCCCTATCATGTCGTCCAGGGAGGTATGTCTCAGGTCCGCCATAGTGGCATGGTCAATGAGTGAGTCATATGTGTCCATGCCTCTGACTGACCTGTATGCATGTGTTCTGTGGTGGACCATAGTGCCCCTGAGGCATATCACTGTGACCTTCACCAGATACAGCCTGTTGAGCAGGACCCCAGTGCAGCACCCAAGACAGGTACCTGACACGTCTGTAGCAGGTGTGTTGTGTAGCCCTACAGGCTGTGAGTGTGTGGCACATGGGATGTGTGTGCCATGTGTGGCATGTGCTCTGTTCCAACGGAGCATATGCCTGTGTGCCAGCTGCGGAGGTGTGTGATGCTCAGGCAGGATGCTATTCTGAGTCCCCACGTATGCCCCAGTGTGTTCAGCATGCTGTCAGTGCGTGTCAATGTCTGACTTGTATTGTAGTCACTGTAATATTCTTTATTTATTTATCTTACATTTGTTGACCGGGATAGTCCGACTGGATGCATGTCCATTTTCAGCGGAGGCCCGGGGAGAAAAGCTCCAAGGGTAAGCAGATACAGCATTACATAATACCAGCATTACATATTACAAACAGATTATTTACAGAGATTACATAAGTAAGCAAGTTAAACAAGTTCCACAGGTTAAAGTTAGTCCTGAGCACAAGTCAGGATTAAATTAAATTACACAGTAAATTGGTTAACAGATTTTACACATTTGAGTTAGCCAGGCTTGATACATTGACATAGCCAGTTAAGTGACGAATGTTGTTTGAGTCTAGTTTTAAATTGACCAAAGGTGGAAAGTAAGGTAATATCAGCTGGAAGTGAGTTCCAGGATCTACTTACAGAGTTTGCAAAGAGAGAATCACTGGCTGTGTTATTAATTTTGCTAGTCTGAATTAGTAGTTTGTTAGAGGATCGAAGCGGTCTAGGATTGTTATAGGGGGTGATAATATTTTTAAGTGCAGGAGTATTGTCTGGATTATAGAGGAATTTATAGGCAATAATCAGTTGGTTATACTGTAGTAGGCTAGGTAGTTCAAGCCAACCAAGCTGATTTAGATTGATGCAATGATGTATCCTAAAAGGCAGCCCAGTGGCAAACCTGGCAATGTGGTTACAGCAAATTGAGTGTTTGTTAAGGACAGTCTTGTTCATATTCGAGGGTAGAGGGGATGCATACAGAAGGGTTGAAAGAAGGTGTGAGCGAGCTATGGCAATTTTAGCTGGAGGGGTTAGGAAGGCTTTTATTCTGTAAAGTGACCCTAGTTTTTTATTGATGGTTTTGATAGTTTGGTTAACATGTAGGTCACATTTGAGAATATTGTCTATGATGACACCTAATAGTTTAGTAGATGGGTCAGGGGAGATTATTGTGCCATCATTTGATTTTATGGTAAAGGTGAAAGCGGTAGACCTACATGTTGGTGAAATAACAGCAGTTTAGTTTTTTTTGGGATTTAGGATCAGACGATGTTCAGAAAGCCAGTTTTCTATTGTATTAAAGGTGGTCTGGGTAGCTGACCATAACTCTACTGGAGATGTGGCTGAGCAAATCAGAGTAGAGTCATCAGCATATTGGATACAGCTGACTTTTGGGATGACAGTATAAAGGTCATTAATGACGATGGAGAACAGCAAGGGCCCTAGTATAGAGCCTTGTGGTACTCTGAGGGTGTTAGGTAGAAGGTTAGAGAGCTTGTTCTGCCAGAGGCCAGCCTGCTGTCGACCATTCAGGTAGGATTGAAACCATTGGAGGGCTCCAGTATCTAGACAGAATGTTTGCAAGGTGTGGATTACAAGTTGGTGATCAACCATATCGTATGCCTTGGAAAGATCCAAAAAGAGGGCTAAGAATATATAATTATTGTTGCGATTATGGTTTATGGTGTTAGTAAAGGCTAGGAGGCCTGAAGTAGTGCTGTGATGAGGATGGAAGCCATGCTGAGTGTCTGCCATAAGGCGATTTTGGATTAGGTGGTGCATGAATTGTCTATGAATACATTCTTCCATAATCTTTGCAAGTGGAGAGAGTATAGCTATTGGCCTATAATTGGAGAATTCAGTAGAGCTGCCTCCTTTGTGAAGTGGGATTACATAGGATATTTTACAGATGGTGGGAAATTTAGCTTCTACCATGGTTCGTTTGATTAGTTTTGAGATGGGGTAGGCAATAGCATCAGCTGATTTTTGTAGGTACTCAGCAGGGAGTTGATCAGCAGAAAGTGTAGTGGGTTTTAATTTTTCAATCAAGGTACGGATAAGTGAAGTGGCGACTGGTTGGAAGCTGAACGCAAGTAGGTTTCTAGGAGTGCTACTTTCAGGACCAGGGGAGCTAGGAGGTAGTTGGCTAGCTAGGGCTTGAAATGTCTCAGTAAAGAATTGGTTAAAACTATCAGAAACATCTTCAGTGGTTTTATCAATAGTAGCAGCAGGGACTGAGGTTGAAGTTTGTCCAGGATGTAGTATATATGACATGCCACCTGACAGGGTATGGCATTACTGGGTTCAGAGAGCTCAGTCCCCAGATTGGCTGTGTGGTGGCATCCCACACATGTGTTGTACGTTCCTGGCCAAGGGTGATGGCTGACTGCATACATGTGGCAGCTGTGACATTGCCACATGACTCACATAAACCACAACTGGACCATACAGGTGATTCACAGGTTACCTTTGCACATGCTACCCTAGTAGTGTGATTGCCATGGTGAGTATCAACACATAGGGCCAATGGGGAACAACATACTGAAGGTGTGTATGTGTGGGTGTACTGCTACTGTTTCATAGCACTGGCATATATGACTGCACATGTGGGTAAATGCCAGGTAAGATATGTGCAATGTGTCACAGGCAACGTACATGCGTACAGGACAGACAGTGACATTCTGTCATGTGTAAACTTGACATACATATCGTACGCTATGCAGATGTCACTAGGAGACTACAGGAGCACTGTAACTCTGCATTGCAGGTGTAAGCAGTGTTCCAGGGAACCCCAAGCGAACATGCATGCAAACAAAGCTACAGTAAGCAGGGCTGGAAGTAGTGCATTGTACAACAAAGAAGGGGTAACAATAACAGTAAGTAACAATGCAAATATGTAGGCACTATCAACATGTACCCAGGAATACACAGCGCAGATGCCCATGGTAGAACTGATATTATGTCATAGTTAATTGTGATTTGGATTACATTGGTACTGCACACATATCAACATGCGCAAACATCCACATTGCATAGTCGTTGTGGGCAACTTGACACCATTACTGTACATGTCCACCATTGCATATCACTACCTGCGTTAGCTTCCCCCCTCTGCTACCCATGTATGCAGCTATCTGTTGACATCCTTACCACCGGCATGCAATTATGTGCAGCTGTTAAACTTTGGTATGTACTATGGGTGCAGATAACAATTCAGGACATTCATACGGTTACTGCATCAGGCATGCCGGGATATACACACAGTCATAGCAGCACACTGTACTGTTACCAACATGATACTACTAATACACTTCTATGTAGTCACCCTGTGCATCAGCAATGTGTTTACATGTTCCCGCAATGATGTTGGAGATTGCAGGAGGTGGCACAGTGTCATCATATGCACAGGGTGTGAATTCGGTATGCCTGAGTCAGCCACTGATACCACCAATTGACATGTGTGTGTATGTGTGTTGGTGAGGGGCAGCAGTACAGGGTGGGGCAGTGTTGGTGCAGTGTGTACGTGTATGTGTTCACCCTAGGTGTTAACATTTCGCATGTGTGTATGCACGCACACAGTTCCACCTCATGGCTGCCATATACAGGGGTTTGTGGACAGCCACAGACTGCAACTGGCAGGTCATACAGATCAGTGTCTGTGGGCACGGACATGGTACCTGTGCCTGGCAGGGGTGCTACGGACCGTATCCAGTACTAAGCCAGACTGGGTACTGTCATCAGAAGTGGGAGTGTGTTGACTGGACACAGGTCCCTGTTGGGACTGTCCAGAGCCACGTGCACGTGGTCTCCTGGGGCGTTCCGATGACAGCACAGACCCAGCATTGCTGGGGCTGCTGCTGGCACTATGGGGGCATGCGCGGGCCTGTTGTCGTCCACGCCGACTGCCAGCTGCTGCTGTTGCTGGCATATGGCCATGTCAATGCTGCAAACGCCCACCATTGCCCTGGCTCATGGACATTTGGTTGTGGAACTGCTGTAATATGTCCCCACAATGTCTGTCTATGACATCGGTAAAAGTACAGATAGCATCCGCGATGTCACGCATACTGTCAGTCATGGCTGTGCGACATGCTCTCAGCTCCCTCAGACCCTGTCTGGTGTACCTTTCCATACGCGACTGTGCCTGCATGACAGCCCGAAACATAGCTGAGGTTGACAGACCTCTTTGGGCATGTCTGCCAGAGGCAGAACGCCCACGGATGCTCCCACGAGAACCCATGGGAAACTGTCTGTGTGGTACCATTGCAGGACCCTGCCCATGGCTGCTGTGTGGGGATGCATGTGCCACAGGTACCACATTACCCTGGTCAATGCCCACTGTATCCTGTCTATCACCTAGGGACAATGGTGACAAAGGATGTACTTGCAGGATGACTGTGCGCAATGATGGGGTTGACAGCTGTGTACTGTCAATTGGCTGACCAATGGCGGACCCTGACACACCTTCCTGTACCATTACACAAATATCATCATTACCAGTACCTGTGGCACCAGATTCAGGTTCCCTGCTGCAGGACACCAGAGCAGCACCAGAACCTGTGGGAGGAAGACAGGAAACACAGTTTACAGTCTCCACACATTGTTACCAGTGATGCACTTATGCACACATGCACACATGGACACATGCACACATGCACACATGGACACAGGCACACATGGACACAGGCACACATGCAGACATGCACACGTGGACACATGCACACAGGCACACATGCACACATGCACACATGCACACATGCACACGTGGACACATGCACACGTGGACACATGCACACATGGACACATGCACACATGCACACGTGGTCACATGCACACATGGACACATGCACACATGCACACATGTACACATGCACACATGCACACATGCACACATGGACACAGTCACACATGCGCACATGCACACATGCACACGTGGACACAGGCACACCTGCACACATGCACACATGCACACCCCGCAGTATACACACAGAGCACTACTGAGTTACACTACTGTTACTAGCACTATCAGGACTATTATAGGTATTGTTAAACACACTCACCAGCATGGATGGCCTGCCTTGCTGTAACCCTGGAGGGACCTGCAGAAATGATGAGATTAATGTCAGTGGGCACAACTGTGCCATTGATATTGCATATGATACAGTGCAGTAGTACACCAGTTGCCTTTTACACGTCAGCTGCTGATATTGCCAGTATCACACATGCACAATTACATACTATGATGACAGATACATACCACGGACACACCTTACACATGCATAAACTAACAGTGTACAGAACAGTCAAGTGTACATATGGCATATTACCTGCACGCTCCATGTCGTGCTGCTGTGTGGATCCAGCCTCCATCATGATGCAGGTGTGCTGCTGTTGCTGTTCTGGGGCTGGAGCCACAAAACTTAGGAGTAGCCCCTTCAGTCTGGTGAGGGGGGATGTGTGGCCACCCCACCTCCTGTGGCAACCTGTTGCCTGTGGATATCTGATGCACGCTGACGGACACTTCTGATTAAATCACTGCAGTGATGTCGTACCTGCTCATATGTCCTATTATGCATGCCAATATCATTTACCCTACGGACAAGGTCTTGCCACAGTGCAGCCCTCTCCTGCTGATTCTGACTGGTGTGGGAAAACAGGATGTCATACTCCCGCACCAGGCTCTGGTGTATCTCTTCATCTTCCGCTGCAGAGTAGGCAGGATTATGCTGACGCGCCATCTCCCTGGAAGAGAACACAAACAGGATATCAACAGACTATGTCAGCAATATATGGCACACATACTATACATGATACTCATGTGTAGTGATATACTACCACTCCCATATGTTGCATGTGTGTGTGTCGTGGTGGATACACAAGTACATGGCCAGATATCCGTGCTCAGCCAACACCTGTGCAACAATACCTGCCACATTCCACACAACATAGTAGCATGTCCCATCGGTCAGCACACACTGACAGGTCCAATGCACAACCTCACTCTGGGGGTTCAGCCCAAGGTACTGTATGTGGGATGCCATCCACTAGTGTGATGTGGACACAAGTTACTCAGCCTGGATATACATATCCCACCACCACCACCAGCACAGTAGACTACTTTGATATGTATGTGATTAGACAGTTATTCACTTGTTAGGACAGAGATGGTATCCATGCAGCACACTGGGCCAGTGGAAGCCACAACCCACACTGCTGACCCCTTTGCAAATGCTTACCACAGACATGCCACAGATTGCATGGAACTTGCACACACATTTCTAACCCAGACCCTATGCACAAAGGTTAGGCATTCTGTCCGGTGGACCCCAGACAGAAGCAGATTGTATAACAATAGCAGGAGGCTACTGCAGGACAGAGAAGATTCACATTAAGGGAAGGCATCTGTGGTCAGCACTGGTACTACGCTACGGTCCCTCATAACAACGGCCACGGCCTACTCTGGGAGGGAAATGGCCACAAACACTGTGGATAACCACAAGGCCTTCTTCAGTTATGTTACATATATGGACCAAATGCCTCAGATATGCTCTGTGTTAATACACACCTACTTAACATTCACTAAACACACAGATATTGGCAACATTCTTGCAGACAGGTTCGGTGCACGTATCCACCCTCCTTCTCCCCCACCAGTTGAAATAGTTATCACAGCTGTATGTAACCTCCCTATCATCTCACATGTCCAGGTGAGGGCCGCCCTCAGCAAAGCAGAACACACAGCATCACTGTGACCTCATGGTATCCCTGGATGTGTGCTACCTGCACTCCAAGAGGACATACAACCGCATATAAGACTGATAATTTATCTTGGCCGTACTACAGGATATGTACCTGGACAGTGGCATACAGCAACAGTGGTCCCACACCACTAAGAAGGCACCTCGACTGACCCTGGGAACTACCACATCATATGCATAACCAGCCTGGTCTGCTAAGCTATGGAATTATGCAGTATGGGATGCATATGCAGTATTATCGGGTACCTGCAGACACTTGTTCCCAGTCACTGTGCCTTTGTGATGGGCTGATCCTGCCTTTTGAACCTGGCTGACCTTTCAAAGCAGTCACTACAGCCATTGCTGAGGGCAACGCACAGACAACTGCTGTCAGGATCATGGCCTAACACTGATTGACATGTAATGTATGGTCATCCCCTTTTGGTGGAACTACGTACACACAACATATCACATGGACATACCTATAGATACAGACCTATGACACATTTGGAGGGTTCACAGTATGCACACTATTAACCTGCTACTTTGCATTACCTGTGTTTGTCGCAACTGGTTGTGTTACCACTGCTTCTGATTCCTGCTGCTACTGTCACTGCTGACAGCTTACAGTCACAGTGTGTAGCGTGTTTTTTTTTTTTTTCTCTCTGTCTCGGTTTGTCTCTCTCCCTCTGTCTGCTTCCAGACAGTGCAATGAATGTATTGCATGTGTGGAGTGTTAGTTCAGGATGCTTTTGTAGGTATCTGCATAGGTCCATGTGATGGCCTCTGCACCAATTCTAAGTCAGCATTTGCTAATTGCATACAGCCAGTTGTGTACTGATTGCAGTTCTCACTGTGATTTCAGGACAGTGCTATAAAAGGGTATGTGAGATAGGCGTTGCCCTTTCAGATTGTAAGGGCGGGGACCATGCTGGTATGCTGTGGACACTGTTCTGTGAGTGTAAAGGTTAGTATCTCCCTCATGATTCAGGCTGTGTTGTAGATTCACATTTCTCCATTCCTCTCTCCTGTTCCCTGTAGTAAGTGTGTATGCACAATGACACCTACAACTATATATAGATATATATATTTATATATATATATATATATATGTACATATACATACATTTATATATGTACATTAACTGACATTATTACCTACAAGCTACCAACTAGCATGGCTGTTTCTGTTCACACACTACTATTATGGGAATCCAGTAGTTTTGACAGTAATTCTAAATGACATGCTTTTGGTACTGCACATCCTATATCCCCTTTACATTCATCCCTACTATTACATGTTATATTTATTTTAGCACAATGTTCTTGTATAGCAGTCATGGCTTAGTGGTAGGTCATACAGACTATTGTTTCCAAGGTCCTGGGTTCGGGACTAACAGCGGGATTTTATTTTGCTTTTGAACTGAGTACAGGACCTGTCAATCAAAGTGACTAAGGCACTTTTAAGCAGTTGTAACAGGGTTAGCGCTGGTTTGCGCGGAGCTCACGCATGCGCACTGGCAGTTAGCTCTGAGCACACCCGCTTACAACCGCTTAACAGTGCTTACTCTGGCGCACAACCGCGCTATTTTCTTTGAAAGAAATGAAAATGGGGAGACAGGAAAGTGGTGAAAAAGGCGTCACAAAGAGGGTGAGACAGTAGGGAAACAAGCTTGGGATTTGCAGGAGGGATGTAGGTAAGGCCATTAGCTGCCCATTTCTTCATCAGCAACAGCTGTGCATATGTATATAATTTGGTGTGACATTTGAAACCTTCCACCCCTGAGAGAGGTGTCAGGACAACAATAATACTTGTTGTACAGCCAACTGTAATTGATAGTTTCCATGTCCAGCAGACATGTGTGCGGAATGGGCAGCTATGTATGGGGCGTAATTTTTTTGTGGGTACAGAGTGCCCTTTTTTTTTTTTTTTTTTTCAGGTGAGAGTGGTATGTCAGGTGAAGGAAGTCGGTACAGCTGGGGAGGTAGGTTGGGTAGGTAAACAGACAAGACAAACAAGACGCATACAGGGGCGGTGTATGACATGTGTGGGGGGTTACACAATTGACGGGGACGGAGGTTTGGCTATCCAGAGCCCATGAGCCCACAGATGGCAACAGTGGAACTGATATCCCCACCCATAGGCAGTTGCCACTGTTCCTTCACTGCCCAGGACAGGGCTGTGCTGGGGGCTGTGTAGGCTGGGCAACAGGCATGCCCATAAGTTGTGCCACCCGTGCCTCAAGCTGGCATAGGGGCTCAAGAACAGAGTCCCGAATCTCCCTAAGCACCACAGTCCGGATGCTACAGAGGGTGAGTGGTGGTTCTCCTCCGGCCACACTTGCAGAGGGGGGCGATCCCCATCCCCTGCAGTGCTTCCACCTGCAGGTGGCACAGGGCCACCGGAGGAGGGTCCAGACTGGGCACTAGTGCCAGGTGCACTCGCCAGCTGAGGTGGGAGAGGTGGGTCCGCTGGAACCCACCTTCCCTGTCGTCCTATGTTTTGTATTATGTCATGACAGTTTGGGTTAGTGACATATAATACCATTCACAATTAGTTGTAACAGCATGCATTAGTATTCCCATTAACCAAACACCCAGATATTCACACCATTGAACAGCGAGAATAACACATGCATAATTTGAACAGCAATACACAGTCCAACAACATGCAGGGTTGATTGATGGCAACAGGCCATCAGGTTTGGATGTATGAACAGGGCAGATGCATCAACGGACATGCAAATATATATGACCCAACAGGACAAATGTCCAGGGGTGTTAATTGTGATTGCACATACCATTTTCACGTGGAATCGGTTATATGTGGTTATAGGGTGGGGTGAAGAAAATAATATTAACACCTTCGAATACCAATACATATGCTGTACATTTCTAATAGTTGCACATATATACACACTACTGTTCTAACTACAGTTTCCTATATGATAACTATTTCAACTTGGTGATAGGACTGTTACTGCAACATCAATATACATTTTATTGTTCTTCATACACATTCATATCTAGCTTTGTTCAGCTACATCATCCTGCTACATTTGCTTTATATAGCTGTAGACAAGTGTGGATGTTTGGTATATCAGACAATCATACTATCTGCATATTGCAGACTGAGAGCAACATATCCAGATTTTGGGATACACATTCCAGATGCAGCAACACTTTGAACAGATTTCGCTGTTTGGTTTTGATTCTCACATGCATTTCATTCTGTCTTGACTGCAGTATACTTTATTCAGGGTTATTACTACTGTATTGCTGGATTGGGTTATATGTGGTTATAGGGTGGGGTGAAGCAAATAATATTAACACCTTTGAATACCAATACATATGCTGTACATTTCTAATAGCTGCACATATATACACACTACTGTTCTAACTACAGTTTCCAGTATGATAACTACTTCAACTTGGTGATAGGACTGTTACTGCAACATCAATATACATGTTATTGTTCTTCATACACATTCATATCTAGCTTTGTTCAGCTACATAATCCTGCTACATTTGCTTTATATAGCTATAGACAAGTGTGGATGTTTGTTATATCAGACAATCATA
>NC_056731.1:1976835189-1977015189 GCF_019279795.1 Protopterus annectens
TGTATGGTCATCCCATTTGTTCCGCAGTATGGGCGAGTGATCCTCATGTTGTTGCTGGCAGATCGAGTGCTGTATGCGCGGTATTACGCCAGCGGTCTGACTTTGTATGAGGTGTGTCTACTGTTGTTTCCATCTGTATTTCCTGTGTTATGCCTTACTACGGCTGTGTGATTCCACCAGGTTTGCTATTATGGGTGCCATCTTGTCCGTACGTTTGTCCATCCTTGGGAAATGCCTACTGGACACTGATGTAGGGCTGAACACATTTCACACCTGCTTTTAGCATTACCCAGTGGATGCTTTGCATCCTTAGTGGGGACTAAGGCACGTGCTATACCCACAGCCCTCCCACGGGGCGGGACAACGGATTATCTGCCAAACAACAGCGAGCCCCATTTTGCATACCCAGGATCCCATGGCTGCAACCCCCCACGGTACGCATTACACATCCTTCATGTGTGCGGGACTGGGATGTGGACGCACTTCTATGGACACGACAATCTGGGGATTTCTGTTCATATGTCCTGCATGTCATGGACAGGTATCATCAACCTTACACACGCTGGTGGTGCATATGTCTAGCTGTGCCGTAGTCACGGCCGTACTCTGATTGGTCGATCACAATGGGATGAAGGTGTAAACGTAAATATTTTTGGAGTCCTACAATGGACACCGATGTGCATATGTAAAGTGTAGAACGTGTTGGACTGTCACCATCTGGCCAGTGGTTTTGACTGCCGCTGTATGTTCCCCAATCGTGGATGTCTGCTTGACTACCCATATTATGTATTACTTGGCCTATCTATATCCACGTGCCAGTAAGCGGAAATACAGCAAACCTTGCGTCCTGCCCATCTTCATAATCGACATTATGGAACATATATCGCCAAAAGAGACAATGACAAAACGATAGACTCCACAGTCAAAAGATACTGAGCTCTTTCACCTACTAACATGGGGCATCGTCGAGATGAAATGCATGACATAGTCGTCCCTTATACACTTCCTTCAGAGTCAGTTTAAAGTCAAATAATCAATAAACCTGCTCATAGTTAAGTGGACAGTGCTCCAAGTCTTGATTATAACGTGACATATACAAATCAGTGTTGCATACATTACTTCATGGAAACAATAATACGACAACAATGTGTTAATATAAATACAATATTGGTAAATACAATCAGTATCTTGAAACATAGTTGATAATTGTTGTGAGTAAACCTTGGAATGTAGTGTGTTGATCAGGATATTTTATATCAATGTGTATAATTGTAGCATTACGATTCCAAAGCATGGAATCAATAAGTACTATTTAAGCATATATTTTACAATTATGAATGTAAATGAGTGGAGGACACATCCTTAACCTTCCCTGCTTCCAGTGGATCACACACGCACACTTTTCGCATTTCGAATTGTGGGTTACGCAGGCGCACATGCATATCCGTATTCTGTTTATATATGTTTACTGGGTCTGTGTGGTTACGTGTTTTGTGTTAGTTGTGACTATTTCGGTAACATATGTCTGATCCGGTTGACGGACGTGTGCAGAACGCACTTACAACTTTATACATGTAACAGTCTTTGCAGCATGGACGCATTACGTACACGTTCACATCTATATGTTCTATAGTCGTAATTCAAACGTGACTGCATTCACGTTTGCCGGTTACTGTGACCACTACACGTTAGCTGTTCGGTGTCATTAATATGCATACCCATGGTACTTACGTACATTTATATATCCCCCCCCCGCACTCACGCACGTCACAGGCATCCATTCTCCTGCTGGGAAAGGTGCGGTACTGCATGTTAAACATTCCTTATTCCCCCTCGCTCATGGCCCAGGATGCATATGTCGTGACCGCAGGGATGTTCAGATGACAGGTGCTTATATCCCGTCCGCATACAGGCCTTCGATTGTCAGGGTGTTGCTGTGGTGCTTTGGGTTTGGTCTTGTCCGCCCAGTGTACGGAACTGCCCTGACCGTATACGAATGTTAGATGAGTCACATGGGCACGGTTTGTCCGTGTCTATGGTACCATGTCACCCCAATTATTCATATCCGTGTGCCCGATTGGCGGTGTACCCGTTGTAGATCTTGTTATACTAATTGCACGGGGTCTGGTTGAACGGACCTATTTCCATTACTAACCCTCGGTATGTATGACCTGTGTCGCAATATTACATGGGATTACCATTGCGTGGCGACTTTCACTGTGCCACAGACATGTCCGATGCTTGGTTTGGGCGGTTCGCTGTGCTACACACATTTAACATGGCGGAACAGGTTGAACAGCTCAGCCACGGGGACATCGGGTTCTCCGTCGCTGTTTAGTGTTGAATCGCTATGTGGAGTTTGTTTCACAAAGCGAGACAATGTCGACATTGGTAACGGACATCTCGCGCGATGCGTCCGCACGCGCGGGTGACGTATGTCTGCGTTTGGCGGCGGACAGGCATTATGCTGTGCCATTATGTCTGGGAATATATGGTTTCTTGCCATAGATGATATGCCATACTAGCAATGACCCGCGTCTGGGTGTGGGTACTGCTGTATTACCCACGGGAAGAGTGGCCTTAGGTTAAGTGGTGCCCTAGGCAGAAGTTGCCACCGCCACATCACCCGCTACCCCCCTCCTGGTCTACCTACACCAAAGAAAGTCTGGAAAGGTGACCCGAGTAGAGCAACGCCCTAGACGGCTGCCTACTTGACCTATGCCTAAGGCCGGCTATGTGTGTGGTCCCTCGGGCATCGGACTCGGGAACGCCACGTCTGCCGTGGGTATGTCCAGCATTACCCACATCCAGCCGTGGTGTATTGCCATGATGTTCCATGTGTAAAGACCATACATATGCCTTTCTCAAAAGCCGATTTCACACTTCTGAACACTACTGTGGTCTCCTTTAAGGCCCCTGAGCCAGTGGTGAACATTACTCAAACCGCTGCATCACGTACATATGCCTTCCACCAGCACCTACAGGACTGCATGGATCAGGCAATCCCATACAAAACTGAGACTCTTTGTACCACAGACAAGCATCCAGTCTGGTGGACCCCAGCCATGAACAAGCTCTACAACGACAGGAGGTAGATACTACAAGTTAAAGCGGAATACTTGTAAGGTAACACACCCTTGCTCATTATATGTGAAGAACTACAAGCTGTCATGAAATCATCCAGGGAAAATTCAACAGAGAAATTAACAAGGACTCAACAGACATTCATATGTCCTTCTTTAGCTATGTTGGACACCTGGGAGGACACTCCCAGATATGCTCAAACCGGGTTCACAATGATGTGAAGATGACTGAACCTACACACATTGCCAGCATACTGGCTGACATGTTCAGTGCTAACATTTCCCCCCTCCCCCCTACATGGAGAGATATCTATACCAGAGACTTGTAGATCCTGGAACATCTGTACCACACAGGTGGGAAATGCTGTCTCCAAGGCAGTCAACACAGCATCCATGGGACCAGATGGTGTCCCAGCTGTGTACTCCATGAACTCTATGGGGAATTAAACCCACACTTAGGACAGCTGTTTAATCTTAGCCTCACCTCAGGATACATACCCGAGTAGTAGCACAAGGCGACTGTAGTCACACTTCACATAGATGGTGCCTCCACTGACCCTGGTTATTACCATCCCATTAGCTTGACAAGCCTTATCTGCAAAGCCATGGAGAAGGATCATAATGGAACTCATAGATAAAGACATAGGGGACTCGCATACTTTGGATACAACCCAGTTTAGCTTGGTCAAAGTCAGATCATGCCTTCTACGTGTTTGACTCTGTAGGATCAGTCACCAAGGCCATTGATGAGGGTAAAGCAGTCCATACAGCCTACCTCAACCTGGCAAAGGCCTTTGACACAATACCCCCCTCGGGTATCATTGATAAACCCGTCATCTTGAACGTAAATCCATACATCGCCATATGGGTTGCAAACTGGCTAAGTCACAGAACACACATGGTCATAGTTGCTGGCGCCATGTCATACTCACAGCCAGTCACAGGTGGTGTCCCATGGGGCTCAGTCCTGGGTCCACTATTTTTCAGCATCTACGTTACCAAAGTACAGGCAAACACAGGGGGGTTATGGGTGACAATGTTTGCAGATGACTGCAAACTGGGTGCCATAGTCAGACACACATCTGACACAGATATCCTTCAGGAGTGCCTCACAGATGTGGATAAGTGGTGCCAGAGACATGGCCTACAGCTAAATGCCAGGAAATGCATAGTCATACCCTTCGGGAAGAACAAGGTTACCCCTAGCTACCATATAGGTGGCAATCCACTGAGCACAGAGGGAGTTACCAGGGATCTGGGGACCCGGGTTGTTGTTAACCGTTCGTTAGACACACACGTTGCTAATGTAGTTAGGTAGACCTTCCACATTGCCCACATCATCATGAAGGGATTCACATGTAGATCAGGGGAGGTCATTGTCCCCTTGTACTCATCACTCATTAGACCTATGATTGGGTACAATGCCCCGTTCAGAATGTATCTGACCCAACACCTGCAGCAGCTGGAAAGGCACCAACAGTTCATCGACAAACAGATGCAGGGTCTCAGGAATATGTGTTATACTGACCAACTGAAAGAATTCCAGCTGTATACAGTTGCATACCACTTGCCCAGAGGTGACCTGTGCCTGGCATACAAGGCCATGTCGAACCCAGATCTGATGACTATGCTTCACCTAAAGAAGTTAGATCCCTCAGAACCACAAGGGCAGGTGACATACACCTTGGCACTGTCATTAATAGAACGTGTTGTTGGGACAGATTCATCACCCAGACACTCACTATGCTGTGGAACAACATCCCAGTACATGTGAGGGCAAGCACCTCGCTGGCCTTGTGTTAGTATTTTGACATGGATGTCTGAATTGATTTATTTAAGTAACCTTCTAAATGAATATTTACATTAGCACATTGTGAATCTTTACATTTCGTTGGTCTATTTTACATTAGTCATAATCATACGGTTTATCTGTATATATTATGGTTCATTTATATTACTAGGTGTCTGCAGTTCTGTTAATATATTGGCACAATCCGTAGAACATATATATGTAGCTTACACAGTCAGACATTTGGAAAACATTATGTTGGTTCATCTTTCATATATATACATATATTTCTATATTTCTATGAAGAATGTACCTTTCGAAGCAATGTCTGATGTCCTCACTGTGTGGAATCTGTAACCCAAGTAAAGTTTGTTTGCTTGTTTGCCTTTAAGGCATGTAATTAATACCTAGCACATCTAATTTACTGACCAATTAAGGGTTTTAAATGTAGTAGGTTGGACTGCATTGTATGTATTCTGAATAAGTCTGCTTATGAAGCAGACGAAAACAGCTTAAATAAACTATGGTGACTGCATTTAATTCCTGGTGTGCTCTGAGTGGTCACTGACGGTGTCTACAGTACCTCGTCTTTGCTTTGGACTTCATCGGCTGGTTGTCTGTGTTTGTTGTATGGGGAATGTCAACTGTAGTCCCTATGTGTATTACTTGTGTAATGCCTTACTACGGCAGTGTAATTCCACCGGGTTTGCAGTTATGGGTGCCATCTTAGTCATACGCTTGTCCATCCATGTGAATTGCCTACTGGACACTGGTATAGGGCTGTACACATTTCACACCTGCATTTTGCATTCTCCGGTAGATGGTTTGCATTATTAGCGGAGAGTAAGGCAGGTGCTACGCACATCCCTCCACGGGCGGGACAAAGGATTGCCTGCGAAACAACACCGAGACCAGAGTCTACATACCCAGAATCCCTTGACTGCAACAATCGACAGTACCCATTACACATCCTTCATGTGTGCGGGACTGTGATGTGGACGCAGTTCTATGGACTCGGTACCCTGGGTATTTCTGTGCATCTGTGCTGCATTACATGGACAGCTATCAGCAACATTAAACACGCTTGCGGTGCATATGTGTACCTGTGACGACAATGAGTTCAGTGCGCATTGAAATAAGACATAATTCTGTTCTTTAGACAATTTTGGGTCCTACAATGGACACCACTGTGCATATGTAAAGTGTAGAGCTTGTCGGACTGTGTCCTTGTGAGCAGTGGGTTTCACTGATGCTGTGTGTTCAACAATCGCGGATGTCTGCTTGACTACCCATACTGTGTAGTGCTACAGGAACCATGTTTTCCGACACCAGAACCCAATGGTGTACATCCAATGTTGCAGGTTAACAACCACTTTCATACCCAGAGGTCACGATTGGGAGGTATTGCCACTTTATTATCGGAACAACACCTCCAGACTGTGTAAATCACGGGAACTTTAGGCCAGTCTTACCGGCCATTTGCAATTGTAATTAGCACACGTGTCAATACATGTATGATAAGACATATTGTCATGCAGAAGTTAATCTATGTTATTTGGACATTGGCTTCTGCTATTGGCATCCGTTGCTGTGAGTGTTGCCAGTTACCATACACATTGCTTGCTCAGAGGCAGACTACACAATTCTGCACACTACTGTGGTCTCCTTTAAGGACCCTGAGCCAGTGGTCGACAGTACTGCAGCCACTGCATCAATCACATTTGCCATCTACCAGTACCTACAGGACTGCATGAACCAGGCATTCACTTACCCAACTGTGGTTCATTGTACCAATGCCAAGCATCCAGTGTGGTGTACCCCAGCCATACACAGGATGTACAACACGAGGAGGTGGCTACTACAAGGTGGAGCAGACACCTTGTGAGGTATGACACCCTTGGTCATCATATGTGTAGAGTTACACACTGTCATGCCATGGTCCAGGGCACATTCCACAGATATACCTACATGGACCTGGCTGACAATCATACCACCTTCAGTTGCTATGCTCAACACCTGGGAGGTCACTCCCACATATGCTCTGACTGGGTTCACAAAGAGGTGGAGTTTACTCAACATACACACATTGCCAACATACAGGCTGACAAGTCCAGTAAGGACATCTCCACACCCTCCCCCACACATGAGGAGATGTCTGTACCAGCGGTTTGTGGTCACCAAATGTTCTGTGACACACAGGTGGGACATGCTCTCTCCAGGGTAGTGGACATAGCATCCATGAGACCAGCTGGTGACCCCACTGTGTACTCCACTATCTCATTGAGGAATTAGACCCACAGTTAGGACAGCTATTTCTTTGTAGCCTCACCTCAGGTAAGGTACCCAGGTTGTGTCGCATGGCAACTGTAGTCCCACGTCACAGGGCCAATGCCTCCACTGAGGCTGGTTATTACTGTCCCATTACCATGAGGAGACCTATCTGCAAAGACATGGGGAGGGATCATACTGCGGCTCGTATATGACTGCATAGGGGACATACATACTTTGCATCCAACACGGTTTGTCTTGTTCAGGCGGTTCATGCCTTTAAAGCATGGTTGACATTTCGGGACAGTCACCGAGGCCATTGATGGGTTGTTGCAGTCCATACAGCCTACCTCGACCTGGCAAAGGCCTTCATCACATTACCCCCCTCAGGTATCGTTGATAAACCCATTGGCTGGGATGTGAACACGTACATCACAGAATGTGTTGTAAACTGTCTATGTGACACAACCCACACGGTCATAGTTGCTGGCAGCATGTCAGACCTACTGCCTGTCACAAGTGGTGTCCCATGGGGCCCTTCCATGGGTCCACTCCTGTCATACATCTACATTTCCACGGTACAGGCACACACAGGGGTTTTATGGGCAACATTGTTTGTAGATGACTGCAAAACAGGTGCCATAGTGGGACGGACATCTGACACAGATATCCTTCGAAGGGGCCTCCCAGATATGCATATCTGCTGTCAGGGACATGTCCCACAGCTAAATGCTAAGTAATGCAACATCATACCTGTGGAGAACTACTAGGTCACCCCTGTCCAGCATATAGGTGGCTGTCCACTCAGCACAGGGGTGATTACCAGGGATCAGGGGACAGAGTTTGTCGGTCACCATTCATTCAACACACACGTTGCTATCGTGGTTGTGTGGGACTTCTACATTGCCCACCTGTTTGTGCAGGGATTCACATCTACATCAGGCTAGGTCATTGTCTCCTTGTACCCATTACGTGTTACACCTATGATTTACTACATTGCCCCATTCAGACTGTATCTGACCATACACCTACAGCAGCTGGGAAGCCCTCATAGGTTAATTGTTGTACAGATGCAGGATGACATCATTTTGTGTAATGCTGCCCCACTTGTAGGACCCCTGCCACATTACGTCACATACCTGCTGTTTAGTGTTGACCTGTGCCTGACATACGAGGCCATGTCAACCCATATGTCATGTGTATGCTTCACCTACTGTATCTGCATCCCTCAGAACCACTAGGGCAGGTGACATTTACCTTGTCACGGTCATTAATGGGATGTGTTTGAGTGACACATATATCACCCAGACACTCATAATGCTGTGGATCTACATCACAGTACATGTGAGACAGAGATCCTTCCTAGCCTTGTTCGCGGGTATGTTGTCCATTGGATGGAGAATTGCAGGTATAGGCCAGGGATTACATCATTATCAGTGCTTGACGGAGGTACAGCAATATCATGAGTATTTTATCTGAAGCACAGAAGGTTGGCAAAGTCATCCTAACTATGGTGTAGTGTTATGGCTGAACCTGGGACGATGGCCTACCCTGTACCTATGGACGTATGAACCTATATTCATAGTTTGTCACATTTACAATTGTCTATCCACTATACTCTTTCTCCAGTGTATATTTCTGTGGCACATGATTGTCCTCTGTATTACATGCAGGTATGCTGTGTACAGTGCACATACGTCACAGTTGATGACAGTGTATCTGTGTCCCTAACACTGTGATACTGAGGACTACCACACATCCTTCACAACATTACATGCATATGTCCATTCTATTCTTCTTTGGCCTATGGGGGTGTTAAGGCAAACATTACACAAGTCCCTGTTTGTGCATGCTTCATGTTGGTGTTTGACCAGGCTCCGTTGCAGTCATGTGTTGGACAGTAGTGTTTCTGTGTGTTTGCCATGTGTTTTTATTGCCGGTACATCTGTGGGAGGTGTGGTTGGCACATGTTCCTCTTTGCAGGGACACCCATCCTGGGGTTTGTGTCATGCATCTGCACTTGGCACGTGCCATATGTCCTGTACTATTCCCACAGTCGTGTATGCCTTCATGCACTACTACTGCGTGTTACTGGCTGTTTGTATGTGGTACACATGGACATTGTGATGGTTGGCTTGACCTATTCCCATGCTAGAACGTACACATCTGTCAATTAAGTTGTTTAAATCAAACTGTAACACTCATTCGTATTTTCAAAATGACAGTCAATAACACAGGAAGCTGAGATTAATAACGTTTTACTACTGTGCAGCAGGAGGCAAAGAACTATGCAGTAAAAGTTTAGACATTTGTTTTACTCTATACATGTTACATCTGTATGAGCATTGTGTATACTATCATCTTTTGCACACATTAATGATGTGGTCAGTCACAAGGCATTTACATCGCTAGAGTCCACAACGTTGTATTCCTACAACAGTGCTCAGGTAATGCTTATTAAATGTTTTCCCATGAGGATAGCACAACCTTGCGAGCCACATATTCAATTAGACTGTACTTGGTAAATTCTGCTCTGTCACGGTTCCAACACTGTTCAGATCCAGTCCTCACTCCATTTCCTACTAGGTTCCTTTGTCTCTCTGCTGAGCAGCTGTACTCTGTGTTAGAGCTCACAAGCCTATCCTCCTCAGTGGAAGGATGACAGATATACCTGTACATACATGTATTATTCTCTAACCGAGCAGATGACTAATGCTGAATGACATACACCTGCTGCACTGGTTACTGCTAGGGTCAGGGTTCAATCACACTGCAGCTACACTACAGGCAATTACATGCATGATAAGCTCTACTGCCATATTGTAAGATAGAATAATATGCATTATACACTATTTGCTTCTAAAGTTGCACGTCATATATATGTTTAAATATGTATTTTGCTAACATTCTCCCTCCTTTGATTGCTTCTATTCTATCCAGAAACATATACAACATTATTTCATTCCCTAGCCTCTTCCTCTCTGGAACGTTTAACTAGGCAAGTAATTTGTTGTACATTTCAAGAAGGATTGCATTTTCTATTGACAAATACCACTACAGGTCTTGATACATAGTCTCGGGTACAGATATGTCGCCAGACTCCCTGACTAATACTTACATGCAAAGTATCCCTAATAGACACATGCTCCCAATATGAGCAGAACAACACAAATGGCAATCATGATATTCAGTATGACTGACCCCATCCACCCAATGGTTTGTGGAAATGGTTCGTCAGTGGGTTTGGGCCTGGTTCCGCCATGGATGACACCTGCTGTATTACCTCTAGGTGGGCGTTGATTTTGGTCTTTTCATGTGGTAGTTGGACACAGCGATCTTCTTTAATAAGCGCGCGTACCAATTCTCAGCGCCACGGTGCAGTCGTGCGCTATTACATTTTGTGACACAACAGTTCTCATTGCATCCAGTTCATCAGTCACAAGTTCAAGAGCGGAAAGTCACATTCATCATTCCTCCGACAGGTTTTGATAACTTCCTCTGTTCCCTGATTGATTTCACTACTCCACAAGCTGGGAGTGTTCCAGCCCAGGTTATGACGCTGTCACTCAAGTCCATATGAATCGATATTCCTTTATCTCTTGCAGAAGACTGGAATGTCAGAACAGCTTCCATTTCACCCACTGGATTAGTAGGTTTCTCGACTGTGTTCCCAGTTCTTCGAGCTATATGTGTTATAGTTCGTTTCGCACCCAGAGGCAATTGTGCAGTATGTCATGTGACTGGAGCCAGATAACCCAAATAACAACTGCCGGACCAATTCCCAGGTAACCATTGATATGCTTTTTTCCCACAAACAACATAACAATATTCTACTTTACTACTGATGCGGGTTACCTCTGCATGTAACATTTTCCTGTCTCTAACAGAGGACTGTTTATACAATTCAGGATGTTTCTGCACATCCTTCCACATTGTTCTCATGATGTTTCAATACAAATAATGAATGGTGCTACAAGTAGTACTGTGATCTTTGGCTGTTATATGACATTCGTAAGACACAGTTATGTTACAAATACTCCCACCAACTGAAACTGTATCATGTTTATTTATGATAACATACAATTCCTTTTTGTGTAACAGGTAAGTACAGTGCCACGTTGTCCTGTGATCTCACAGAACCTGTATCAAAGTGTAAATATTCACAAGTCTCAATCTATCCCCAAGGGGACAACATGCATCGGAAGTCCTCCATATGATGTAGGTATGGCAGTACAAACACAGCAATTTAAAGTGTTCATAGTCTGTATATGCACACGCATCATGCCTAGGTATTTGTTGAAGTGTGGAAGACACTCTGTGGCCAGTTCATCACGTATCAGTATTTGTATCCGTGTAGTTATATGCAGGTAAGGTCCCAGCAAATGTAAAGTAAACACAAACATGGTTAATAGGTGTATAATCATTAGGACAGCAAACAAAATGTCTTTGGGGTTGCTTTGTATTGTTATACAGTCTTGCTCGGGTGATTCAGGCTCTATGGTATATCAGCTACAAGATGTCAATCAGACTTGATATCCTTTACCGGTTTGAAAAATGTGAGGTGGACCCAGGACGACCTCTCTGCAAACTTTACTGCAGTAGGCGTTGCCAACAGTACCTGGTACAGACCTTCACACTTTCCACTTGCCAATAATGTTCTTTGGATAACAGTGACATACACACAGGATACTGGTGTCAGCTATGTGTCCGTCTTCGTTTGCTCTTTATCTGTAAAAGACTTTAACTGAAGAACAGTGTTATTGGTTAACAATCCTCTCATGTCACCTGCTAATGAGCCATCGACCTCCGGCTCTGCAGGCATGACAGCTTTCCACTCTGGCACATGATATGCCATTCCACATACTACTTCGAAGTGGGTGCAGCACTTTACATTTGGAACTGTTGTCATGCTCAGCAATGCTAGAGGTAGACAGCACATGTAACTCGTCTGGATGTCACCCACCAACCTCCTCTACTTATTTCTCGGGATCCCATTTTACGGCGCCAGCAGTCATGCTGACTGTGGGTTGTACATGCAATTTACATTCATGGAAATACAAAATAATCCCCAGGTTGCGTGATTGTCTGGTTCACTACATGTGTTCTATTGTCACTGTAGCTTCTTTACAGCATGCCAGATCTAGGGATACTTTATTTTACTGGCACCTTTGCCACTGCTGCTGCATCCGGATTCATGGTTGGGAATGCTTCTACCCATTTTGATTATATATATGTGTAATCACTAAACAGTATTTGTTCCCTTCACATTTATTCAGATGTATGAACTCCATACAAATAGTACGGAACGGTTATGGTGGTGTAGGTAAACTCACTCCCTTCGGTTTAAATGCTCCCTGTGCATGATATCTACTGCAAATGTGACACGCTGCTCATGATGTTTGTATGTGGTTCGTAATTCCGTATGTTAGGGGTATTCTGTTAACCAAATGTACCATCCCCCCTGTTGAGACATGTCTCTACCCATGGCTCCACAAAGCCGCATATCTGAATACATTAGACGTTAATATTGGCTTTATCACTGTGGATATGTGCAGTCCGTGTTCAAGGATTGCTCCTCGTCATACCCACGTCGGCTTTTCTGCTTTCGTAGTTGATGTTTGCATTGTTTGTAAAATTTCTACATCTAAACTGTCTGAGGTTTGTCATTCCTCATTCACACAAACACTTTCCAACTGTGAGGCTGCTTGTTTTGCAGATGCATGAGCTCATGCCTTACCTTTCCTACTGTTATCCTGTTGCTTTCTATGACCTGCACATTTACAATTACCTACTTTAGTGGGTAACTGAATGGAGTCTAATGCATTCAAGATCAATTGCGCATGATTAATCGGTTTACCGGTGGATGTTATCATTCCCCTATTCTTCCACTGCTGCTCATAAACATGCACTGTACAGACAACATACTGACTATCGGGACATATGTCCACACATCAGCTTTCCGCTACAGTACAAGCACGTGTTAAAGCTATCTATTCTGCTGCTTGAGCAGACACGTTATGCTGCAGGGTTTGGGTGTCTACAATCTCATTATCAATAACTACTGCATAACCTACTTGATTCATTCCTGTAGGACTCTGTCTACATGATCCGTACACATTAACTGTCACCTCTGCATCATCTAAGGGTATATCAGTGATATCATGTCTGTGTGTAGTTATTTAATCCATTTCGTATAGGCAACTGTGTGGTGTGCCATACACAGGTGTCGGACGTGACGTTGATAGGTTTCATGTTGTACAACTTTCAATCACCATATGAGGTTGACTCAGTGGTATGGTCAAACAAGACAAATGTCTAGCACGGGTCAGGAATGCTATCTTCTCTTGCAGCAGACTGATCGCAACTGCATGAGACATTCTCACAGTGAGAGGGTGGTCTAGTAACATTAAGGCCGGGGCCTGTACTGCCATGGGTGCTACAACAACTGCCTGTACACAATGTGGCACTGACCATGCCACAGTGTCCAACTGCAATGAGTAGTAAGCTATGTAGCGTTGCTTACTTCCATGCTGTTGCATCAAGACTGACGTCATATATCTCCGCTTACAATCTACAGTCTGACAACATGTGTTATGATTATTCAGGAGACCTACTACAGATGTTGAAGCTATCAATCGTTCTAGTCTGCAGAAAGCTGTTTCTGCTACTGTAATCCAGTGTAGTATGTGTTGTGCTGCCATAGGTGTATTAAAGATTAAGGCAGACAATACAGCGGATTCCAAAGCATTGTTTGGTAACCAGCTTTGACAAATGTTAGTCGGCCCAGACAGGACTTCATTCCCTTCTTGTTAGTTGGCTTGGGTGCTTATGAAATTGCTACCTTCCTATCGTCATGTGATGTTCTACCCTACTTGGATACCACATATCCCAGGTACTTGACCTGTATTCTCTGTAGTTGCAATTTATGCTTGCTTACTTTATGTCCCTGTTCTGCTGAATATCTCAATAATGCTATTGTATCTTCCATACATTGCTGCTGGGTAGGGGCCGCAAGCAGAATATCATCCACATAAAGTAGAACTTGACTGGCCCGGGTGGAGTTAACACGGAATGTAGCTAGCCATCTCCTGTGGGAATATCATTGTACTTTCACAGTATCCCCGCGATAGCCAGGTATGGCTGTATCTGTTACCCTGAATGTACATGCAAAGCAATACGGACTATCTGGATGTATAGGTATTGCAAAGGAAGCATAGCTTATATGTACCACGGTAAGATACTTCTGTGGCGTGTTCATAGCATTGAATATAGTGTGTGGGTCTGGCACCATCGCTACCCTAAGTATTATTACATGATTTACAGCTTGTACATACTGTACCATCCGCCATTCCCCCTTTGTTTTCCGATCAGAAGATACAGGGGTATTGCATGGTGAATAGCGATTACTTTGTAGATGGGGAATTCCCTCTGTGACTTTACAGATATCTTCTGGTGTCCACGGTCTATACACTACGGGGTTGGGTCCTGGCCTTCCTGTCCTGCATGAGGGTTCGGTACTTCAATTAATTGACAGATATCCTCACTCTGTTCTAGTGACTGTCTTCTTACTCGGGTGTCCCTAGGTATGTTACGAGTTCGGGATGTGGTTTCAATAGCTTCTGTTACATTTGGTCATTGTGCTACCTCTGTTGCCACAGGATAACGTGTGGGGACTAGCCTGCCCTCCTGCTTCATATCCTGGATGTGGTATCGGAGGTGGTAGGGGGTTGTGGGGGGGGGGCTATCGGTACTACTGTATTATGATCTTCTCTGTGTACGTATGATGCTTTGCCATTTGTAGTGTTCTGTTCCCTTCAGTTCACTACCTCAATCCACCTATGTGCATGACGGATACCCAATTGTCGCTGTTTTGTCGCCTGCACATCTTAGGGCTGCCACCTTTTCAAATGCACAATGTGGGACATTAGTGTTCGGAACGTGTAATTTTCCAGGAAAAAGCGTACCCACGGCCAGTACATAGGACAGGATTTCACTTTTGCCAGGAGAGCGACCAATTGTTGTAGCATTTCAGTTGCTTATTCTGTTTATTATGATATTTTGTTGTTCCAGATACAAAATTACTGTTTTATGCTACCATTTTGAAAGATATCTGGGAAATGTTTGTCCTGAGATATCAGGACATTTGCCATTTGTTCGGTTTGTTTGCAGGACACAACTGGCCAAAGAGGGACTGTCCCTCTCAGGGTGGAACAGGTGTTTACCCTAGAACATGTGCATCACATTTTCAGGGATTACAATGTTTCAGTAACGATATTTTGTGTAATATACCATCAATGTCATATTTATTACCCCATTTTGCTGGATAACTCACATTATGTGCTCTCTGTGATTGCATATACTTCACGTCACCCGTCAAACGTGGATCACATGATCTGTTTCTTCAATAATCTCCCATATCCTCTACACGACTGCTACGTACCCTTCTCTCATACCACGTGGTGTCTCCTTCCCTGTATCCACTGTAGTGTCTACAATGACTATTTACTCTGCTGTGTGTTCCCCTGACCTATGTTCAGATTTAACAGTATTTGGATAGGTCTTGACCGCTATCACAACTGTTAACAGAAACACAATGTAGTCTGGTCCCTGATCTACAATAGAGACAAAGAGGCAAACACTCCTTACCTGAGCCTCCTGTTTAAGGCTGCACGATTTCTTCTTGGGATCCAGTTTTCCGCTTTTCAGCCACAGATCAGACAGTAAACAGCCTCTTTACACACAACAATTCAGTCGGAGGTCTTTTCATTCAAGAAGAACCATTTAGGCAAATTCTCCTGCGTAGATGTCTAACCAGCCATGCACTCTGACCTGTAGCTTACCAAGGGAATTCCGGATTACAAGGATCACAATGTCAAATAAGTTGTTAAAACCAGACTGTAGTTATCAGTAGGCTTTTCTAAGTGACAGTCAATAACACAGGAGGCTCGGGTTCAGAAAGTTTTAGTAGTGTACACAGGCAGGCTAAATAATATACAGTCCAAGTATGAGAGTTTTGTCTGACTCTATACAGTAAGCAGTTTCTTTATATAGTGTTTACAATCAGCTTTTGCCCACCTTACTGACGTGGTCGGTCACAGGGCATTTCCATCACTATGGTCCACAATAGTCTATACATACGTGGGTGCTGGGGTCGTGCTTTTAAAATGTTTTCCCATGAGAATAACACAGCCTTGCAAGGCACCTTGTCAATTACAGTGTCCTTCTGTGATTGTAGCTGTTTCAAGGACCCTAGACTGTTTCGATACAGTAGTCAGTTAATTTCTTAATACGTTGCTTTGTCTCTCTGGTAAGGAGTTGTACTGTTATCTTCGATAGAGCTCACAAGGCCATCCTCCTCAGGGGAAGGGGTGATGTTATGCATGTACATACATTTATTGTTCTGTAACCCAGCAGATAATTAATGCTGACAGACATAAGCCTGCTGTACTGGTTACTGCCAGGATCAGAATTCCATCACACTACAGCTTAGCTTCACCAATTACATGCAGGCTTAGTTCTACTGCCATATTGTACGGTACAATTCAATGCATTATATAGTATTTCGAGTCTAAACTGGCACTTCATATGTGTTTCTATATATATTTTTTGAACAACATCCATCCGGCCATATGCATGTTGTTCCGTCCTTTACCTTGACCGTGTGTATTTGGCCGTCCGGCAATGCTACTCTCCACATGTGATGTCCCACCTTCCCCTTCTTTGCCTGTAGCACCCTGTTAGGACGTCCTGTTTGGTAGGCACGTGTTCCGCTATATGTGATCGACTTCACTGCATAGCTAATCATCGATGCGGTGGTTCAACAACCCGACTTGTCCACATGTGTACAGTTATGTGCACCGTGTCGTATGCAAACCTATATGGTTTGGACGGGTACATACCACATGCGGGATGTACACATTCTGCAGACACATTCACATGCAGCCATTTACATATCTGTACCTGAGGTGGGTTGGTGACATGTGGGGTACGTATTTGCCCGCGTGGCATTGCCTAACACAAACATCTTACCACATTTCAGGTATGCACATTGTGTGTGGGTGTATAGCTGCACACGGATGCTAGCAGGTTAGGGTGCACAGGTGTACATGGGTGGGACTGACATGTACAATGAGGCTATTGTGTATTACATCTGAATGCATGGGTTCTGCTTCTGGATATTACACTTCAACATACGCCATCCAGTGTATGCGACAGAGACGTTGCTGGGTGTGGGATATGTTGCTATGCACATGTTTGCCTGTGTTTAAGGTATCTTGATTCCTTACTGTTGTTATGTCAACACAGCTACCCGGCTATGTACTCTCACTACTGCTTGTGACCATTATGGTTGGCACCTTTTCCAATGCCCATAGTGGGGCATGTTATGTGGAAACTTCGAATTTGCAGGACTACACATACCCACGGCAAGTGCAGTTGACAGAACTTCACTTGTTTGCCATACTATAAGCTTATTCTGTAAGCATTTGGGTTCCTTATTCATTTTCTTATGCCATGTATGTGTTTCATATACAAATGTATATGTTTTATACTACTATTACATGTATATTGCAGGAATATTTTTGGCAGGGGATCTGAGGTCATTTTCCATTTTTCCGATTGTTGCAGGGACACAACTGTCCAATCAGGGACTGTCCATGGCACATTGGGACAGCTGGTAACCCTGGTGACCATGCCCATGTCGCTACTGGGGTTGCCACCTTTTCCAGTTTCCAAGCTGGGATATTTCCGGGACTCACATCTGACTTTACAGGCCGACACATACACACGGTCACTATATAGCATAGAACTTCACTTGTTTGCCTAAATAAAAGCTTATTGTTGTGGTAGTTTGCTTGCTTATTCTGTTTCTTGTGACATTTAGGTATTTCAGTTACAGAAATAACCAATTCATGCTACCATTACATTAAATACGGGATATCATTATGTCCTACAATCTTAGCACATTTGCCATTTTTAATACGTTTTTTCGGGACACAACTGCCCATAGAGAGACTGCCCCACCCAGAGTGGGACAGGTGGTGACCTTAGTCGCTGCTCCTATGTCGGTGCGGCACGCTGACATGCTGCTGTACACCTTCTCTGAGTGTAACCACTGACGGTGCATTGCGGGACAAACGCGGTCTTATGCGTATCCTTTGCTCCTTGGACGGGTACACTTAAGCCTTCGTGGCTTGTATTTGCTTCTCCGTTTATTTGGGACGGGTACTATGTTGCATACTCTACGTGCATTTCATTCTGCACGGGACCTGGCTGCTGCCATTACTATTATGGGCGGACCGTGGCTGTCAGCACATTAGGTTGCTCACCTCATGCCGGCTTAGACACGCCTCCAGACGCATCCTACCTGGGCTCGCTCACGTACACTACGCACGTGTCTGTGGTTGCGGTGCACTCTCATTAATATGCATATGGCGCTACTGCGCCGGCTATTCACTGCACCGCCAGCGCAGACCTTACGCCGGCCTTGCGCCGAGCTTCATGAATCCCGGGGATTACAGTTCCATACTTCTTATTGTTTAGAAAATGCAGGTTAATTATTTTTATTTTATTTATTTTTCCTTTGTTGATCTGGTCTGTCCCATTAGGCTAGTGGCCTGTATTCAGGGGAAGCCAGAGATAAATTTTACGCTACTAGGGAAAATCTGAACCTGGATACTACTCCCTTACTTATAAGTTGGGCAACATAGAATGATATTCTTGTTTTCTTAGCTATGTGTTGGTCAAAGGACAGATTGCTCTCTACACAGATATGTTGACTAGTTTTCTAGTTAAACTCACTAGTATTTATGATGTGTATATATATATATATATATATATATATATATATATATATATATATATATATATATATATATATGCACGTGTGTGTGTATATTAATCATGTATATGTATTTTAAATACATATATGTAATTATATGTGTGTGTGTGTGTGTGTGCGTGCGTGCGTGCGTGTGTGTGTGTGTGTGTGTGTGTGTGTGTGTGTGTGTGTGTATATATATATATATATATATATATTCTGTGCCTTTTTTGTAAACAAAATGGTGGTGGTGCGCACATACATTGGGTTTGAGTAACCCCCCTCCCCCAAAATAATATTTTTTCTCCAAATCCTCTTTCATGAAAAAATAAATAAATAAAATATTTTGTCTTAATGATTCAACAATTACAGTCACTTCTCACAGAAGAATATTAAGGATGATAGTGAATAATAATCTTAACATTTACCTGCATTATTCTTGGGTTAATATAATTGTTCATTTGTGCTCTTTTTTTTTTTTTTTTTTTTGAAGGGGTGTGCCAATGCCCTTTTTCCAACTCCTCTTTGATTACACACACAGTGTAATTAATTACTTTACAATGTAAAGGTTCCATGATATTTGACATTTGTGAAATCTTTGGCCATAAATCACAAGAGATGTACCCTTTATGACATTCTGCATGTCCATATAATACAGACAGAAAGAATAATAATAACTTTACCTAGGAAATGAAAGGCAGGAAGATTAAAACTGGGTTTTGAGCTGAAGGTTATTTTAGATTCTCTATGTTTAGGTACAGACCTTGCAGATATAGTATTGGTAATCTGTGGTATTATAGGTTAATTTGGCTAAGAAGTAAAAAAGTTATAATGTTCTGCATCACCCCTCACAGCAGCCCCCCTGCCCACCCAATTTAGTGTTCCATTACTTGGCTATTTATTTCCAGTTATGATAAACACTGTTCAAACCTATCAGTGTGCATAGTGTTTTCTTATTTACTTCTACAATGATTACAGGTATTGAAATAAAATAACACAAACAATACAGTTTCATAATGAAAACAGACTTAGCATGAGCAGTAAACTTCTCTGCCATTGAAGCTCACATTCATTGAAATGGCATTAGCATCCACATTCAAAGAAAATACATCTGGCCAGTGGAGAATTAAGTATACCTCTGGGCTGTTTTCAAACTATAGGCTCCTTGCATACATGTGTTAGGGCCAGGCATACATACATATATTCTTTGATTCGTCTTCCTGATTGCATTAAATTATATTCCTTGTACAGCACACCATTTGTTAGAATGTGTTTTAAATTTGTAGTTTTGAACATTCTTCCACTAAGCAATGAAACTAAATAATGTCTTTAGACTTTTCCTGGTTAGGGGTTACCACAGCTGAACTCTAATCTGCTTATGATTGGCAGTTGATTTTTACGGTGCCGAGTTGCAAGCCTGACACCCAGCCTTCAATGAAGGCACACCTATTCATGCACACACCTACCTGTATGTCTTTAAATGTCACTTGACCATGGGGAGGACATGCAGACTCCATACAGAAGGTGCTCTAGCCGAGAATCGAATGGGAGAACGTCTTGCTGTGAGGTGACAACGCTAACCGCTGCACCACCGCTGCCTCCTAAGCAATGAAACAAAATGTATGAACCAATAATGACAAAACCAACAGTTTCAGAAAATTTCAGCCATAAAAGACCACTTCAGCTTGATATTACAGTCCACTAATATCAGTCAATAAGCACAATCTCCACAGAAATAAAAGTCATCTGAATAATTCCACATTAAAGACATCTGTAACTAAAAAAGAGGTTGCTACTAGCAAACAGCTTTACATTTCAGTGTTTCATCTACAAATTCAGTGCCTGCTGCCCTTGAAGAATTAATTGTCTATATTGTGTTACATTACAATAATTGGTAAGGTGGTAATATTGCATTAGGAAATGACTGACAAACCAACAAGAAGTAATGATGCTTCTAACACTGATTTCAAACTCTACAGCACAAACAGTGATTGCTATTTGCTAAACAAATATCTCTACTTAGACAGCCATGAGATTCTGCATATGACTGCACTGAAGATAACGCCATCTCTACTGACCCTGCAACATTTCATACCCTTCCTTAACCAGGGTATGATGTCCATCAAGAAAGACAACAGGACATGTGTCTAGTACAGCAACAAGGAGGAAGGTACAGGCTAGTGACACATTTCATGGAGAAGGTAAGAGAACAGGACTGCATATTTAGGTATGTGTAATGTGGGTTTGGGTGGAGTAGGAGGTGAGGTGTGCATGCTGGCAACCTGCTCAGTGTCATATATACTGACTAGTGTGTGAGAGAGCATGGATGCATGCTGACAACCTGCTCAGTGTCATATATACTGACTAGTGTGTGAGAGAGCATGGATGCATACTGGCAACCTGCTCAGTGCCATATATACTGACTAGTGTGTGAGAGAGCATGGATCCATGCTGGCAACCTGTTCAGTGTCATATATACTGACTAGTGTGTGAGAAAGCATGGATGCATACTGGCAACCTGCTCAGTGTCATATATACTGACTAGTGTGTGAGAGAGCATGGATCCATGCTGGCAACCCGCTCAGTGTCATATATACTGACTAGTGTGTGAGAGAACATGGATGCATGCTGACCACCTACTCAGTATCACATATACTGACTAGCGTGTGAGAGAGCATGGATGCATGCTGACCACCTGCTCAGTGTCATATATACTGACTAGTGTGTGAGAGAGTATGGCTTCAAGGTTCTTAATGTAACTGAATATCTCATATGTTGAGTTTATGTGGGCTAGGAGTAGAAGGATGTTGCTGTATATGAGACAGTTGCTACACTGCCTCAGGATGTCCATGTTGACCAAGCTGGCTGGAGAGACTTGAGGTTTGCTTTTGATCTTTGTCTGATCTGCACATTTTTATTCGGTTGACTAGTATTATTAATTTGCACTATTATGTCTTGCCGTTTTTACATTATTGTTCATTACTGGCATTATCTGAGGTAATACTGCACTTTTACTAGTAATACTTCAGCTACTTTTGCATTTTTCCATTTACTGATACTAAGTAGATGGAAACACAATTCACGCACTGTCTCAGTTAATGAGTGTCTGTTTTAATCACTGGTGTTAGTGCATTACAGCTTGTTACTGATTGCTGTACTATGCATTTAAAGCTACTGCTCTGCAGTACTTCTCTGGAGAGTACTGGAAGATGCTGTTTGATATACCTTTGATACTTGTGCTGTTGCTGTGCAGTTACTGCAGTGTATCTACTTGTTTTACTGTTATCACACTTGGAATTGTTTATACTACATGCAGCTTTTCTGCTTGAATTAATTGGGTGGACAATCTCTTACTTACTACTGCTGCTGTTGGTTAATTAGAGACAAAGTTACCCTATTATTTTGGCTGTTGGCTACATTTTATCTCGCTGTTGGTCATTGTTGTTGCCACATTGTTACTTGTACTGATTGTACCACTGTTATGGAAATTGAAGCTATTCTTCCTAGTTACTGTACTTGAAATTATTGGGCAGGATTATCCTACTTTACATTTACCAGTCATTACTGATTAATGTACTGTGCCTATGTATTACTGTCATAGTTGCATTTGTCTGGCACTTGTATTACTGCTGTTATTGATTGTATCCAGATTCTGCAGTAGTTATATCCGGGGTTATCCCATATTATCACAGTTTTATTGTCCAGTCCATTATACCCTTTGGGCTTATACCAAGAGTAGGGGTTATTATTAGGTGATCGTGTTTTCTCATACTCCATTGGCTGCACTGACCAATACGGAATCTTATCTCCTCCATTTTTGTAGCCAGCCTGATAGCACTATGTATACTTATGCAGTGCAACAAGCATCTCATGTTTATCAGGAACCCTGTATTGCTACCTCACAATGACTCGGTATCTCAGTCAGTTCTTTGCTCTTCTGTTGCCATCCTGATAGCACTAGGTATTGTGAGGCAGTGTAACAACTATCACATGTTTACCAAGAAACGTTCATTGATACTTCACAGTGATTCAGTATGTGACGAATGTAAATATTTAATGAACTTGGACACCAACATATCTGTTGAAAATGCATTTGGTAAGCATAGCACACACACACACACACACACACACACACACACCTACCTACCTACAGCGAAGAGCACCTCTTCTACATCAAGTTGCACTATGGCTAAGAAAACATTGTCTAAGCCTCCAAAACTAAGGATGTAGAAACTTCAGCCATTAGTTAACAAAAGAGCACACTCACCTTTACCCACATGTCCATCTTCAGGCATATGCCTCTGCAGGCTCCAAACCCTTAAAACCCACTAAAACTGCACCCACCCAAGGTAATATTTCATAAATAGGTGATTATTGTCATACATTTGGGCACCATCTTTGCCAGTCTGCATAAGATTAAGGTGATGGTTAGCTGTCTTTCTGGAGCCAGGGACCAGATTGTAACAAGGGCTGTTTGATCCATACATTCTTGCAAATACAAACATGACCTGGTAATGGCCTTCATGATATTAAATGGCATTCTCTGCTCAGTACTTACAGTATCTTTAAAAAATAGTGCACCAGTCTATAAAATTTGCAAGGTACTACAGATTTCAAATTGTCAATGTCATGGAAAAGAGCCGAGAGAAAATTCTAACTCTCCTTTTATGCTCCCTAAATGTTCTCAGTCAGAAGTAAGAAAAAGGCAGAGCTTTGTGTCTGAAGGTGCCCATGCAGAATGAAGTACCCTCTTAAATGATAGCCTTGTCAGTAGGATTAAGGGTTTATAAAGGAAGGTGACCTGCTGGCATGTAGGACTGGTTGCTTAAACAGTATCCCAGATCTACTGGTCACAGAGGATACCAATCCACATAAAAGAAAGTCCATCCCTGTTGATATTAAGGCACAGTTTGGACCTATAAATGGGAAGCAGAAAATTTATACCAGTACTGACCCCTGTACTACTAAAAGACATAGGCAGCTCCTAAATGTTTTATCCCATTCATGTGTCCCCTCAAATTATTTGTGGTGTGATCCCAGTTATTCTCATTAGGGGCAGTGTTTACCCACTCACACACCCAACTATTCCCCTACACTACCCCCCATGCTAGTTCTTCTCCCCATAAAGCCCCTGCTTAGCTCACCATTATTACATCTGGCTCTGATTCTTATCCCTGTGCCCTCTCACCTCCAGCTCACCCACTTGCTCCAACTCTTCCTTCCACATCACTTATTGTTTCTGGTAAGGCCGAGTCCTTCATCTCAGTTCATCGCCTCCCCACTGTCCTACAACTATCCCATACCTACATCACTACTCGCCCCCTAAAGAACGTCTGCCCAGAAACTTTCTCCATCTCCCTAAAACACATAAACTGGAACCCTCTGAAAACCCTCCCCCTCGACAATGCCATTACCTACTTCAGTACAACATTGCTAAACCAATTAAATACCTTTGAACCCGCAAAAGCCAAAAGAACCAAAAGCAACACTGCCCCATAGCTATCCAAAGAAACCATAACCATCGTGCACCAATGCGACAAAGCCTTGAACCACTATCATAAAAATAAAACTCCCTCCTCCCTGAATAATTTTAAACTACTTTTAAATAAAGTAAAGAAACTTATCATGTCAGACCCTAAATCATACTTTTCTGTACTATAAAACAGCCACAAGACAAACCACCCTCCTCAGTCCTGGCAAAAACAATACCTGCCCTTACCCAATTGCCTCCAACCTAGCCTTGGCCACTGAATTTAATTCCTTCTTCATTGAGACCATAGCCAACCTAACAACATCCTTCACCAACAATGCACCACCACAACCACCCTCTCCTACCTCTGCCACCACTGACACCACCAGCTCTCATCCCCCTCCCTTCTCCGTCAAACCCATTCCCACCTCTCTCATAAAAAGACTTCTTTCTAACCTGAAACCTTGCTCTAACTCCCCAGACAACCTTCCTTCCTACTTTCTAAAAATAGCTGCTGAAGCCACTGGTCTCCCTATCTCAATTTTAATAAACCGCTCAGTCCAAGAAAACTATGTACCCCAATTCTGGAAAACGTCCTTTATCATTCCCATTCATAAAGGAGGCAACAACAATATTCCCAATTTCTGTCCTATTGCCATCTTATCCCCATTGCAAAAATACTAGAAAAATGCATTCACCTACGACTACTACCCTATCTCATAGATAACCATCTGCTTACCCCCACAAAACATGGGTTCAGACCTGGCCACAGTACTACCACTGCTCTCCTCTCCTTCCTCAAAACTGTCAATAAATCTCGTGACTCCGGTCATCTAGTCTCAACCCTCCTCTTGAACTTATCCAAAGCCTTTGATACTATCTCTCACAACCTTCTTCTATCAAAACTCTCTAACCTCAACCTATGTGTGTCCTTTATCAGCTGGTTCAATAGTTACCTTTCTGACAGAGAACAAGCAGTCAAATGGAAAAAATCCACCTCCTCCTTCCTTAAGACTCCTACAGGTGTGCCCCGAGGTTCTATATTAGGTCGCTTACTGTTTAACATTTTCATCAATGACTTCCACCAGTCCATCCCCAATGCTAAATGAATCCAATATGCAGATGACTCTACAATCATCTGCTCTGCTACCTCCACTTCCTCACTCCAAAAATTAACTCAAGAGGTCTTCTCTTCCACCAAGCAATGGATGTTAGATAGCCTTCTAGCTCTCAATGCAACAAAAACTAAACTTATGTTATTTACTTCCTCTAAAAACATCACTATAGACAAGAATGCTTTCTCTATCACTAGCCAAAACAATACCTCACTCAAAATAGTACCCTATGCCAAAGTATTAGGTGTCCTCATTGATGAACAGTTTAAATTGGATATCCACATACAAAACAATATCAAGACAACCCACCAGAAACTTGGTATGCTTTACCTCCACATTCACTATCTTACGCCCTCTACTAAGTTTAATCTCTCTACTACATACCTCATTCCCTCCCTCTTATATGTTGCCCCACTTCTTACTAACCTACAAACTTCCCACAAGACAAAACTCTCTTCCTGCTACAACAAAATTTTCAAGTTTGCTACAGGCTACAAATCCTCCATCCACCACTGCAATGCCCTTCACAAACTAAACTGGCTAGAGATCCTCAATTACCTGACCTATACTCAACTCACCCAAGCTCACAAACTTCTTCCATCCATTTCTCTGTCCCTCTCTTTCCTCATCCCTCAAAATGAATTTACCTGATAGAATTCTGAGATCTAATAACCAGAATCTAATTGAACTTCACAAACCTGTTCATCCTCCGGGCAAACAACTTCTATCCTTCTCTCTAGCATGTCTTTGGAACTCCCTGCCACCACTGATCCCCAATACCCATAACCACTCCACCTTTAAATCCCTGCTACATTCCCATCTTGTATCACACTGGAAATGCTTCTGTTCTCACCCACATAACTCCCTCTGCTTTATACCCTCTTTCTCACTATGCCACCCTCGCTCTTTTCATACCTCCCACTAACCTACCTCTACTCTTCCCATCCTCTCTTCCCTGCTCTTCACATTCCTCACGCTACATCTTTGTACTATTCTCTCTCTTCTTTCCCAAAATGTCTTCCTGCTCTCCCCAAAACTCTCATATTATACCTTTGCATATCTCCTTCACCCCTACTGATATATTCCCACCGTACAAACAAACACATTTGTAAATATTTGTAAATATGTACTAACAGTCTTTCTCATATTTTATTTTTCTTAAACTTTTTTCAAAAATGTACTATATCACTGTATTACTCATTTGTTACTGACTTTTCTAAATTCCATAAGGTCCTACATCTATATAATGTCTTACATCTACAGAATGTCTGTATTATACTACTGTGTTACTCATTTGTTATGCATTTTTCACATTTGTATTATTTCTGATGGAGCTTTTCTCCCCGGGACTCCATTGAAAATGGGCTCTTCTCGGCCCAATGGACTATCCTAGTAAGCAAACTGTAAAATAAATGAATAATAAATAAATAATAAATAAATAAATGTATTACAGAGGTTCTGGAGAAGGAGAAAAGGAGTATTGGGTCATCACCTTTTTTGATCCATCCATTAAGGATGGCATGTTTACAACATGGGAACAGTGGACATCCTACAGAAGGGCCTCATTGAGACAGATGCCTGGTGTCAGAGCCATGGCCTCAAACTCAATGCCAAAAAGTGCATTGTCATCACCTTTGGCAAAAACTCTGTACCCATGAACTACCACATAGGCAGCATTCTACTTAACTCCAAATGTGTGGTAAGAGACCTTGGGAACCAGGTGGACAGTAGTCTTTTCTTTGATAATCATATTGCCACAGTAGTCAGGAAATCCTTCTACATGGCACACCTCATCACAAAAGAGTTCTCATCCAGGAAAAAAAGAGGTCATTGTTCTCCTCTACTTGACACTCATTAGACCAATTATAGAGTACAACGGCCCTTTTGGAATGTGCCTCACAAGACATCTGCAGCAGCTGGAAAGGCCACAGAAGTACCTCACAAAGAGGATTACTGGCCTCAAACTGATGCCCTACACTGACCGTCTCAAAAAACTCCAGCTTTACTCCGTAGAATATCACCTACTCTGAGGTGATCTCTGTCTAACATATAAAGCTATGTCACATCCAGAGCTGTTGGACATGCTACACCTAAAGAAATCCCAATCCCTCTGAGCTACATGCTCTAGGGACCTAAACCTTGTCACCACAAAAAAACAGGACGTGCTGGAGGGATAGATTCCTGTCCCAGAGATTTCCCATACTCTGGAACAAGCTACCCATCTATGTTAAGCAAAGTTCCTTATTAGCACTCTTCAAGAAAAATTTTGATGAGTGGATGGGAAATAGGAAATACACCCCAGGGATCACTTCTGTGGCTCTGCTCGATATGGACAGAGGAAAATAACTTTCTTGGGTGGCGTAAGCCAGGAAACCGTGTTGGCTAGGCTTACTTAGGCCCTTGGGCTGATAGTCTAGCACCTACCTATGAACCTATGAACCTATGAGTCCTACATGATCTTCTCAGTCAAGCACAGGAATCTGAGATCATAGAACTGTGACACATTTTCTTGACAGGGCAGGCAAAACAGCACTGTCTGTCTGTCTCACCTGCCCAAATTGCAGTCCTCCATAAAGGATTTGGTATAGGAGAAGCTGTCTTTTCTCTTCCTGAGTTTGCCTCAGTTAACACATGGTCAGCACCTATCTATAATGCCCAGATTAGGTGTCATCATGACCTACTGTAGTTTGTCGCCGTGGTGATACACATCAAAGGCACTTACATACAGACATTTGCAAAATGACCTCGGTGAGTCTATCCTCTTAATAAGGTGCTCAGAATGACTCAGGGATGATTTTAAGAGGAACTGGCTATAGCCACTGTTAAGAACTTTTGTTAGCCTCTTTCAGCATCCTGTTAGTACTTCTTCACCTAATCAACCTCGTGGTATTGGACTGCTTTCTGTCTCAGCAGTTGTTGTCTTGATTACAGTGCAGGTTGTCCTTGGAGTGTGCGATTTTACAAATCTGTGCCAGCTTGGAGAAGCATCACCAAGGACCAGTGCTTTTTAGACATAATCAAGGTAGACTGTGATTTTGAGTCCTTCTCAGAAATATGCCAACTCAGGGAATCAGATCCTGTTCTTTGAGGTCTCAGGACAGGCCTGCACATTGATCCTTGAAGGAGCCTTAGAGGATATGATGGATGTCTTCTAGCATAAAAGTTAGGTGGTATCCACCCAGAAAGCTCCTTTGGTTCTCTCTAGATTGGTACCTTTTTAATATAAAATGTTGCAATTAGGACTGCCACCTGCATCTAGGATTTTAAGCAAGATGTTCTTTACAGGTGCCGAAACCTTGCAAGACATAGAACTCGGTATTCCCCTGATTGCATGACTTGCTTCTGATGTCAGTTTTGACAAATTCATTGGAAGCATTCAAGGAGTGAATACTATTACATTTTTCAAAGACTGTGGAAGACTGGAAACTAAAATGTCTTCTTTCTGTTCCTAGTTGACAGGATTGCCTCAAGGAAAGAAGCCTTGCAAAAGACAGAACTGCCACAGCATCTTTATGTATTTGTCCCACAGCTACTTTCATCCCTACAACGTGCATTTTCTCCTCTGACTGTAGGAGTTTTACTACTTTCAGTATCTTGGTACTGTGGCTTTTGTCTGTCCTTGGTTTCTTCCATAACTTTAAGACCTAGCTAGAGTGCTGGATTTACTGCTTGGGAGTCAACCAATCCCTGAATTACCAAGTTGAGTTCTTAATGCTTGATATATCAGTTATTTTCTTACCATAACAGATGATTTCCTCCAAGGAGGCTGTCCTTTGTAGGTCCCAAATACCTCCTAGCATCTAGCTGGGCATGGACAGCCCCTCTACCCTCCTTACAGCCACAGCTCTAGGAGCTCCCTGTAATTCAGGCAAGTACATGTTCTTGTATTTTACTTGCTAATAATATAGGTGCCAAATTTTGATTGTGATTGATTTGGGTAAATTGTGCTTGCTCAGAAGTCATGGGCAAACTGGAGGGCTGAGGAGTTAGTTGCCTTTTTCTGGTGCAGTATGGGATATCATAGGATGTGTTGTGATATGGAACATGCATGTCACCAGCATGGAAGCTCTTGAGAAAATATGTGGAAGAAGGGATCAAGCCCAATGTAGAGTTACACAGGAGACTCCACATGTAAATCATCCGATACATTAACAACATATTTGCTACTTCCAAAGTGGAAAAGCCTCTTCCTAGATGTGAGTTTACCTTTGTCCCACAAGGTTTGTAGCTTCCTGCACTACCTACTTTAGAAGAGTCCATGTTTGACTGCAGGATAGATCTTTTTCTGCTAATGTCACTTATTATTTTTGCTGTATGTCTTTAAAAATGTCCATCCTTATTTAGGAAATCCAGACTGAGAGCAGGTTGAAGCACAGAACTTAGCTTAAGGTTAACTCTCCAAATCATGTCTCACAGAGAGTCATAGATCTGCTAATGTACTCAGTACCCTGCCAACAGTAAAAGCCTTAAAGATGATGATGTCATTGTATATGTACTGAACATACCATCACAACTACACTTTATAAGGCAATAACACATTATTTCCTTAGAGAGTGTCTTAGTAAGAGGTTGTGGATAAGAAGACCAACCTTTGCTTTAATATACATTCTGTGGCATTGAAAGTGGTTACACAAATGAGGAGTGACCTTTCAATAAAAGCTGTATGAAGTGCTGTGCTAATGAAGACTGTGTCACCTCATGGCAGGTCAGCAATCTGCTTGGAAGCATTTAATTATGCAAGTATTCTCTTTTCCCATATATAAACACATTGTACAGCCCTTACATTTTAAATCCTCAGCCTCACTATTTATCCCTGTATGTACAACCCTACTCCCAATACTGGGTGAATTTCTATAAAAAATATTCAAGCTCATATTTTTATAACTCTCATCTGATGTTATTATATACCAGTATTCCTTCAATATCAGAGAATAACAAGTCACAAAATATATGTCTTCCTGTTCCTCCTTATTTCTATCAACCTTTCTACCACATTTACCTTTCCAACCAACGTTATTGCGCCCGTCTTCAACCTACCACCATGTAGTAATAATAAAGCAATAACTGATGATGTGGTGTGGTATATTGAAGATTTACCCATAGTTGGTGTGGTTTAATACCGAGGGCGAAGCCTGAGTGATTAAACAAAGGCAACAGTGGGTAAATCTGCAATATACCACAACCACGGAGTTGGTTATTGCTATTATACAATGACATTATTTAAGAAAAAAAATACTTACTTTTCTTAAATAATGTCTTTGTATAATGATGGATTACAATTTTTCCACCGGTTGTGGTATACTGCTTCTTCATTTTGATGTAATGGCAATGTGTAAGGGACTTGTGTTCCCACGCATACCCAGTACATCAATGCTTTGAAACTGAAGCAACGGAGAAAAGAAAGTCTCCGTTGCTCCATTTTTCTCTCTTTTTTTTTTGTTTTAAATTGTAAAAAAAAAAGATTTGGGGGCGCTTTCTAGCACGGAAAAAAGTCCGGGCAACCGGACCTTTTTCCGTTGGTATATTGTGGGGTCTACAATGGTCACGCGGGTTGGGCTGGCCAATCAGCATGCACGTTTTGGAATATTAATTGGGGGTCATTGTATAATAGTCTATTATTCATGTCCACAGCCATCCACTCATTCCTAGTGAGATTAAAATTAATGCCATATTTTATCCCCTGCAATCAGGTCAAGGCTGATACTGACAATGAGAGAAGCATTATTGTCGCAGATTTTGAAGACACAGAAAATCGCATCTCCTGCAGTCAGGACAGAGCAGACTTGGGCAGTGAGAGAAGCAACATGGTCCCAGACTCTGAAAACAATGAAGATCTCATCCCCTGAAGTCACGACATGATAAAAGTGGGCAGTGAGAAAAACACTGCTGTTCCAGACTCTGAAAACACTAAAGATCTCATCCCCTGCAGTCAGGACAAGACAGATGTAGGAAGTGAGAGAAGTACCACTGTCCCAAATGCGGAAAGTATCATATATTGTAGTCAGGCCAAGGCTGTTATGGGAAGTGACAGAAATACCACTGTCTTAGATGATGAACATGTCATCCACTGAACTCAGGACATAGCACTCATATGCAGAGAGAGAAGTGTCACTGTCCCAGGCTCTGAGAATATCACACCCTGCAGTAAGGACAAGGCTGATGTGGGCAGTGAGAGAAGCACACCTGTCCTAGATGATGAACACCTGATACCTTGCAGTCAGGGTAAAGCCAATGTGGACAGTGAGAGAAGCATTGCTGTCCCATACTCTGAAAACATATAAGATCTTATCTCAGGCAGTCAGAACAAGATAGAAATGGACAGTGAGAGAAGAACCACTGTTGCAGACTCTGAAAACACTGAAGATCTCTTCCCCTCCAGTCAGGGGAAGGCCAATATGGACAGAGAGAAAAGCACTATTGCTCCAGATGCTGAAGATATCATCTCTTCTAGTCAGGACAATGCTGATGTGGACAGTGAGAGAAGCATCACTGTCCCAGACTCTGAAGACACTGAAGATTTAACCCCCTCCAGTCAGGACAAGGCCAATATGGATAGTGAGAGAAGCACCATTGCTCCAGATGCTGAAGATATCATATCCTGTTGTTAGGACAATGCTGATTTGGGCAGTGAGAGAAGCACCACTGTCCGATACACTGAACGTACTAAAGATTTAATCACCTGCAGTCAGGACAAGATAGATGTGGGCAGTGAGAAAAGCACCACCGTTCCAGACTCTGAAGATACTAAAGGTCTCATCCCCTGCTGTCAGGACAAGACCAATATGTACAGTGAGAGAAACACCATTGCATCAGGTGATAAAGATACCATCCCCTGTAGTCAGGATAATGCTGATACGGGTAGTGAGAGAAGCACTGGTGTTCCAGACTCTGAAAAAACTAAAGCTGTAAAAATTTCCCATGTAGATTTTTTTCTGTTGTAACTACTTATTTTCCCAGTGTATGTAAGTCTTATTCTGTAATTTTGCACTGATATTTCAGAATTTATTATGTGCAATTATAATTTGTGTCTATGTACTGGAGCTTTACTCCTTGGGTCTCCCAGAAAATGGCCTCCGGCTCAGTTGAAAGAACCCGGTTACCAAAGGTCAAATAAATAAATAAAAAATAAATAAAATATCTCATCCCTTGCAGTCAGTACAAGACAGATATAGACAGTCAGAGAAGTACCATGGTCCCAAATGCTGAAGATATCATATATTGTGGTCAGGCCAAGGCTGTTTCAGGCAGTGAGAGAAACACCACTGTCCTAGATGATGAACATGTCATGCACTGCACTCAGGACACAGCACTCATGTGCAAAGAGAGAGAGGTATCACTGTCCCAGGCTCTGAGGATATCATACCCTGCAGTAAGGACAAGGCTGATGTGGGCAGTGAAAGAGGCACCTTTAACCTAGATGATGGACAGCTGAGCCCTTGCAGTCAGGGCAAAGCCTATGTGGGCAGTGAGAGAAGCATTGCTGCCGCATACTTTGATAATGCTCAAGATCTAATCTCCTAGTCAGAACAAGATAGACATGGACAGTGAGAGAAGCACAAGTGTTCCAGATGCTGAAGCTATCATCTCCTGTGGTTAGGACAATGCTGATTTGGGTAGTGAGAGAAGCACCACTGTCCCAGACTGTGAAAATACTAAAGATCTCATCCCCTGCAGTCAGGACAAGATAGATGTGGGTAATGAGAGGAGCACCACAGTTCCAGACTCTGAAGACACTAAAGATCTCATCCCCTCCAGTCAGGGCAAGGCCAATATGGACAGTGAGAGAAGCACCATTGCGCCAGATGCTAAACATATCATCTCCCGTTGTATGGACAATGCTGATATGGGAAGTGAGAAAAGCACCACTGTTCCAGACTCTGAAGACATTGAAGGTCTCATTCCCTGCTGTCAGACCAAGATGAATATGGACAGTGAGAGAAGCACCGTTGCTCCAGGTGATGAAGATATCATCCCCTGTGGTCAGGAATATTGTGATATGGGCAGTGAGAGAAGCACCGCTGTCCCAGACTCTGAAAATTCTAAAGATCTCATCCCCTGCAGTCAGGACAAGATAGATGTGGGAAGTGAGAGAATCACCACTGTTCCAGACACTGAAGACATTAAAGGTCTCATCCCCTGCCATCAGAACAAGACCAATATGGACAGTGAGAGAAGCACTGTTGCTCCAGGTGAGGAAGATATTATCCCCTGTAGTCAGGATAATGCTGATATGGGCAATGAGAGGAACACCACTTTTCCAGACTCTGAAAACTACTATAGATGTAAAGATTTACCATGTAAATTTTTCTGTTTTAACTACTTATTTTCACTGTGCTTATAAGTCTTATTCTGTAACTTTGATCTTTTTTTTCATTTTACATTATTTCAGAATTTATTATGTGCAATCATAATTTTTGTCTACGTACTGGAGCTTTACTCCTTGGGTCTCCACTGAAAATGGCCTCTGGCTCATTTGAAAGAACCTGGTTACCAAAGGACAAATAAATAAATAAAAATTTCATAAAACATCTCATCCCTTGCAATCAGGAGAAGACAGATATAGTGAGAGAAGTACCACTGTCCCAAATGCTGAAGATATATATTGTAGTCAGGCCAAGGCTGTTGCAGGCAGTGAGGGAAACACCACTGCCTTAGATGATGAACATGTCATTCACTGAACTCAGGACATAGCACTCATGTGCAGAGAGAAAAGTCTCACTGTCCCAGTTTTTCAGGATATCATACCCTGCAGTAAGGACAAGGCTGATGTGGGCAGTGAAAGAATCACCCCTGTCCTAGACGATGGACACCTGAGCCCTTGCAGTCAGGGCAAAGCCAATGCAGGCAGTGAGAGAAGCACTGCTGCCCCGGACTCTGTAAACACTAAAGATCTAATCTCCTGCAGTCAGAACAAGATAGACATGGACAGTGGGAGAAGCACCAATGTTCCACAATCTGAAAACACTGAAGATCTCATCCCCTCCAGTCAGGACAAGGCAGATATGGACAGTGAGAGAAGCACTGTTTCTCCAGGTGATGAATCTATCATTCCCTGTAGTCAGGACAATGCTGATATGGGAGTGAGAGAGGCACAGCTTTTCCAGAATCTGAAAACACTAAAGATGTAAAGATTTACCGTGTAAATGTTTTATATTGTAACTACTTATTTTCACTATGTAAGTAAGTCTTATTCTGTAACATTGATATTTTTTTATTTTACACTGATATTTCAGAATTTATTATGTGCAATTATAATTTTTGTCAATGTACAGGAGATTTTCTCCTCAGATCTCCACTGTAACTGGGCTCTGGCTCAGTTGGACCAACTCGGTTACCAAAGGTCAAACAAATAAAAAATATAAGATCTCATCCTTTGCAGTCAGGACAAGGCAGATATAGTCAGTAAGAGAAGTACCACTGTCCCAAATGCTGAAGATATCATATATTGTAGTCAGGCCAAGCCTGTTACGGGCAGTGAGAGACACCCCACTGTCTTAGATGATGAACACCTGATCCCTTGCTGTCAGGGCAAAGCCAATGTGGGAAGTGATAGAAGCATTGCAGCCCCAGACTCTGAAAACACTGAAGTTCTCATCTCCTGCAGTCAGAACAAGATAGACATGGACAGTAAGAGAAGCACCAGTGTCCCAGACTCTGGAAAAACTGAAGATCTCATCCCTCCAATGAGGACAAGGCTGATATAGACAGTGAGAGAAGCACCATCACTCCAGGAAAGGAATATATCAACCCTTGTAATCAGGACAATGCTGATTTGGGCAGTGAGAGAAGCACCACTGTTCCAGATTCTAAAAATATTAAAGATCACATCCCTTGCAGTCATGACAAGAGAGATATAGGCAGTGAGAGAAGCACCAGGGTTCCAGACTCTGAAGACACTGAAGGTCTCATCCCCTCCAGTCAGGGCAAGGCCAATATGGACAGTGAGAGAAGCACCATTGCTCCATATGCTGAAGATATCATCTCCTGTGGTTAGATCAATAGTGATATGGGAAGTGAGAGAAGCACCACTGTTCCACACTCTGAAGACAATGAAGGTCTCATCTCCTGCTGTCAGACCAAGACCAATGTAAACAGTGTGAGAAGCACCATTGCTCCAGGTAATGAAGATATCATCCCCTTTAGTCAAGACAATTGTGATATGGGCACAGTGAGAGAAGCACCACTGTTCCCGACTCTGAAAATACTAAAGATGTAAAGATTTTGCTGGTAAATTTTTCCATTGTAACTACTTATTTTTCACTGTGTATGTAAGTCTTGTTCTGTTAACTTTGAAATTGAATTCATTTTACATTATTTCAGAATTTATTATGTGCAATTTTAATTTTTGTCTATGTACTGGAGCGTTTCTCCTCAGATCTCGACTGAAAGTGGGTTCTGGCTCAGTTGCACCAACCTGGTTATCAAAGGTGAAATAAATACATAAAAAATAAATAAAAGATCTCATGCCTTCCAATCAGGACAATGTAGATATAGATCATGAGAGAAGTACCACTGTCCCAAATGCTGAAGATATATATTGTAGTCAGGCCAAGGCTGTTGCAGGCAGTGAGAGAAAAAACACTGTCTTAGATGATGAACATGTCATCCACTGCACTCATGACACAGCACTCATATGCATAGAGAAGTATCACTGTCCCAGGTTTTGAGGATATCATACCCTGCAGTAAGGACAAGGCTGATGTGGGCAGTAAGAGAAACACACCTGTGCTAGATGATGAACACCTGATCCCTTGCAGTCAGGGCAAAGCCAATGTGGGCCGTGAGAGAAGCATTGCTGCTCCAGACTGTGAAAACAGTGAAGATCCCATCTCTTGCAGTCAGAACAAGATAGATATGGACAGTGAGAGAAGCACCAGTGTTCCAGACTCTGAAGACACTGAAGGGCTTATCCCCTGCAGTCAGACCAAAACCAATATGGACAGTGAGAGAAGCACCACAGTTACAGACTCTGAAAACAGTGAAGATCTCATCTCCTGCAGTCAGGACAACCACGCTATGAACAGTGAGAGAAGCAATGTTGCTCCAGATACTGAAGATATCATCTCCTGTAGTCAAGACAACACTAATATGGGCGGTGAGAGAAGCACCTCTGTTCCAGAATTTGAAAATATTAAAGATACCTTCCCTTGCAGTCCTAGCCAGACAGATATAGGCAGTGAGAGAGGTACCACAGTCCCAAATGCTGAAGATATCATATATTGTAGTCAGGCCAAGGCTGTTACGAGTAATGAGAGACACACCACTGTCTTAGATGATGAACATCTGATCCCTTGCAGTCAGGGCAAAGCCAATGTGGGAAGTGAATTGCTACCCCAGACTCTGAAAACACTGAAGTTCTCATCTCCTGCAGTCAGAAAAAGATAGACATGGACAGTAAGTGAAGCACCAGTGTTCCAGGCTCTGGAAAAAATGAAGATCTCATCCCCTCTCACCATGGCAAGGCTGATATGGACAGTGAGAGAAGCACCATTGCTCAAGATAATGAAGATATCTTGCCTAATAGTCAGGACCATGCTGATACGGGCAGTGAGATAAGCACCAATGTTCCAGACTCTGAAAATACCAAAGATCTCATCCCTTGCTGTCATGACAAGAGAGATATAGGCAGTGACAGAAGTGCCACTTTTCCAGACTCTGAAAACACTGAAGATCTCATCCCCTCCTGTCAGGGCAAGGCCAATATGAACAGTAAGAGAAGCACCATTGCTCCAGATGCTGAAGCTATCATCTCCTGTGGTCAGGACAATGCTGATTTGGGTAGTGAGAGAAGCACCACTGTCCCAGACTGTGAAAATACTAAAGATCTCATCCCCTGCAGTCAGGACAAGATAGATGTGGGCAGTGAGAGGAGCACCACTGTTCCAGACTCTGAAGACACTTAATATCTCATCCCCTCCAGTCAGGGCAAGGCCAATATGGACAGTGAGAGAAGCACCATTGCACCAGATGCTAAACATATCATCTCCCATAGTTAGGACAATGCTGATATGGGAAGTGAGAAAAGCACCACTGTTCCAGACTCTGAAGACATTGAAGGTCTCATTCCCTGCAGTCAGAACAAGACCAATATGGACAGTGAGAGAAGCACCGTTGCTCCAGGTGATGAAGATATCATCCCCTGCAGTCAGGATAATGCTGATATGGGCAATGAGAGGAGCACTGCTTTTCCAGACCCTGAAAACTATTACAAGATTTACCATGTAAATTTTTTCTGTTTTAACTACTTATTTTCACTGTGCTTATAAGTCTTATTTGGTAACTTCGATATTTCTTTTTTCATTTTACACTATTTCAGAATTTATTATGTGCAATTATAATTTTTGTCTATGTACTGGAGCTTTACTCCTTGGGTCTCCACTGAAATTGGCCTTTGGCTCATTTGAAAGAACCCGATTACCAAAGGTCAAATAAATAAATAAAAATTACATAAAACATCTCATCCCTTGCAATCAGGAAAAGACAGATATAGTGAGAGAAGTACCACTGTCCCAAATGCTGAAGATATATATTGTAGTCAGGCCAAGTCTGTTGCAGGCAGTAAGGGAAACACCACTGTCTTAGATGATGAACATGTCATTCACTGCACTCAGGACATAGCACTCATGTGCAGAGAGAGAAATATCACTGACCCAGGTTCTGATTATATCGTCCCCTGCAGTAAGGACAAGGCAGATGTGGGCAGTGAAAGTAACACCCCTGTCCTAGATGATGGGCACCTGAGCCTTTGCAGTTAGGGCACAGCCAATGTGGGCAGTGAGAGAAGCATTGCTGTCCTAGACTCTGTAAACACTTAAGATCTAATCTCCTGCAGTCAGAACAAGATAGACATAGACAGTGAGAGAAGCACCAATGTTCCACAATCAGAAAACACTGAAGATCCCATCCCCTCCAGTCAGGACAAGGCAGATATGGACACTGAGTGAAGTACTGTTTCTCCAGGTGATAAAACTATCATCCCCTGTAGTCAGGACAATGCTGATACGGGCAGTGAGAGGAGCACCACTGTTACAGACTCTGAAAATACTACAGCTTTAAAGACTTGCCATATTAATGTTTTCAATTGTAACTACTTATTTTCACTATGTATGTAAGTCTTATTCTTTAACTTCAATATTTTTTTCATTTTAAACTGATATTTCAGAATTTATTATGTGCAATTATAATTTTTGTCAATGTACTGGAGATTTTCTCCTCAGATCTCAACTGAAAATGGGCTCTGGCTCAGTTGGACCAACCCAGTTATCAAATGTCAAACAAAAAATATAAGATCTCATCCTTTGCAGTCAGGACAAGACAGATATAGGCAGTGAGAGAAGTACCACTGTCCCAAATGCTGAAGATATCAGATATTGTAGCCAGGCCAAGCCTGTTACGGGCAGTGAGAGACACCCCACTGTCTTAGATGATGAACACCTGATCCCTTGCAGTCAGGGCAAAGCCAATGTGGGAAGTGATAGAAGCATTGCAGCCCCAGACTCTGAAAACACTGAAGTTCTCATCTCCTGTAGTCAGAACAAGATAGACATGGAGATGAGAGAAGCACCAGTGTTCCAGACTCTGGAAAAACTGAAGATCTCATCCCCTCCAATGAGAACAAGGCCGATATAGACAGTGAGAGAAGCACCGTCACTCCAGGAAAGGAACATATCATCCCTTGCAGTCAAGACAATGCTGATACGGGCAGTGAGAGAAGCACAGCTGTTCCAGATTCTAAAAATACTAAAGATCTCATCCCTTGCAGTCATGACAAGAGAGATATAGGCAGTGAGAGAAGAACCACTGTTCCAGACTCTGAAGACACTGAAGATCTCATCCCCTCCAGTCAGGGCAAGGCCAATATGGACAGTGAGTGAAGCACCATTGCTCCATATGCTGAATATATCATCTCCCTTGGTTAGGTTAATAGTGATATGGGAAGTGAGAGAAGCACCACTGTTCCACACTCTGAAGACAATGAAGGTCTCATCTCCTGCTGTCAGACGAAGACCAATATAAACAGTGTGAGAAGCACCGTTGCTCCAGGTGATGAAGATATCAACCCCTGTAGTAAAGACAATTGTGATATGGGCAGTGAGAGAAGCACCGCTGTTCCAACTCTGAAAATACTATAGATGTAAAGATTTTGCAGATATATTTTTTCCATTGTAACTACTTATTTTCACTGTGTATGTAAGTCTTGTTCTGTAACTTTGAAATTTAATTCATTTTACACTATTTCAGAATTTATTATGTGCAATTTTAATTTTTGTCTATGTACTGGAGCGTTTCTCCTCAGATCTCTACTGAAAGTGGGTCCTGTCTCAGTTGGGCCAACCTGCTTATCAAAGGTCAACTAAATACATAAAAAATAAATAAAAGATCTCATGCCTTCCAATCAGGACAATGCAGATATAGATCATGAGAGAAGTACTACTGTCCCAAATGCTGAAGATATATATTGTAGTCAGGCCAAGGTTGTTGCAGGCAGTGAGAGAGAAAACACTGTCTTAGATGATGAACATGTCATCCACTGCACTCAGGACACAGCACTCATATGCATAGAGAGAAGTATCACTGTCCCAGGTTCTGAGGATATCATACCCTGCAGTAAGGACAAGGCTGATGTGGGCAGTAAGAGAAATACACCTGTGCTAGATGATGAACACCTGATCCCTTGCAGTCAGACCAAAACCTATATGGACATTGAGAGAAGCACCACAGTTGCAGACTCTGAAAACAGTGAAGAACTCATCTCCTGCCATCAGGACAACCACAATAGGAACAGTGAGAGAAGAAATGTTGCTCCAGATGCTGAAGATATCATCTCCTGTAATCAGGACAACACTAATATGGGCAGTGAGTGAAGCACCTCTGTTCCAGACTTTGAAAATATTAAAGATCCCTTCCCTTGCAGTCCTGACAAGACAGATATAGGCAGTGAGAGAAGTACCACTGTCCCAAATGCTGAAGATATCATATACTGTAGTCAGGACAAGGCTGTTACGAGCAGTGAGAGACACACCACTGTCTTAAATGATGAACATCTGATCCCTTGCAGTCAGGGCAAAACCAATGTGGGAAGTGCATTGCTGTCCCAGACTCTGAAATTACTGAAGTTCTCATCTCCTGCAGTCAGAAAAAGATAGACGCAGACAGTGAGTGAAGCACCAGTTTTCCAGGTTCTGGAAAAACTGAAGATCTCATCCCCTCTCGCCATGACAAGGCTGATATGGACAGTGAGAGAAGCACCATTGCTCAAGGTAATGAAGATATCTTACCTTATAGTCAGGACCATGCTGATACTGGCAGTGAGATAAGCACCAATGTTCCAGACTCTGAAAATACCAAAGATCTCATCCCGTGCAGTCATGACAAGAGAGATATAGGCAGTGACAGAAGCGCCACTTTTCCAGACTCTGAAAACACTGAAGATCTCATCCCCTCCTGTCAGGGCAAGGCCAATATGGACAGTGAGAGTAGCACCGTTGCTCCAGATGCTGAAGATATCATCTCCTGTGGTAAGGACAACACTGATATGGGCAGTTAGAAAAGCACCACTGTCCAAGACTCAAAAATACTAAAAATCTCATCCCTGCAGTAATGACAAGAGAGATGTGGACAGTGAAAGAAGCACCACTGTTCCAGACTCTGAAGACACTGAAGGTCTCATCCCCTGCAGTCAGACCAAAACCAATATGAACAGTAAGAGAAGCACCGTTGCTCCAGGTGATGAACATATCATCCCCTGTAGTCAGGACAATGCTGATATGGGAGTGAGAGAAGCACCACTGTTCCAGACTCTGAAAATACTAAAAATGTAAAGATTTTCCATGTACATTTTTTCTGTTGTAACTACTTATTTTCCCAGTGTATGTAAGTCTTATTCTGTAACTTCAATATTTTTTTTCATTTTACACTGATACTTCAGAATTTATTATGTGCATTTTTAATTTTTGTCCATGTACTGGAGCTTTTCTCCTCGGATCTTCACTGAAAATGGTCTCTGGCTCAGTTGGACCAACCTGGTTACCAAAGGTCAAATAAATACATAAAAAATAAATAAAAGATCAGATGCCTTGCAGTCAGGACAAGACAGATATATGCAGTGAGAGAAATACCACTATCCCAAATGATGACGATATCAGATACTGTAGTCAGGCCAAGGCTGTTGCAGGCAGTGAGAGAAAGAACACTGTCTTAGATGATAAACATGCCATCCACTGCCCTCAGGACACAGCACTCATGTGCAAAGAGAGAAGTATCACTGTCCCAGGCTCTGAGAGTATCATACCTTGCAGTAAGGACAAGGCTGATGTGGGCAGTGAGAGAGGCACCACTGACCTAGATGATGGATGCCTGAGCCCTTGCAGTCAGGGCAAAGCCTATGTGGGCAGTCAGAGAAGCATTGCTGCTCCAGACTCTGAAAACACTGAATATGTCATCTCCTGCAGTCAGAACAAGATAGACATGGACAGTGAGAGAAGCACCACAGTTGCAGACTCTGAAAACATTGAAGATCTCATCCCCTGCAGTCAGGGCAACCACAATATGAACAGTGAGAGAAGCAATGTTGCTCCAGATGCTGAAGATATCATCTCCTGTAGTCAGGACAATGCTAATATGGGCAGTGAGAGAAGCATCTCTGATCCAGACTCTGAAAATACTAAAGATCTCTTCCCTTGCAGTCAGGACAAGACAGATATAGGCAGTGAGAGAAGTACCACTGTCCCAAATACTGAAGATACCATATATTGTAATCAGGCCAAGGCTGTTACAGGCAGTGAGAGACACACCATTGTTTCAGATGATGAACACCTGATCCCTTGAAGTCAGGGCAAAGACAATGTGGGAAGTGCATTGCTGGCCAAGACTCATAACACTGAAGTTCTCATCTCCTGTAGTCAGAACAAGATAGACATGGACAGTGAGTTAATCACCAGTGATCCAGGCTCTGGAAAAACTGAAGATTTCATCCCCTCCAGTCATGACAAGCCTGATATGGACAGTGTGAGAAGCACCGTTGCTCCAGGTAATGACGATATCTTACCTTATAGTCACGACAATGCTGATATGGGCAGTGAGAGAAGCACCGATGTTCCAGAATCTGAAAATACAAAAGATCTCATCCTTTGCGGTCATCACAAGAGATATATAGGCAGTGAGAGAAGTATCACTGTTCCAGATTCTGAAGACACTGAAGATCTCATCCACTCTAGTCAGAGCAAGGCCAATATGGACAGTGAGAGTAGCACCATTGCTCCAGATGCTGAAGATATCATCTCCTGTGGTAAGGACAACACTGATATGGGCAGTTAGAAAAGCACCACTGTCCAAGACTGCAGTCAAGAAAAGATAGATTTGGGCAGTGAGAGAAGCACCACTGTTCCAGACTCTGAAGACACTGAAGGTCTCATCCCCTGCAGTCAGACCAGTTGCAGGCAGTGAGAGAAACACCACTGCCTTAGATGATGAGCATGTCATCCACTGCATTAACGACATAGCACTCATGTGCAAAGAGAGAAGTATTACTGTTCCTTGTTCTAAGGATACCATAAAAATAAATTAACAGTTTGAAGAACAGTAGCAAGAAGAAATCCAGAACTGGCCACAGTACAAACACAGGTTTAATAAAGAACTCAGAACTCTAGCGCCTCAACTTACTGCCTTCCAGGAATAAAACAAACACACAACTTTACACAGACTTTTTATAGCACCATTCATTAATTAATTAATTACTCAATTACATAATAATTGTTTCCAATTAATCTCTAAGTTTAAACTGAACTAAAATGCTGAAGGTATCATATATTCTTGTCAGGCCAAGGCTGTTGAAGGCAATGAGGGAAACACCTCTGTCTTAGATTTTGAACATGTCATCCACTGACCTCAGGATATAGCACTCATGTACAAAGCGTGAAGTATCACTGTCCCAGGCTCTGAGGATATCATACCCTGCAGTAAGGACAAGGCTGATGTGGGCAGTGAGAAAAGCACCCCTGTCTTAGATGATGGACACCTGATCCCTTGCAGTCAGGGCAAAGCCTATGTTGGCAGTGAGAGAAGCATTGCTGCTCCAGACTGAGAACACTGAAGATCTCATCTCGTGCAGTCAGAACAAGATAGACATGGACAGTGAGAGAAACACCAGTGTTCCAGACTCTGAAAACACTGAAGATCTCATCTCCACCAGTCAGGACAAGGCCGATATGGACAGTTAGAGAAGCATCATTGCTCCAGATGCTAAAGATAACATCTTCTGTGGTTAGGACAATGCTAATATGGGCAGTGAGAGAAGCACCACTGTCCCAGACTCTGAAAATACTAAAGATCACATCCCCTGCAGTCAGGACAATATAAATGTTGGCAGTGAGAGAAGCACAGTTGCTCCACATGCTGAAGACAGCATCTCCTCTGGTCAGGACAATGCTGATATGGGCACTGAAAAAAGCAACACTGTTCCAGACTCTGAAAATAATAAATATCTCATCCCTTGCAGTCAGGACAAGACAGATATAAGCAGTGAGAGAAGTACCACTGTCCCAAATGCTGAAGATATCATATATTCTAGTCAGGCCAAGGCTGTTACAGGCAGTGAAAGACACACAACTGTCTTAGATGATGAACACATCATCCACTGCACTCAGGACATAGCACTCATGTGCAAAGAGAGAAGCATAATTGTCCCAGGTTCTGAGGATATAATACCCTGCAGTAAGGGCAAGGCTGATGTGGGCAGTGAGAGAAGCTACCCTGTCCTAGATGATGGACAACTGAGCCCTTGCAGCCAGGGAAAATCCAATGTGAGGAGTGAGGGAAGCATTACTGCCCTAGACTCTGAAAACACTTAAGATTGCATCCCCTCCAGTCAGGACAAGGCTGATATGGACAGTATGAGAAGCACCATTGCACGAGATGCTAAATATATCATCTTCTGTGGTCAGGACAATACTGACATCAGAAGTGAGAGAAGCACCACTGTCCCAGATTTTGAAAATACTAAAGATTGCATCCCCTGCAGTCAGGACAAGATAGATGTGGGCAGTGAGAGAAGCATCATTGCTACAGATGCTGAAAATATCATCTCCTCTGGTCAGGACAATGCTGATATGGGCAGTTAAAGAAGCACCACTGTACCAGACTCTAAAAATAATAAATATCTTATCCCCTGCCGTCATGACAAGATAGATGTGGGAAGTGAGAGAAGCACAACTGTTCCAGACACTGAAGGTCTCATCCCCTCCAGTCAGAACAAGACCAATTTGGACAGTGAGAGAAGCAATGTTGTTCCAGAATCTGAAAACACTAAAGATGTAAAGATTTACCATGTAAATGTTTTCTATTGTAACTACTTATTTTTACCATGTATGTAAGTCTTATTCTGTAACTTCAATATTTATTTTCATTTTACACTGATATTTCAGAATTTATTATATGCAATTATAATTTTTTTTCTATGTACTGGAGCTTTTCACCTCGGTCTCCACTGAAAACGGACTCTGGCTCAGTTGGACCAACCTGGTTATCAAAGGTCATATAAATACGTAAAAAATTGATAAAAGATCTCATGCCTTCCAATCAGGACAAGACAGATATAGACAGTGAAAGAAGTACCACTCTCCCAAATGCTGAAGATATCAGATATTGTACTCAGGAAAGGGCTGTTGCAGGCATTGACAGAAACATTACAGTCTTAGATGATGAACATCATCCACTGCACTCAGGACACAGCACTCATGTGCAAAGACAGAAGTATCACTGTCCCAGGTTCTGAGGATACCATATACTGCAGTAAGGACAAGGCTGATGTGCGGAATGAGAGAGGCATCCCTGACCTAGATGATGGACACCTCAGCCCTTGCAATCAGGGCAAATCCAATGTGTGCAGTGAGAGAAGCATTGCTGCCCCAGACTCTGAAAACACTGAAGATCTCATCTCCTACAGTCAGAACAAGATAGACATGGACAGTGAGAGAAGCACCAGTGTTCCAAACTCTGAAGACACTGAAGGTCTCATCCCCTGCAGTCAGACCAAAACCAATATGGACAGTGAGAGAAGCACTGTTGCTCCAGATGCAGAAGATATAATCTCCCGTGGTTAGGACAATGCTGATATGGCAGTGAAAGAAGCACCACTGTTTCAGACTCTCAGGACACTGAAGGTCTCATCCCCTGCTGTTAGACCAAGACAAATATGGACAGCGAGAGAAGCACTTTTGCTCCCGGTAATGGAGATATCATCCCCTGTTGTCAGAGCAATTGTAATATGGGCAGTGAGAGAAGCACCTCTGTTCCCAACTCTGAAAATACTATAGATGTAAAGATTTTCCATGTAAATGTTTCTACTGTAACTACTTATTTTCAATGTGTATATAAGTATTATTCTGTAGCTTAACATTTTTTTCATTTTAGACTAATGTTGTTGACTGATATTTCAGAATTTATTATGTGCAATTTTAATTTTTGTCTATGTACTGGAAGTTTTCTCCCCAGATCTCCACTGACAATGGGCTCTGGCTGAGATGGACAAACCTGGTTACCAAAGACCAAATAAATACATAAAAAATAAATAAAAGATCTCATGCCTTCCAATCAGGACAAGACAGATATAGGCAGTGAGAGAAGTATCAATGTCCCAAATGCTGAAGGTATCACATATTCTAGTCAGGTCAAGGCTGTTGCAGGTAGTGAGGGAAAAACCACTGTCTTAGATTTTGAACATGTCATGCACTGCACTCAGGACATAGAACTCATGTGCAAAGAGAGAGAAGTATCACTGTACCAGGCTCTGAGGATATCATGCCCTGCAGTAAGGACAAGGCCGATGTGGGCAGTGAGAGAAGTACCACTGTCCCAAATGCTGAAGATATCATATATTGTAGTCAGGTCAAGGCTGTTGCAGGCAGTGAGAGAAACACAACTGTCTTAGACAATGAACACATCATCCACTGTACTAAGGACATAGCACTCATATGCAAAGAGAGAAGTATCACTGTCCCAGGTTCTGTGGATATCATACCCTGCTGTAAGGACAAGGTTGATGTGGGCAGTGAGAGAAGCAGCCCTGTCCTAGATGATGGACACCTGAGCTCTTGCAGTCAGGGCAAGGCCAATGTGGGCAGTGAGAGAAGCATCACTGCCCCAGACTCTGAAAACAGTGAAGATCTCATCCCCTCCAGTCAGGACAAGGCCGATATGGACAGTGAGAGAAGCACTGTTGCTGCAGATGCTGAAGATATCCTCTTCTGTGGTCAGCACAATGCTGATATGGGATGTGAGAGAAGCACCACTGTCTGAGATTCTGAAAATACTAAAGATCTCATCTCTTGCAGTCAGGACAAGATAGATGTGTGAAGTGAGAGAAGCACCACTGTTCCAGACACTGAAGACACTGAAGGTCTCATCCCCTGCAGTCAGAACAAGACCAATATGGACACTGAAAGAAGCACAGTTGCTCCAGGTGATGAAAAAATCATCCCCTGTAGTCAGGACAATGCTGCTATGGGAGTGAGAGAGGCACCGCTTTTCCAGAATCTGAAAACACTAAAGATGTAAAGATTTACCATGTAAATGTTTTCTATTGTAACTACTTATTTTCACCATGTATGCAAGTCTTATTCTGTAACTTCAATATTTTTTTCATTTTACACTGATATTTCAGAATTTATTATGTGCAGTTATAATTTTTGTCTATGTACTGGAGCATTTCACCTCGGCTCTCCACTGAAAATGGGCTGTGGCTCAGTTGAACCAACCTGGTTACCATAGGTTAAATAAATACATAAAAAATAAATAAAAGCTCTGATGCCTTGCAGTCAGCACAAGACAGATATAGGCCATGAGAGAAGTACCGCTGTCCCAAATGCTGAAGATATAATATATTGTAGTCAGGCCAAGGCTGTTGCAGGTGGTGAGAGAACCACCACTGTCTTAGATGATGAACATGTCATGCACTGCACTCAGGACATAGCACTCATGTGCAAAGAGAGAGAGGTATCACTGTCCCAGGCTCTGAGGATATTATACCCTGCAGCATGGACAAGGCTGATGAGGGCAGTGAGAGAAACACACCTGTCCTAAAAGATGAACACCTCATCCCTTGCAGTGAGGACAAAGTCAATGTGGGCAGTGAGAGAAGCATTGCTGCTCCAGACTCTGAAAATACTGAACATCTCATCTCCTGCAATCAGGACAAGCATGATATGGACAGTGAGAGAAGCAAATTTTTTCCAGATGCTGAAGATATCATCTTCTGTATCAGGACAATGCTAATATGGGTAGTGAGAGAACCACATCTGTTCCAGACTCTGAAAATACTAAAGATCTCTTCCCTTGCAGTCAGGACAAGACAGATATAGGCAGTGAGAGAAGTACCACTGTCCCAGATACTGAAGATATCATATATTGTAGTCAGGCCAAGGCTGTTACAGGCAGTGAGAGACACCTCTGTCTTAGATAATGAACACCTGATCCCTTGCAGTCAGGGAAAGCCAATGTGGAAAGTGAAAAAAGCATTGCTAACCCAGACTCTGAAAACACTGAAGTTCTCATCTCCTGTAGTCAGAACAAGATAGATATGGACAGTGAGTGAAGCACCAGTGTTCCAGACTATGAAAAAACTGAAGATCTCATCCCTTCCAGTCAGGGCAAGGCTGATATGGGCAGTGAGAGAAGCACTGTTGCTCCAGGTAATGAATATATCTTCCCTTGTAGTCAGAACAATGCTAATACAGGCAGTGAGTGAAGCACCACTGTTCCAGACTCTGAAAATACCAAAGATCTCATCCCTTGCAGTCATGACAAAAAAGATAGCAGTGAGAGAAGCACCATTGTTCCAGATGTTGAAGATATTATCTCCTGTGGTTAGGACAATGCTGATATGGGCAGTTAGAGAAGCACCACTGTCCCAGACTGTGAAAATACTAAAGATCACATCCCCTGTAGTCAGGACAAAATAGATGTGGGCAGTGAGAGGAGCACCACTGTTCCAGACACTGAAGACCTTGAAGGTGTCATCTCCTACAGTCAGACCAAAATTAATATGGACAGTGAGAGAAGCACCGTTGCTCCAGGTAATGAAGATAGCATCCCTTGTAGTCTGGACAATACTGATATGGGCAGTGAGTGAAGCACCACTGTTCCAGACTCTGAAGACACTGAAGGTCTCATCCCCTGCAAGACTACAATGGATAGTGAGAGAAGCACTGTTGCTCCAGGTGCTAAAGATATCATACCCTGTAGTCAGGACAATTCTGATAGTGGCAGTAAGAGAAGCACCACTGTTCCCAACTCTGTAACTACTATAGATGCAAAAACTTTCCATGTACATTTTTTCTATTGTAACTACTTATTGTCACTGTGTATGTAAGTCTTATTCTGTAACTTTATGAGGAATGGGGCAAAAAATACAGGACTCTGTTAGGTCAACCTTTTGTTGTCTCAGGGTTTCAGTGTAGAGGTAAAAATAACTTTCAGGGTTCTTGTGTTACAGAGTTTACAACATTCTCGGATACCTTCACCAATATTATTAGTTCCAATTGGAGTGCGCTAAAAAGTAACAAAGATCTTTTTGAAGCAGTAGGACCTAAACCCATATTTACTTTCAGGACAGGAAGGAATTTTAAAAAAAGTTTTTGAACAGATTGATAATAGTGTTCAATTTTTAAACAAAAATACTTTTCCATGTGGCAGTTGTAATCAATGTCCCCCACATTCTCAGAGATGCACATATTAGACTAAAAAATGGGCTTAACAGTATTGTGAGATTCTGTAATGGCAATTGCAGAACCAAAATGCTGGTCTATTTGGCTGTGTGTGGTGGTTGTCCTGCATTCTATGTAGGAAAAACCGAGAGAGCATTTAGAGATAGAATATATGAACACATTTATGATATAAGGACAGCCAAGGATAGCAGCGCACTCTTTAAACATTCAGAGGTATGTGTGTCTTTCTCTGGTTTCAAATTTGGAATTATTGAAGTTGTTAGGAACAATGCCAGAGGGGGTGATTGTAAAAATATTTTATTAAATAAAGAATTGAAATGGCAGCTCAGGTTGATGGCAAATATTACACCAGGTCTCAATGAATATGTTAGTATTAAACCAGTTTTGCTAGCCAAAGCAGCTAGGGTTTAATACTATTTTATTTTAGGGATGATTCAGATTTTCATTCATGCCTATGTTTTGTTCCTGGTTAGGGTTCAAAAGTATTTTATTATTATATTTATATATTATTATATACATACATTTTTGTTCTGTATGTATTGCAACATGTTTCTTTAAAAGTTTAATTGGATGTTGCATGAGGTATTATATAAGCATTCTGTAGCACCTGTGTTTTATGTATCTGACGAAGTCTTTTTTAGACAAAAGCGCTTGTACATAAAGCTAATTTCGCCTTCATTCGTGGTTTGGATCCTTTTTATTACTTCATTATTCTGTAACTTCGATATTTTTTTCATTTTACACTGATATTTCAGAATTTATTATGTGCAGTTATAATTTTTGTCTATGTACTGGAGCATTTCACCTCGGCTCTCCACTGAAAATGGGCTGTGGCTCAGTTGAACCAACCTGGTTACCATAGGTTAAATAAATACATAAAAAATAAATAAAAGCTCTGATGCCTTGCAGTCAGCACAAGACAGATATAGGCCATGAGAGAAGTACCACTGTCCCAAATACTGAAGATATCATATATTGTAGTCAGGCCAAAGCTGTTGCAGGCAGTGAGAGAAACACCACTGTCTTAGATTATGAACATGTCATGCACTGCAGTCAGCACATAGCACTCATTTGCATAGAGAGAGGTATCACTGTCCCAGACTCTGAGGATATTATACCCTGCAGCATGGACAAGGCTGATGAGGGCAGTGAGAGAAGCACACCTGTCCTAAAAGATGAACACCTCATCCCTTGCAGTGAGGACAAAGTCAATGTGGGCAGTGAGAGAAGCATTGCTGCTCCAGACTCTGAAAATACTGAACATCTCATCTCCTGCAATCAGGACAAGCATGATATGGACAGTGAGAGAAGCAAAATTTCTCCAGATGCTGAAGATATCATCTTCTGTATCAGGACAATGCTAATATGGGTAGTGAGAGAACCACATCTGTTCCAGACGCTGAAAATAGTAAAGATCTCTTCCCTTGCAGTCAGGACAAGACAGATATAGGCAGTGAGAGAAGTACCACTTTCCCAGATACTGAAGATATCATATATTGTAGTCAGGCCAAGGCTGTTACAGGCAGTGAGAGACACCTCTGTCTTAGATAATGAACACCTGATCCCTTGCAGTCAGGGAAAGCCAATGTGGAAAGTGAAAAAAGCATTGCTAACCCAGACTCTGAAAACACTGAAGTTCTCATCTTCTGTAGTCAGAACAAGATAGATATGGACAGTGAGTGAAGCACCAGTGTTCCAGACTATGAAAAAACTGAAGATCTCATCCCTTCCAGTCAGGGCAAGGCTGATATGGACAGTGAGAGAAGCACTGTTGCTCCAGATAATTAATATATCTTCCCTTGTAGTCAGAACAATGCTAATACAGGCAGTGAGTGAAGCACCACTGTTCCAGACTCTGAAAATACCAAAGATCTCATCCCTTGCAGTCATGACAAAAAAGATAGCAGTGAAAGAAGCACCATTGTTCCAGATGTTGAAGATATTATCTCCTGTGGTTAGGACAATGCTGATATGGGCAGTTAGAGAAGCACAACTGTCCCAGACTGTGAAAATACTAAAGATCTCATCCCCTGTAGTCAGGACAAAATAGATGTGGGCAGTGAGAGGAGCACCACTGTTCCAGACACTGAAGACCTTGAAGGTGTCATCTCCTACAGTCAGACCAAAATTAATATGGACAGTGAGAGAAGCACCGTTGCTCCAGGTAATGAAGATAGCATCCCTTGTAGTCTGGACAATACTGATATGGGCAGTGAGTGAAGCACCACTGTTCCAGACTCTGAAGACACTGAAGGTCTCATCCCCTGCAAGACTACAATGGATAGTGAGAGAAGCACTGTTGCTCCAGGTGCTAAAGATATCATACCCTGTAGTCAGGACAATTCTGATAGTGGCAGTAAGAGAAGCACCACTGTTCCCAACTCTGTAACTACTATAGATGCAAAAACTTTCCATGTACATTTTTTCTATTGTAACTACTTATTGTCACTGTGTATGTAAGTCTTATTCTGTAACTTTATGAGGAATGGGGCAAAAAATACAGGACTCTGTTAGGTCAACCTTTTGTTGTCTCAGGGTTTCAGTGTAGAGGTAAAAATAACTTTCAGGGTTCTTGTGTTACAGAGTTTACAACATTCTCGGATACCTTCACCAATATTATTAGTTCCAATTGGAGTGTGTTAAAAAGTAACAAAGATCTTTTTGAAGCAGTAGGACCTAAACCCATATTTACTTTCAGGACAGGAAGGAATTTTAAAAAAAGTTTTTGAACAGATTGATAATAGTGTTCAATTTTTAAACAAAAATACTTTTCCATGTGGCAGTTGTAATCAATGTCCCCCACATTCTCAGAGATGCACATATTAGACTAAAAAATGGGCTTAACAGTATTGTGAGATTCTGTAATGGCAATTGCAGAACCAAAATGCTGGTCTATTTGGCTGTGTGTGGTGGTTGTCCTGCATTCTATGTAGGAAAAACCGAGAGAGCATTTAGAGATAGAATATATGAACACATTTATGATATAAGGACAGCCAAGGATAGCAGCGCACTCTTTAAACATTCAGAGGTATGTGTGTCTTTCTCTGGTTTCAAATTTGGAATTATTGAAGTTGTTAGGAACAATGCCAGAGGGGGTGATTGTAAAAATATTTTATTAAATAAAGAATTGAAATGGCAGCTCAGGTTGATGGCAAATATTACACCAGGTCTCAATGAATATGTTAGTATTAAACCAGTTTTGCTAGCCAAAGCAGCTAGGGTTTAATACTATTTTATTTTAGGGATGATTCAGATTTTCATTCATGCCTATGTTTTGTTCCTGGTTAGGGTTCAAAAGTATTTTATTATTATATTTATATATTATATACATACATTTTTGTTCTGTATGTATTGCAACATGTTTCTTTAAAAGTTTAATTGGATGTTGCATGAGGTATTATATAAGCATTCTGTAGCACCTGTGTTTTATGTATCTGACGAAGTCTTTTTTAGACAAAAGCGCTTGTACATAAAGCTAATTTCGCCTTCATTCGTGGTTTGGATCCTTTTTATTACTTCATTATTCTGTAACTTCGATTTTTTTTTCATTTTACACTTATATTTCAGAATTTATGTGCAATTTTAATTTTTGTCTATGTACTGGAGCTTTTCTCCTCAGATCTCCACTGAAAATAGACTCTGGCTCATTTGGACCAACCTAATTACCAAAGGTCAAACAAATAATTAAAAAATAAAATATCTGATGCCTTGCAGTCAGCACAAGACAGATATAGGCCATGAGAGAAGTACCACTGTCCCCCAATGCTGAAGATATCATATACTGTAGTCAGGCCAAGGCTGTTGCAAGCAATGAGAGAAACACCACTGTCTTAGATGATGAACATGCCATCCACTGCACTCAGGACATAGCACTCTTGTGCAAAGAGAGAAGTATCACTGTCCCAAGCTCTGAGGATATCATACCCTGCAGTAAGGACAAGGCTGATGTGGGCAGTGAGAGAGGCAGCCCGGTCCTAGATGATGGACACCTGAGCCCTTGCAAAGAGAGCAAAGACAGTGTGGGCAGTCAGAGAAGCATTGCTACTCCAGACTCTGAAAACACTGAAGATCTCATCTCTTGCAGTGAGAACAAGATACACATGGACAGTGAGAGAAGCATCACAGTTGCAGACTCTGAAAACAGTGAAGATCTCATTCCCTGCAGTCAAGACAATCATGAAATGGACAGTGAGAGAGCAATGTTGCTCCAGATGCTGAAGATATCATCTTCTGTAGTCAGGACAATACTTTAATATGGGCAGTGAGAGGACCACCTCTGTTCCAGACTCTGTAAATACTGAAGATCTCTTCCTTTGTAGTCAGGACAAGACAGATATAAGCAATGAGAGAAGTACCACTGTCCCATATACTGAACATACCATATATTGTGGTCAGGCCAAGGCTGTTTCAGGCAGTGAGAGAAACACCACTGTCTTAGATGATGAACATGTCATGCACTGCACTCAGGACATAGCACTCATGTGCAAAGAGAGAGAGGTATCACTGTCACAGGCTCTGAGGATATCATACCCTGCAGTAAGGACAAGGCTGATGTGGGGAGTGAGAGAGGCTCCCCTGGCCTAGATGATGGACACCTAAGCCCTTGCAATCAGGGCAAAGCCAATGTGGGCAGCGAGAGAAGCATTGCTGCCCCAGACTCTGAAAACACTGAAGGTCTCATCTCCTACATTCAGAGCAAGATAGAAATGGACAGTGAGAGAAGCACCAATGTTCCAAACTCTGAAACCACTAAAGATCTCATCTCTTCCAGTCAGGACAAGGCAGATATGGACAGTGAGAGAAATACTATTGCTCTAGATGCAGAAGATATCATCTTAAGTCATCAGGACAATGCTGATATCAGCAGTGGGAGAAGCACCACTGTCACAGACTGAAAATACTAAAGATCTCATTCCCTGCAGTCAGGACAACATAGCTGTGGGCAGTGAGAGAAGCACCATAGCTCCTGATGCTGAAGATATCATTGCCTGTGGTCAGGAGAATGCTGATATGGGCAATGAAAGAAGCACAACTGTCCCAGACTCTGAAAATACTTAAGATCTCATCCCTGCAGTCAGGACAAGATAGATGTGGGCAGTGAGAGAAGCACCACTGTTCCAGACACTGAAGGTCTCATCTTCTGCAGTCAGACCAAAATGAATATGGACAGTGAGAGAAGCACTGTTGCCCCAGGTGATGAAGATATCATCCCCTGTAGTCAGGACAATGATGATATGGGCAGTGAGAGAAGCACCGCTGTGCCAGACTCTGAAAATACTATAGATGTAAAGATTTACTATGCAAATTTTTCTTTTGTAACTACTTATTTTCACTGTGTTTAAGTCTTATATTTTTCTCATTTTATACTGATATTTCAGAATTTATTATGTGCAATTATAATTTTTGTCTATGTACTGGAGCTATTCACCCCACGTCTCCACTGAAAATGGGCTCTGGCTCAGTTGGACCAACCCGGTTACCAAAGGTGAAATAAATAAATAAAAAATAAATAAAAGATCTGATGGCTTGCAGTCAGGACAAGACAGATATGGGCAGTGAGAGAAATACCACTGTCCCAAATGCTAAATATATAATTTATTGTAGTCAGGCCAAGGCTGTTGCAGGCAGTGAGAAAAACACCACTGTCTTAGATGATGAACATGTCATGCACTGCACTCATGACATAGCACTCTTGTGCAAAGAGAGAGAGGTAACACTGTCCCAGGCTCTGAGGATACCATACCCTGCAGTAAGGACAAGGCTGATGTTGGGAGTGAGAGAAGCACACCTGTCTTAGATGAATGAAACCTGAGCCCTTGCAGGAAAGGCAAAGCCAATGTGGGCAGTCAGAGAAGCATTGCTGCTCCAGACTCTGAAAACAATGAAGATCTCATCTCCTGCAGTCAGAACAAGATAGACATGGACAGTGAGAGAAGCACCACAGTTCCAGCCTCTGAAAACACAGAAGAGCTCATCCCCTGCAGTCAGGACAAGCATGATATGGACAGTGAGAGAAGCAATGTTGCTCCAGATGCAGAAAATATCCTGTTTTGTATTCAGAAGAATGCAAATATGGGCAGAGAGAGAAGCACCTCTGTTCCAGACTCTGAAAATACTAAAGATCTCTTTCCTTGCAGTCAGGAGAAGACAGATATAGGCAGTGAGAGAAGTACCTCTGTCCCAAATGCTGAAGATATCATATATTGTAGTCAGGCCAAGGCTGTTACGGGCAGTGAGAGGCACACCGCTGTCTTAGATGATAAACACCTGATCCCTTGCAATCAAGGAAAAGCCAATGTGGGAAGAGAGAGAAGAATTGCTGCCACAGACTCTGAAAACACTGAAGTTCTCATCTCCTGCAGTCAGAACAAGATAGACATGGACAGTGGGAGAAACACCAGTGTTCTGGACTCTGGAAAAACTGAAGATCTCATCTCCTAGAGTCAGGACAAGGCCGATACAGACAGTGAGAGAAGCACCATTACTCCAGGTAATGAAAATACCATCCCTTGTAGTTAGGACATTGCTGGTACGGGCAGTGAGAGAAGCACTGCTGATCCAGACTCTGAAAATACTAAAGATCTCATCCCTTGCAGTTATGACAAGAGAGATATAGGCAGTGAGAGAAGCACCACTGTCCCAGACTCTGAAGATCTCATCCACTCCAATCAGGCAAGGCTGATATGGACATTTAGAGAAGCATCGTTGCTCCAGATGCTGAATATATCATCTCCTGTGGTTAGGACAACACTGATATGGGCAGTTAGAGAGGCACCACTGTCCCAGACTCTGAAAATACTAAAGATCTCATCCCCTGCAGTCAGGACAAGATAGATGTAGGCAGTGAGAGTAGCCCCACTGTTCCAGACTCTGAAGACACTGATGGTCTCATCCCCTGCAGTCAGAACAAAACCAGTATCGACAGTGAGAGAAGCACCATTGCTCCAGGTGATGAGAATATCATTCCCTGTAGTCAGGACAATGCTGTTATGGGCAGTGAGAGAAGCACCACTGTTCAAGACTCTGAAAATGCTATAGATGTAAAGATTTTCCATGTAAATGTTTTCAATTTTAACTACTTATTTTCACAATGTACTTAAGTCTTATTCTGTAACTTTTTCATTTTACACTGATATTTCAGAATTTATTATGTGCAATTTTAATTTATGTCTATGTACTGAGCTTTTCTCCGCAGATCTCCACTGAAAATGGGCTATGGCTCAGTTGGACCAACCTGGTTACCATAGATCAAATAAATACATAAAAAATAAATAAAAGATCTCATGCCTTCCAATCATGGCAAGACAGATACAGGCAGTGAGAGAAGTACCACTGTCCTAAATTCTGAAGATATTATATATTGTAGTCAGGCCAAGACTGTTGCAGGCAGTGAGGGAAACACCCCTGTCCTAGATGATGGAGACATGGGCCCTTGCAGTCATGGCTAAGCCAATGTGGGCAGTGAGAGAAGGATTGCTTCCCCAGACTCTGAAAACACTAAAGATCGCATCCCCTCCAGTCATGAAAAGGCAGATATAGACAGTGAGAGAAGCACTGTTGATCCAGATGCTGAAGATATCATCTTCTGTGGTCAGGACTGAAAGAATAATAGTATACACTGTATTTTTAAAACTGTTGCTAGCATGATTATTAGCTTGAATAAAAGCTGCAAAAATGATATGAAATATAAAGGGTTAATTTAGGAATAGTATAAAATGCTGAAACATAGGAAGTAGTAAACGTGTGCCGGCATAGCTTAATTAAATATTGGTGTCCATGTAAAGGAGTATGTTATTGAGAAACAAAGTCTGTAAAAATAACTGTGCAGATGACAGCTGAAAGGACATCACCAAAGTAAAGAGATGTAACATCAAGCAAGATAAAGTTGGAATATCAAGTTTCAAATAGTACTGGAACACCATGTTTCAGATAACTGAGGTTCCTTGGGCCACCAAACTTGAAAGAATCAAATACAAATCATAAATTAGAAGAACAAAGAAAAGTGTTATACAAAGTAAGTTTGTAATACATCAGAGTGAAAAAAAATATCACAATTTTTGGTATAAAGATAAGTGTGTAAAAACAAGCTTTGGGAATTTGCCATAGAGAGCTGACAGCATCAATGTTGCATGCTTGTAGATCCAAAAGGAAAATGTAATAGCAAAGTTGTATTAAGCTATAGAGGAAGCATCCTGGAATGTTGTTGGGCCCTGTGGAGGCTATGTTTTTGGCTTTAAAAAGTGCAGTAAAGACATGCTCCCTCATAATATCTGGTTGCTGGATGGTTGTGGGTATTTCTTTGAGTGCAGTAGGAGGTGATGGAAAGGAGAAGTTTGAACTGAAATTGTCAGCCAGCAGATTTGCTCCAGTTTCAGGCTGGGGGAACATGTTCTGTTCATGATTAACCTGGCACATTTCTGAGTGTTTCCCCTGAGGTTATGAACATAATTTAAAAAAGCCTTTTGGTAATCTTTCACCTTGGAGGCTAGCTTTGCCTCATAGTTTGCTTTGGCAGATTTGAACTGCTCTCTAACTTGTTTGCTTAGACTAGTGAGTGTCTTTTTGCACTATTTTGCCTGTTCCTTCTTGGCTTTCGAAAGGATTTTTTTTCCTTTTGTTAGATAGCCTATTTATGCTAGGGGTCCTGCAGGGTGGTTTATTTTTGCCAGTAATCATAAGTTTGACTTGGATAGGTACTACCTCCTCTATGTAGCTATGAATGTGGTTGTACAGTGCTTTTGTGTACAGCTCAGACTAAGCCCCCCTGTCATCCAGGTTTGGAGGGGCTTGGAAATTTAATAAGCTGTCACTTAATTTGAGGTAAATGGCCTTAGCAAAAATCTTAATAGGTTTGAAGTTTGATGAGTCTTCTAGGTTACTTTTAATACTAAAGATCATTTTGTGGTCAGATCTTACCAGGGATGAGTTAATGAATGGAAGGTTGGAGCATCTCCCATGTTCATGAGTACCAGATCTAGGATATTTATACATAAAAGTTGGAGAGCTAACTAGTTGTCCAGTATGTTTGCATTGATGAAGTCCTATAAACTCTGAGCAAGTGAATTATGGGCCAAATAAGTCTCCCGTTTATGGAGGGGGTAGTTGAAGTCACCCATAAGTTTGGTGTTAGGCTGAATGTTAAGAGATTCCAGTAAGTTTAGGTAGGAGGTGTGGTCATGTCAGAGGATCTGTAGCTAGCAAGGTTTTGATAGGGGTCGCACCTATGGGTAAATGAGCTAGAAGCAGCTCAAATGAGTCATTTTGATGGACCAGTCTAGCAGTATACTTGTCATTTATGAACAATGAGACACCTCCTCTCTTTATTTTATCCTGAGCTGTGCAGGGATCAAAATGAATGAAAGACATTATAGCCTTTAATAGCCAGGGTACTCTCCATGGTTTTGAAGCATATTTCTGTGACTGCACATACATCTGTCTGTATTTGCCAGGGTAAGGAGTGCTTCCATGGAATGTAATCTTTTATTGAAACTCCTAGCATTAAGCTACAGTACCTTTATGGGCTGTGAGTGATTTTTGTTATGTTGGAGTGTTTAACAACTTGGCACAGCCTAAAAACGGCACTATGGGGACATATAAAGTTTTTACCAGTACCCAGAAACCAAATTCATGTGATACATTACAGACTTCTGTGAAAGATAACACCAGTCTTTCCAATACTAATACATCTACTTACTGCATTGGTACAATGTGCCTGATTGTAACCTTTCGATATCAGTACAGTACATCGCATGGCACTTATGTATATATACATCAACTAGGGAATGATGGTCTACTTGCAGTATACCTGTGGATGTGCACATACATATGCAGAAAACAGAGGCAAAGCAAGCTGCATCATGGGAAAAACATGCAGTTTATTTGTGGCCTGCATTTCATGTTTGTGTTATAACCACATGCCCAGTTACCATCCCGGTAATGTACAGAGACCTTTCTCCTTCATAATACAGCAATGCATAATATTAACTGCAAGAATTTCATACGCTTATTGCAATGACTACAAGCCTTATGCAAGCATGTTATCCATGTACATGGCACAGATACAGTTATACAGGATTTTTAAGTCTCCACCTGAACTATGCATTTTACTTACTAAAAATGGTAGTTTGAAGTTCATCAGGCATAAATCATGTCAATATTTATTTACAGGTCATGCATTTTATGCTGGACAGTGAGGTGTTAGGGTGTGTGGTATGCAGGAAATACTGTGATAGAATAATTTTATATAGTATATTTGTATATATATATATATATATATATATATATATATATATATATATATATATATATATATATATCTTGCAAAGATATGTGTGTTATAACCAGTGCATCAGTACAGAGGTAAATCTCCAAGGACATATATGGAAAATGCTTGTAAAACAATCTGCATCACACATGTGCAGATCATTCATGGTCTCCAGTTCATCCTCACATTACAACCCAGATTTCCATTTACTATCTATAGAACCAGTTTAAAGTACATATACCTTCTTAACTAATATTACAGTGATGTGCAACATAAAATACTATATGGTCTGTAGTGACAGTGCAAAAACTAAGCATTAAGCTAACCTGTTATCCATGCAACAAACATTCTGCACCATTTTGTACTTATCCACCTTATCTATAGTATTCTGCTAACAGTACATACAGAAGGTAGGATGTTGTAAATCAGATATAAGTATTCATATATTTAGTGCTCGGTCTCTACGCCTACCTTTCAGGCACAATACTGGGGTATTAGGTTGGGAGCAGTTTTACCTGTTGTATTCCTCCAGCATGGTTCTCTGAATGTCGTCCATCCACTCCTGTATTTACAGGAGCAACCATGAATGCATGGCATCCTACTGGTCCAGTAGATGCCCATATGATATTGCAGTGCCTCACTTATATTATCTCACAGGTCTTTCATTTGGAAGGCACATCCAGGATCTAACACTCATGTTCCATATCCAACGTTGGTAAGAAGCATATTCAGACTCTTCCATCAGGTCAAAACCTCACCCTCATCTCCTATCAGTTTACATCTCTCTGAACACTTGCTGATACAATCAAAAGTCCTCAAATTACACAATTTAACAAATTTTTAATTCTGTGTCTTTGTAAGTAGATGTAAGCTTTGTATACTTATGACATGCGGGTGTCATGTGTATTAACATAACAAACTACCTAGGATGCTGGTGCACTTCACCTAATACCTACCATTGTCCACCTATCAGTTGCTGCTATTATACACTAATTTGTTTCCATAACATTCCATGTTAATAAGACTCCTCATGCTTGACATAAACCATACTTCTATTACAGTTTATGCCAGAGATGACCTCAGCAATCTGCACTGACAAAAGGAATTGAGATATTGGATTGGTGGAGTATTTTACTTCTTTGTTAGCATTACTACATAGCAATTCTATGCATATCTGTGAAGGCTGCCAGCCTAGCCAGATAGAATTTTATAGATAATTCTGTCATCTGTAAATATTAATGTAAATCACAGGCTTGTTGTCTTAAATGGTAAAAACAGTGTTACACGTAGAACTGGAAAATAATGTAACAACAGTGCACTCTGCTGTAAGGAAGCTAAGTCAAGCATTTTATGACTGTCTTTGATCTTTAAAGTTGGCTCTGGCCTGTCTAGGTGAAGGAATTCTTGCTATTGTTTTAAGGCCCGAGTAAATGGCTAGAATTTGCATGCATAAATGTCCTTTATGGCTTTGCTTCCTGACCTGGTGTGAGCTTACTAAAGAATGTAAATGTAGTTTCTGTTAGCCTGGGAACCCAGGGAAGTGAGAAGAATGATGTAATGTGAACCAGGAATGTGATTTTAAAAACAGAGAGAATCAGAGAGCATTAAGCATTTTGTCTTGACCATCCAACTCATCAGCACTTTGCCTTTGCCCTACATGAAAGTTTATCTTAGACTTGTGTTTTTTATTAGAAATAGCTAGAAACTAGATGGATTAGACTAAGTGTTTTTCTATCAAGTCACTCTAATAAGCCTTGACTGTTTAGTCACACTTACCAGTTGGATAATAATATTGTGCAGTAATAATTGGACACCCTTTTAAGGGCCTTTGAGTAGCTGATAAATATTAGTGGGTGGTGGCAGCTGATACTACTGTATAGTCTAGGGAAAAGGAGCACAGCTGGAGAACCTGTGCCAGCCTTCCCTAGGAGTGTCTGTGTGGTTGTAGAAACTCTTCTCAAAGTGTGTGTGTGTGTGTGTGTGTGTGTGTATGTCAGCTACTTGGGCAGGAACACAAAGCACTGGTTGGACAGAGAGGATGCTGGAGGTTTTAGCATGCCCACTAGGCTGAGATCTGGACCCTATAGCTGTGCCAATGGGGAGTCTTACTGGGGACCTGGAGAGCAATGGAGCGACCAGCCTCGGACTGACTGTGATCTCTGTATGCTCTTAAGGGAAACAGCACTTTACTGTGTGTATTTGTTATCCTTTCCTCCTATATGAGATGCCCCCTCACTGGTGTTAGTGTTGAGGATTGAGGCTCCTTGATTGCTGGACCAGGGCACGGGTGTCACAATATCAACTTCTATTTAATGTGCTTTCTATTAGCATTACTCCTTATCCATCATATCTACATATCCATCATGTTCCATACAATTTATTCAAGTGGTTTAGCAGCCTCCGAATGAAAAAATATAATTCCTTAGATACTTAAACTGCTAAGCTCTGCTAATTTATGTGTTACGATTTTTAATATTATTCCATGTGTATCAGTATTTTGTTGCAACCATTTACATCACATAGCACTATGACTGTGTTGTCCTTTGATATCCACAACAGGAATTGTCTGTCATCTTTTATGTCACTGTGTGTTCACAGACTCTCCACAAATGTACATATTGTACACAGTTTTATTTGCAGAACATTTCAGCAATGTAAGCATGCTGCTTATTTTACCTACAGTGTAGGAATGCAGGGCTGGCCTGCTACAGGTCCTGCACATACTATGATTTGTCACTTTTTAAAGTAGTTTAGTTACAGATATGCATGTGCCTTAGCAATATGGCTGTGTTGCCCTTTCATATCCGCAGAAGGACTTGCTTGGCAGTTTTCATGTGAGTGGGCATCTTTTAACTGTCCACAGATTTTTATTTTATTTATTTAATATTTGTTGACCAGGAAAGTCTGAAAAGGACAGAGCCTATTTTCAGCAGAGGCATGGGTAGAAATGCTCCAGCTGCATGTCTTTGGAGTGTTGTGAGAAACAGGACCACCCAGAAGAAACCCACGCGAATGCAGGGAGGATGTGCAGATTCTGCGCAGAAAGCACTTCAGCCAAGAATTGAACCAGAGAACCTCTTGCTGTGAGGTGACAACGTTAACTGCTGCACCACTGCACCCCCCCCCAAATGTAAGTATGTTAAATAGTAATGTGTGTAGATGATTTCAGCAGTGTAGCCATGCTGTTGATATTAGCTACAGTGCAGGTATGTACTGCTGTGTATTTACAAGTATTGCAAATTTTAGGAACTGTCATTTGTTAAGGTGAATCATATATGTTACTCACATACTGTTCCCTTGACTATTGTTTGCATTTGTATATACTGTTGAGTAATACATTTATTTTCCTATGCAGTATGTCTAGTCCACTAAACCTTTCTACAGTCAGTTAAACTCAGTATCATACCATCATCAGCATATGCAGCCTCTTGTATTTTATGCTCAGGCAAACACATAAATAATTATCTATGTTTGCACACAAATGTGTGCAACAATCCTTGTAAATAACTCAAGTAGTAGTTTCAAACATGGCACGTTTTTCAGATGAGTGCCCCATGTGACATACAGAATAACATCACTTTCCATTAAAATGAGGTGCTTGTAGACATCTGATGTGAGCATGAGTGAGTATCGAATTGGTAGAGGGAGATAGAAGGGCATGCCTGCAGAGTTAATGCAGTGGGTGGTCATGGCAGAACACCAAGGATCTGCCACCACTGTAGCACTGACATGATCTCTCATGCTGTGGCCCACATGCAACAATGCAGATGTAGATAGCATGCTATTGGGGAGGGAGTTCACAGTCTGCCATTTAAAATACTGAAGAGTTCCTTACCTCACTTACTTAGGAGTCCAGACATTGCAGAATCCATAGAGTGACAGAGAGAGAGAAAGAGCATTGAGGTCAGTTTTCCCAAGCACAGAGGCCTGTTATATCTATGTAATATTTTGCAGACTTACCAGCTAATAACTTGGCAAAGATGTATACTGAATCTTCTGATGATGACATACCAGGCAATGAGTTATCTGTTTACATTTTGTACTGATGGTTTTAATATGCTGCTGTTGTGTAAACATGTATTTCATTATAGGTCCTTCACACACTGTGACATCAGCAGCCTGAACAGCATGCATATATGCTACCCAATTCTTTTAATTTTCACCATTTAGTTTTGTTGTAATGTGTGCTATTTTAGTTTGTACTATATAAAACAAGAGTGTTTGTGGGACTGTACTCCTGTTTCTTCTGTTACAGCTCATCCACATTCAGCTGCATCTGCCCATGGCTCATCCACTGACTTAGACGTCACAGATGATATGGTAGCAGGAGAGGGTATGGCCCATGGTACAAGGACACAATGCCTGGGGAGCATGTTCCCAGCCTCCACACTGAACAATTCATCTCACCAAGGTGTGGTATTGAGCCCGCAGGGCATTGCACCTGACTGTGTCAGTGGCAGTCATGAGTCAGGTGAGAGAGAATGTGAAGACCTTGCCCGTGCGAGCTCAGAGCTCAGAGAATGGCAGTGACATTTCTCCACATTTGAAATCTGATACATGCATAAGGCCACATGCTCATGAGGTGGATCTATACACACATCTCTTCAATAGTTTACACATGTTGTTGCAGGACTATGAACAATAGCAACACTGTCACTGCACAGAGCTGCATTTAGTTTTTAGGCTGACTGATCATGTGGCACACCAAATCAGCATATTGCAGGACAGTCTGGACTGCAGATATGCAGAGGTTAAAGATGACAATGCTAAACTGTGTGAAAATATTCCCAGTGTTGCATCATCTGTGGATCAGCTTGGCTTGGCAGTAAATGAGCAGTGCTGCAGTAATGCACAGGCCATACATTCCTTGACCTTCCTCTTATGCATTACATATGAAGGTAGGGTTTTATGTGGCCATTCATGTTCTAGCAGTGGAACTCTGTCCTGAGTACTACCAGTGCATCAACATCTGCATGGTGCAGCTGTCAGTTATCATGTACACAGGCTGATGTTACAAGACATGAAGCAACCACTGACAGTACAAGCACTGTGTCAAGTGATGCACAAGGCACCACCAGTAGAGGTTGAGTGCCACAATATGGGCATAAGGGATCCTCACATGCCCTCATCCATGTTAGTATATCCATCACAGAGATCCCATGCTGTATATTGTTGTGTCACTCAACCTGTGGAAATTATGAACACTTACACACAGCATACTCTGCATCTTTGTTGTCCTTCTAATATCTTTTACCACAGATATGTTACTCTTCATAGTATATGCAGTGCAGTGTGCTAATATACTTTTGTCTTCCTTTGTGATTTTTCTCTGTTTGTGTAACATATGGGTATATTGCTCTGCACCTTTAATGGCAGGAAATGTACTACACACTTAGTAAATTCATTCATGACAGCCATCACATAGCACCTTACCAGAATTCATTGCACATTTCATACTCAATAGCATGCTTTTGTATTCCTCATGTGGTAAAGCAACAGTACTCAAATGATATTGCATTATCTGCCAAACAATATACAGGCATGCAGGATAAAGCACTCCTGGTTTCCAAGTGAGTAGAATGTTTATGCATCTACTGCCAGCTAAATTATGCAAGAACCACATTTAATTTTGGCATGTATTTATTTATTTATTTATTAATTATTTATTGGATTATCTTTTGTTGACCAAATTAGTCCCACTAAGGTAATGACCTTTTTTCAGTCAAAACCGAAGGTGGTATTTATAATAGTAGGGAAAATTTTGCCAGGTCATCAGGGAATTTCCTCTACTCTTTTTGGAATGCACATGTCCATTTCATGGTGCAGTGGCAGCTTGGAAAATGGAGTGTGATAACAAAAAGATGGCAGAAGGCACGAAGGTGAATGGTCGTGATTAGCAGAGCTTTGAAGGGCAGTAATGAAACTGTGTATGATTCAGAAGTTATTTTTGTGTTCAACAAAATTTGTTTGCAGTAGCTGAAAAAGAATAATTGTCAAGTGAATCTTGTGTTATTACAATTCTCCAGCTGGGATGGTTGCAGGATGATTTATTGAAGAAGATGTTGAAGTAGACTGAGATGGAGAATGAAGTGAATGTTTCTTAGGAGACATTATGGATACAATTCAAAGGAAAAAGTGGAATGGAAACAGAAAAGAAATCTTAGGCAGAAAAAGTGAAAGAGGGCATAAGGCAAGTCACTGAAAAGAAAAAGGAGAAAGACGATGTGAAGCAGAAATATATGCTGAAGAGTCTAAATAAAGAAGAGAAAGAACTGGATAGGTGTAATGTTTGGGACAACTTAATGGCTCCTTTGGGTGTAAAAGCTCAAGAGGTAAGACCATTTATTATTATAAACAGAGACATTTTGTAACATATTTGAGACTGTATATACAATGGAGATTTTTCTTGGAGAATATGAAAAGAAGGACAGTAATGCTTAGAACTTATATTTAATAAAAGCATTTAACAGGAAGATAAAAAACAAAATACATGTAAAATTTTGAACAGAAGTTGAAAGACAGACTTTGAAAGGGCATTTATAACAATTATGTAAAGAAGTGCTGGATGTTACAAACATTTATGATAAAAAAGTTTTATGGATTGGTAGATTGGACTGTAATATTGTGGTAAAGATAGAAAAGGGTAAAATTATTAATAATTAAAGTATAACAAATGTTGAAGGAAATAACGGTGTGGAAAAATACTTGGGGCAAACCAAAACACGTTTTTTTTTTTTTTTGTGCATGTGTGAAAAAGAATAACTGTGATAAAAGAAATGTTATGTTTGTGAGGAGCAGAGTCATGATGCAAGAAAGTATGAACTGAAATGTTATAAATATAACAACATTGGGCATTTATGGGTGGATTGTAAAAATGAAACTAATAATAAGGAAAGTGAAGAAAAAAGAGAAGAAAATGAGCAAGGAGAGGAAGCATTAGATGTGGTGGAAGAAGAAAACAAGGAAAATATGAAAAGGAGAAAATAGAGGGATGTTTTGAAATAAGCAATGAGGAAGATATAAATTGGGAAGTAGTGAAAGGAAACAAATTATATTGGTAAAAGGGTAAAAGATAGGAAAAGAAAATTTAAGGGGAAAAGCAGGAAAGAAAAAATAAAAGAAAGGAAATGGATAAGAAATAAAGTCATAGTTCAAAAAGGAGACAGTAAAATTTCTAGAAAATTAATGAAACAGGAAAGTAACAATTTTAGAGTGCTTTCTGTAAATGTGAACATTATTAAGAACACAGAAGTATAGGAGTTTTGAAGTGGTGCAATAACTGTGAAGTAAATGTAATAGTATTAGAAAATATAAGACTTTTAACAAGTGAAAAAGATTACAAACAGAAAAAATATGGGAAGGCATAATTTGGAATATGGGAAATGAGTGATATTCTAAAATAGCAATCTTTTTGCAGAAATTCAGTGAAAACATTAGATATAAAATTAATAAGAATGGGAAGATTAACTATTTTGGAGATCAGGTGGAATGTACAATTCTGCAGAATCATAGCATGTTATGTTTGTGTTACATATAAAAAAAGGGAGAATTTATTTCAGCGGATTCGAAATGGTGTAATGATAAATAAAAGTGACATGAGATTTTAACTGTGATTTAATAGGAAATCAAACAAAAAGAGAGGAAATTAAATAAAAGTGCTAGAAGTTATGAGATGTGGAAAACTAGTTCTTTGGGGGAAAAATGTATAGACTTAGAGAAGGCATAATTGCAGAACTGAAACGGATTACTTCTTATTATCAGAAGGATAAACTGTTGGACAAGAAGAGACAACTGTAACAAGTTTTTTTCTGATCCCCTAGCAATATGGCTAGAGGTAAAGGAAATCAAGTAGTCTTGAAAAACTGGAAAAGAAATAAAAGGTTAAAGGAGAAAACACAGGGCAAAGAAAAATAGAAAACAGAGTAAAAAGGTTAAATGAGAAAACATGGAACAAAGAAAGAAAGAAATTAATAACACAGTTATGGAGAGGTCAAATTACTGTTACCCTATTTATAGTAAATTACTTTTAAGGTAAAATATAAAAAATGTTTCTTACAGTGGCAGAATGATGTAAAAAACATATATAAAGAAACATATAGAAGACTAAACAAAGATACTTTAGAAGATTTGGAAAAATGATTGACAGTATTTGCATAAAGAAAAAAATATATATATAAGCAATCAAGAAAAAATCAAGGAGCTATTATTTTAGAAAGATATTTCTTAAAAGTAAAAAGAAAAGAAGTATCAGCATATTTATGCAGACTGGTGAAGGAAGATAGTAGTGTAATGACTAGAAATGAAAAAATATATAAAGAGTTACGTAGAAAGAACTCAAGAACAAATTATTAATATTTAGTAGAGTATGTACAAGAAATGTTTAAAGAAAAAAAGAAGAACATTTAAGATAATATGGGAAGTTAAAAAAATGACATATCAAGAAAACAACAAATTTAAAAAGGAAATCTCTTTACAAGTATTAAATAGGACAAGTGAATATAGACTTTAGAACTGTAGCTAAGAGTTTGCTAGAACTGTTATACTTATAGTAGCAACATTTCAACTCATGTGCATGTTAGTTTGTTTAAAGATAATGGTCCTCTAGACTAGGGAACTGCTCTCGTACAAACCAGAACAATAGAGTTCAGAACCAGATCCTGTTTTGTTTTTTCCTGCAACAGTATCACTTATTCTTCTATCTCTTTATTTCAGTCATTGCGTGCAGAAATCTGGGAGGGCACTCAGTTGAATTTGTTTTATTTTTCATGCTTAATGCTTAACTGCCCTGCCCCCCCCCAACATGCCAGTAGATTAAATTGAAGCTGTGATATGTCTCTATACTGTTTAGCTTTGGACCAGTCTTATTTCTTAATTTTTTTAACTAGCCTACCATTTCTGAATGATATAAGTCCTGCTTAAACATCTGAGTTTATAGCTAGCAGCATGTCTGTTTGGTTCGAATGCCCCATTTACAGACAAAAGCATAGCACACAAAAGCTAGAGTCATAGTTATGAGAAACTTTTTTTTTCTCATAGTTGCTGCTCTCTGCTGTTGGCTCTTTTCCCTGGGTAATATGATCTATGCTCAGCCCCCTCAGACACCATTTGCTCTTTCAGATGTGCACATAGCTCCTCCTACTGAAGATAGTTTACTAATAGGGGTGCTGTAAAAAAAGGGTGCCATTTTCAAACTCCCTTTGTCCCCTCAGCCTGTAATTACCGAGTACCCACATGATCTTGTCCACACCAGGCGAGCTTAAGAATTTTTTGCTATTTACTATTCAGTATAACTTGCTGATATTGATTCTTTTGTCTGTTTGCTTGCTCTGTTGAAATAGGACCAGTGTAACCATTTTAGTTACTTAGCTAAGTTTATTCCTCAATGAGTAGGAATCACTGCTTTTGAAGCTGTTGTCTCAATACCTATGTGCATTTTTGGCTTGGTAGTAGAAAGAGGTTTATTTCCAGGCAGTATCAATCATGAATATGTTATTGAGCTGTTTTAGAAGTGTGTTATCTTGCTGTCTAATGTTTCACATGTAAATATTTCACCCACTGTTGTTTTCTCCTCCCTATGTTAGTATAACCACTTTGTAAGGTAAACTGGTAGTGCAGCTAGGAATTTGATAGAACTGTTATAGTTATCACAGCAACCATTTCAACTTATGTACATGTGAATTAGTTTAAAGATGACTAGTGTATTGTACCTATGAATTTGATTGAACTGCAGCTAATAATTTGATAGAACTGTTATAGCAGCGAACATTTTAACTTATGTGCATGTCAGTTTGTTTAAAGATAATGGCCCTCTAGACTGGGTACTGCTCTTGTACAAACCAAGACAATAGATTTCAGAACCAGCTCCTATTTTGTTGTTTCCTGCTCCAAAAACATAAAGGGAGATAGACTATTTTTGCAGCTTTAGTTTGTGTTTGTTTCCTAACTTTTGGTTGTTTTTTCCTTGCAACAGCAGCCTCCTTATTCTTCTATCTTTTTTTTTTTTTTTTTTAGTTTTTTTTCCTATACTCTGCTTTTCAGTTCCTATCACACACAACTTAACAAACAGCAGTAACTCAAGCCACCAAACTTGTCATACAACTGCAGAGTATGTAAATTTCCAAAGCTTCCTCTACTACTGTTTTTGAATACTTGTTTTCTTTTTTCTATTCCTAAGCCATGGTATGCACAAATTTGTGAGGATACTCAGTTGATTTTATTTTATTCTTCACACTTAATTCTTAACTGCTCTGCCCCCCCCCACCCAATTTGCCAGTACATTAAATTGAAGCTGCGATATGTCCTTATAGTGTTTGACTTTGGACCATACTTATTTCTTGAGTTTTTAACTAGCCTACCATCTCTGAATTATATAATTCTGCCTAAACATCTGGTGTTATAGCTAGCAGCAAGTCAGTTTGGATTGAGTGCCCCATTTTTTGCACAAAAACATAGCACACAAAAGCTAGAGTCATACTTATGAGAAACTGATTGCTTTTTTTTCTCGCAGTTGCTGCTGTCTGTTGTCATGGCTAGACACAAATTCAACCATACCTCTAGCTATCAAACCAATTGCGCTTCACCTAGACACTACATTATACCACTGATCTAATCTATAACACATACACATGCGAAACATAACACCCTAAGACAAAGTTTTACTTTTGTAACACACACCGCAACACACTCTTAAAAAAAAAAAAAAACAGCCAGTATGTTACTACTGCACACACCTCTTCTAATAATTCTCACTACTACGTACCTGTTATGACAACCTACAAATCACCTGTTCTCACTCTCCCACACTACCCACAGCCATAAAATCAAACAACACTCCCAATCTGATCATAATATCTTGACATCTATACAACTCCCCCACATCACTATTATCATTCAAATAAGTTCACACACATAATCCCTCACACTTACTATGCAAGTTGGCCAAACTATTACCCAAATTTTCATACTTATATCTTTGCAAAATATCCCTGCTTGAACAGAGCTGTGACATACACCCAAACCCTGGCCCCAAATCAAACAACACTCACCCCATCTACAACAAAATTGCAGCACAAAAAGCATAACAATATCACCGCACAACAGCTCTGTCCTTCTTGTCATTAACATAAATCTTAGAAGCATGCTTAACAAAATCCAACACTTCCACGCTACCCTCAGTTATTGCAGTCATAACCAAGACCTAGTTAAACCACATATCAGCAATAAAGAAATACTGACTACAGGATATAACAAACATAGAATTGACAGAAACTATAAATGTGGTGGCAGCATAGCTATTATTTATAAAGATGCACTAACTCTGGGATACTTAAATATATACCTTCCCAATAGACAACGTTGAACTAGTAATCACCCAGCTGAAACTAAATATTAACAAAGCATCATAATCATAGCAGCTTTCTCCCTGGTAAAACGCCTCTTTAATTGAAAATATCCTGTTCTTGACATCCTCCACTTTCAACCAAGAAATAATTATCTTATGAGATTTTAACTTTAATTGGCTCACCAGCACCTCTGACAACCCAACAAACTTTATCAACCTCTGTGGTTATGCCCAAATAATTTGTTCCTCAACCAGAAAAGACAAACACGGTAATAATCATTCCATCCTAGACTAGACACTCACAAACCGCCCCAACCAATGTCACCACTATGAGTGCCTCCCTGACACACTCAGTGAATACATGCCCACCTACCTTCCAAGGCAAAAAATAAGTCCCACTACGAATGTCATATATAAATACACCTGTAGTAAAAAAAAACTTTTCTACTCATACATTTAATACCCCACTAAAACATTGCGACTAGTCTCCTCATAAGCACCTACATTTAGATGATGCTGTCAAATACTTCAACAATAAATTCCTGGATATCCTTAACAACCTGGTCTCCCTACAAAAAAATGAGTCAATTCAAAATTCATCCCCTGGCTAACTAAAGAATCTAAGCTACTTATGAAACAAAGGGACAGGGCCTGGTCTCTTTATCACTCAAACAAAAAGCAAAGCTCTCTTCATAACTTCTGGCAATTAAGAAACTCAGTCAAAAAAAAAAAAAATCATACATGACAAAAGAAAATACTACTTGACTATGCAACAAAAACACCTAAACAACCCCAAGAAATTCTGGCCACCATTAAACAAATCTTAAATCCTGCACAATGCACTATCCCTGATCCCACCAGCTCAGATACCACTGACTCCATTGCTATTCAACTCAACCAACATTTTACTAAATCAATACTCTCACTACTAAAAAATGAAGCTAATGCACCACTAGTCCCTCCCACCTTTTCTGACATTGACCTTAAGTCTTTCTCTATGTCTCCAGTTCAAACTAGTTATATAAAAAAATCTGCTCCATAAACTAAATCCCACTACACTCATAGCCAACCATCTCCCCAATGAATTTCTTAAAATGACAGTAGATGTTATCTCATATCCTGTCTCCATATTAATAAATCAATCCATTACAAAATGTATCCCCAAGGAAAATCTCACTTATTGTACCCTTGCATAAAGGTGGCCCATCTATAGACTTTACAAACCACAGAACAATCGCTATCCTGCCCCTCCAGCCAAAATCCTTGAAAATGTATTCATTCTCAACTACTGCCTGTCTAATAAACAACGGCCTTCTCTCCAAATACCAGCATGGTTTTAGTCCAAAACACAGCACCACAATCGCTATTATAAGTTTCAGAGACCCAGTCACACAGAAACAACAACCGATTTGTATCATCAAGCTTCCTGGACACGTCTAAGGCCTTTGACACTGTATCTCGCCAAAAATGTTCTAATGAACTAGCCTCCTTAGACCTTTCCCAGTCAGCCATCTCATGGTTTCATAGCTATTTGTCTGACCACCAGCAAGCAGTCAAATGGCAAAATGAGATCTCATCATTACTCCCATTCGGATTCAGGCACGTAGGCAGGGTGCCCTGTAGTACAATTGACTGGGGACACATGGCTAAAATAACATTCAGCTGCAGAGAAATATGGCTGTTGAGAATTCCCTATGGGCAAAGAGAAGAACGGGGTGCTGTGCCCATAACTTCAATAACCAAATGCACTGGGGCGAAATAATGTCTGTGGCCTCCAGGAAGTGAAACTTATAGAAGATCTTAATAAGGCATTTGTTACAATATGACATGAAATTTTATGGGTGATAATGAAAGAATACAATATAAGTGAGAAAATTAGGAAATAAAGTATGTCTGCTTATAGTAACAACAGAGTAAGAGTTCTAAAACATTGTTGGCTATGTAAAGAAATTCACATGAGGAGGGCTGTAAGACAGGGATGCCCAATGAACTGTATACTTTCTGCTTTAGTTACGATTGTGATAGTATGTGAGGTCAATTTTAAAATGAAGGATTTAGGATGTTAAGAATTCAAATTTTTGTTAACTTTTGCAGATGATATTATAGTGCCTGTAAAAAATAAGACTTGGATAAAATAAGTAATGTTTTGTTTAAATGAATATTTGAAAGCCATGTGTATGACTTTAAACAAAAAAATGTTAATGGTTGGGTGATGTGGTTGAGATAGAGGGAATATCTTTTACAATGAATGAAGTTTCTATGTTAAGTATAACATTTGGGAATAAGAATGCAAGTAAAATTCAATGGGAAAAATAACAGAAGAATTGAAAAAAAGATTGTTTTTGGAACCATAAGAAAAAGCTTTATCTAATAAATTCATTATTAATTGGGAAAATAGCATTTCTAGCAAGTGTTTTTATGTTGTCATCAATGTTTGGGAAATAATTGCTACAGATAAGTTTTTCAGCACTTGCTCAGTGATGTCACGTGTCATCATTTGTGTTCTATTAAATGTGTCCTTGGTAGGTGTAGAAGGGGTTCTGAATGGAGTCATGAACTATGGCTCCAGTGGATAACTGCAGTCCTCTGTTGGGTATGATTACTAGTATATATTAGCATTCCCCCTTCATAAAGCAACAACACAGATGTTGTCAGTAAAGTAGTGCCATACCCGCCTAGCAGTAGTCTCTCAGGGATATCCACATTCCTGATTATTGCCCGTAGGGCACTTTCCCTCCATAAGGAGGCATCATAAGAATGAGCAGGGTAAGTTCCAATAAAATTAATGATGACACCACCTATCAAAGACACAACCTGACAATGCAGAGATATTCACACCTTCAAGCTGAAATACCATTCTGCATCTGCCACACTTGGGGTTTTATTGACACATAGATGTAGCCTATTGCACCAAGGGCATTGAAAACATTGTAATGGGAATAGAGCCAGTCCATGGTAGTTTGTCACTCTTGTGGTATACTAGAAAAGAAAATGTAACCATTTGCCATGCAGCACATGACTGCCAGGAATGGCCCTAATATGTGGCCAGTGGCTGTCTGGATCACTTCTGGGGTATCATTCATCTGCTGCTACTGTAATATCTTAGAGGCCTGTATACTAAGGCTCTAGCATAGCCTAGTTTATACTGGGACTGGATTACTTTACAGACTGTTTGAGGACATGAGGGGTGCACCCACTCCACACAAAGCCTGTACTGGTTCTCTGTCTAGCTTGCATTTATCTGTGTCCTTAACTGTTGCCTAGCCTACCACTGTGATGGCTGTCTTCTAGGAACAGTATGCACTCTCAGGTCCTCTTCAATCATGCCCTGCAGCTCATCTCCAGCATGCTGCGTTATATGCTGAAATGCTACAATTACCACAATGAATATCTGTGATTTTTGCAGAGGAGTAATGGCCTCCTCCATGTATCTTTTGGTATATACTGTCATGCATCATCATTATGTTTGATCCCTTTTTATTGCTGTATGGTGCTAACAATATCTTTTGCAGTTTGGGGTAGATCAGAAGAGGTCGCAGTTATACTATAGGATTTTCATTATAATGTATGGTGAGCTCATTATGACATCCTCTGTGCTGTATCTCTGACAAGGAACACTGACAGCATGTTGTGCTTCTTTTGGAATATGGCTCTTAATTTCAGTGCTTTATTGTGACCATCATTGTTGAGTACAATAAAGCACTAAAATTAAGTATTCCACGTGTGCTGCTTGCTTGCTGTTGGATATTTATTTGATCCATGCACAAATTGTTTGGATATATGGGTAACTACTGTTGTACTGATGCGTGTGCACTTGCGCGCGCTTGTGTGTGTGTGCATTTGTGTGTGTGTGTCTGTGCGCGCTTGTGTGTGTGTGTGTGTGTCTGCACGCGTGCATGTGTGAGCACATGCGTGCTTGTGTGTGCACGTGTGTGTGTGTGTGTGTGTGTGTGTGTGTGTGTGTGTGTGTGTGTGTGTGTGTGTGTGTGTGTGTGTGTGTGTGTCTGCGCACGTGCATGTGTGAGAACATGTGTGCTTGTGTGTGCACGTGTGTGTGTGTGCGTGCGTGTGTGTATACTGAATTAATCTGGAACACCCAAATGCTGACAATCTCACTGTTAACCAAAGCAATTGACAATGCAAATGTTCATAGGTTCATATGTTCATACTAGGCTATCTGCCCTAGGGCATTTATAAGCCTAGCCAGAGTGTGTTTTGCTTTCACCACCCATTTTAAATTAATTTTGCTATGCCCTTTTTCAATATACTACAATGCACACATTGCCCAATATCCAAACTTAAACTAAACTAAAAAAAAAATAAAAATAAAATTAAATAAAACATAATTTTTTGTCAGGGCTCTTCTGCACCCCAAAGCTAATTATGTACACTAACTTTGAGATTGCACTATTCACAGGAAAGGGCAAATTTCGTAATCTGTGGCATTGTCACTCTCACACACTCATCAACTACCTATCCTGTTAACCAACATGTGCTGACAAAACAGATGTTGACATCAAGGAGATTATATATATATATAGATAGATGGATACATAACTAGATAAATAGATAGATAGAAAGATGAGTAATTGTGGGAAAAGACAGGGTTTGAGAGAAAATGGAGGCAGTGTCCTGATGTATATTGTTTGAGTATTATATAAATTGCAGAATGGATGTGGAATAAAAAGTCCTGCCTGTTATTTTGACATTTACAAAAATGGGCATATTCTCCATCATTGTAAAGAAGCCTTTTTAGTTTAGATCAGGATTTGGGGTTCAAGTGAAGTCCTTTTATGGTTGGTGGCAGCAATTCTCCTACTTAAAGGCAATGAGCGGGGGAAGTTATGGTCTGTCCTGTGAAGTTTATTGTTCCCACCTTGACACTAGCATCCTGCAAGAGGATCTAGCACAGACAAATGATTGGTGCCAAAGCAGTGGTTTAAAACACTTTGCCAAGAAGTACATTATAGTGCCCTTTGGGAAAATGTCCACATAAGCCAATTACTCTATCAATAAAATACCCCTAAGAATTGAGCTGTTAGTGATAGGTCTGGGAACATATGTAGACAGTAATCTGGCCTTCATCCAACATGTTGCCAAGGTAGTAAGAATGTTCCATGTCACGCAATTTATGAGTAAGAGTATGGCATCCCGGACCAAGAATGTCATAGTACTACTTTACTCTGCTCTTACCAGACTCATCACTGAGTACAATGCCCCCCTTCGGCATGTGTCTGACCAGGCATTTCAACAGCTGGAATGCCCACAAAGATTCCTCTCCAGCAATCCAGAATATTGACACATTGTTCTACACAGATAGCCTTTAGGCCCTGTCTCTATACTCAGTCTCTTACATGTTCATGAGAGGTGATCTATGTCTGACATATAAGGCATGCCTAGACCAGACCCAGACCCAATGGATCTTTTGCACAGCCAAAAAAACAAACAGCACTAGAAACACTAGCTCCAAGGCTTTTACACTTCGCTGCGACATAAATAGAACATGCTGGTGAGACTAATATGTGTCTCAAAGGATCCCAGTGCTATGAATAGGCTTCCCATCCATGTAAACGAGAATTTATCCCTGAGCCTTTATAAATGCAACCCTGCACACTGGATGGGAAATGATAAATTCACCTGCAGTGTGGCCCCCATGTTTCTAATGGATTGAGGTAGACAGCAAGTAAAATATTGCCTAATTAACAGTCCCTCCCCCACAAAATCCTTAGCCACCTCCAAAAAAAATATACCCTTCCTAACTGACACCCAAGGTTCATGGGGATACAACTCAGTTGGGTTGCACAGCTAGGCTTATTAAGGTCCTGGTAGTTGTTAGCTAATATAACTATGAGCCCTTGAACTTATGTAGGATGTGGACAGGTGCAGGAGAGAAAAATATATGCTGGCAATTTGAAATTCTAATGGTTAATTAAACTGGTTTGAAAAGGGAAAGGAGACAAATTTTAACAACTGAAATGGATGCAAGTAAAGTGATAGATGAGAGTGTTGTTTTATTGCTTTTAAATTCAGTGGTGGTGCTGTGGTAGCATTGTCACCTCATAGTAAGACGTTGTCCTGTTCGATTCTCAGCTAGAGCGTCTTCTGTGTGGAGACATGCGTGACTGGGCGTACCTTTGTTGAAGGTTGTGCGTCAGAGCCGGCAACTCGGTATGTAAAAATCTACTGCCAATCATTAGCTGACCGGAGTTCCGCTGTGGCGACCCCTAACCGGGAAAAGCTGAAAGACACAACAACAAGTGTATGAAAACTGTTTTCTTATTGGTATATATTTTTTGTTTTGATAGTGTGCATCAATGGTGTGTTCCATCTTTGGGAAAAGAGTTTTAAACCTGCGTATTTGATAGAATGTAGCTTAAAATGCAAAAAAAAGTTTTTCTTTGATTTGATGGATATTATGGACAGACCATATTCTACCTGGTCTACGGAAACATCCATTTCAACCCGGACACCATGGCTTTCCTTCAGCCACTTGAACGTTGCTTTTATTTAGAAGTATGTTTACCTGTTTACTTTAATTATTTGAGGTAGCCCAGCTGCACAAACGGCATGAAGGCAAAAGCTCCATGTAGTATACAGGATTATTATTTGAGACATGCTCAGTACATAACTAGCATGCCATTTAAATATTTCATAACAAAGGTGAAAATGTCTTTGTAATTTTTGCTCAGTTTGACAATTTATATATATATATATATATATATATATATATATATATATATATATACGAATTACTGAAATCTCGAATTTCGTATGGTCGAGACCATATGATCGAGATTTCAGTAAATCGAATATGTGTAGTGTTGAAAAATAAAAGTTTACTTACCTTAATACATTGCGTACACACAGAGGCAAGGATTCTTGTACGCTCTGTGTGTACGTAATGTTTTTTTTTTTGTGTGGTGTTGACAGGAAATGAGAAATCTCCCAGTTTTGCGCTTCTGCATACAGCGCAAGACGGGAGATTTCCATTCCCCACTGTAGCGATCTTGGAGTTGGTATATTTAAGTAGGGGGGTGTGGGGGTGCAGGGGGTGAAGCCCCCCTGCAAAAGCGAAGTTTGTCTTTTTTTTTTTTTGGTTTCATTTCAGAAGTTCGAGTTTACAAAACTCGATGTTTTGGTTTCGGTTATTTGAAGTTCGAGATTTTGTAAATTCGAGCTTCTGAAGTGAATCCACATAAAAAACGTCTCTAACGACACGTCGTAAACTGAAGAGCAAAAGACCCCAGGTATATGCGGACTAATACAAAGTCGTCCAATTGGCTGTATTGTAGGTAAATTTGAACAATGAATAAATTAATAAATGCATAATATTTGCCCTAAAATTCAATATCTCATTCTAATTATTAAAAAAAACAGTTAAATCTAACATCTTAGTTTAACATCAAAGTTTATTTGTAAAAAAAATTAACAGGTACGAACCTTTCAATTTGTATGAGATCACAGCCCTTAAGACTAAACAACACACCTGGTACACTTGTAATAGGTGACTCTCTATCGTCAGGCACTCTGACGTCCCGCTCACCAGGCTGAACAAGGAGAGGGTCACGGTGAGCAGCCTGTCGGGCGCTAGGATCCACCACATAACACAAGCACTCAGGTCACTGCAAGGCAAGTACAAATATGACTCAGTCATTGTCCATGCTGGTGTGAATGACCTGAGATGTACCTCCCTGGACTACCAGGCCGGTATGACCCTGACTTTGAGTAGCATCTTACCCTCACCAGGCCCATAATTGAGTACAATGCCCCTTTTGGGATGTACCTTACCAGACACCTGCAGCAACTGGAAAGACCCCAAAAGTACCTCACCAAGAGGATCAAAGGGCTCAAACAGATGCCATATGCTGCCCGGTTAAAGAAACTCCAGCTCTACTCAGTGGCATACCGCCTGCTCAGAGGCGATCTGTGCCTGACGTATAAAGCCATGTTCAACCCGGAATTAATGGACATGCTGCACCTCAGAAAATCCAAATTCCATCGAGCTACGCGCTCGAGAGACTTGAACCTCAGCACTGAAATAAATAGGACATGCTGGAGGGACAGATTCATAACCCAGAGGCTCCCTTCACTCTGGAATAAAATCCCAGTCCAGGTTAGGCAGAGTCCCTCATTGACTCTCTTCAAGAGGAATCTTGATGAGTGGATGGGAGATCGTAGATTTACTCCAGGTATCACTTCTGTGCCACTGTTAGACAGATACACAGTATACTAACCTCGAGAAAGGGCATAGCAAAATTCATTTTAAAATGGGTGGCGAAAGCCAAACACACTCTGGCTAGGCTTGTAAATGCCCTAGAGCAGATAGCCCAGTATGAACCTATAATGTTTGCTCATGTATACTACTGAATGTCTTTAAAAATGACGACAATATGTTTTCCTAGGGCCTTCTTAGAAAAGGGTATTTTGACTAAAGTTAAACCCAGTCTGACAAACCCAGTAAAAAAGTAATATGAATAAAATATTTTTTATAAAAACAGATAAAGTGAGAAGAGTAAGACTGAAGCCCTCACGGCATCCAATAAGTGAAAAAAACAAAGTTAATGGAAACAAGTGACATATACTAACTTGGAAATGTTGCATTTAAGACATCTGCAACAGTAAAACACTGTCTGCAAGCACTACTCAATTTATGTTTATCAGCCTGAAGACGTGTGCCATGCTGTATTTTGCATAAAGACTTGGATTTGTGATGCAGATGTGTGTTTACATCCCTCATTCATACAGGTATATTTTTACCAACAAAATATTCAGTGCTGATAGGAGTTGATAATTAATGGCATTAATACACAAAAGTAAAAACAGCAGTCTGAAAAGAATAATCATCGAAAGTAACTAAACATATCTATCAGATCCCACCATTAAAAAATAACAAGATGCACTTTAAGTTGTACAACAAATGTAGAAGTCAGCAGCATTAGAACTTTAATATGTACAGCTCAATTTTACAGTTTTGCACACCACTGCTCTTTTGTTACTAAATCAAATGTTCATCAGATAACCATATGGATGACATTTAACAGTACAGGACTTCAATGCTGAAGAACACAGACCTCTATATACTTTGTTTAGTAGCTCTTTCATTTGCCTCACTTAAGTATCTTAATCCTCCAATATTTTTTATGCTCTGTCTTTTTTTCTGAATAATTACATTCAATTTATTCTGTGAAGCTTTACACTACAGTACAGTTTACAAAAGGGGGGCCCAACAAACTTTTTGCGTTAAGTCAACATTCTTATCAATCTTTGCAAGAATTCTTAGATTCCATATCCTACATCAAATGCAGTCTGACAATACCACAAATGCAATGCCAGTTTGCTATCCAGATTTGACATTATACAATCTTTTCCTTGAGGATCTTGTATGTAACCAAAGTTAGCTTGTTTGCATATTGTCCCGCTTGATTAACGACTCAAATACCATTCCTCTTCCAAATATATTAATCTTGCCAATGTACAGTAAACTTTCACAACCAGCTCTAGTTCTATCAATTATGCCGAGAAACCATTCCAAACCAAAAAACACATAACACTTGCAGGAAATGACAAAACAAGAAGAAAATTATTTAGCTTACATTTTACTGATGGAGATGTAGTCAATATGACTGTAATGTAAAATAAAATAAATCCTCCTTCGTCGCCGCGATCTCACTCCTTAAGTAACGCAAATGTAAAAAATGACCGAACGGTGTTTTGGCGCATGTGCATACCAGCGGAAAGACGCTGGCATAAAACAAACATGAAAAAAGTAAGTTGGCGCATGCGCAGAACAGCTGAAGTACGCGGACGTGTAAACATACGAAAAAAAAGTTAAATTTCAATTAAATTTCAATTTAAGGGTCGCAGGCCGCATGGAAGAGCTCTGAGGGCCGCATGCGGCCCGCGGGCCGCGGGTTGGACACTCCTGTTATAAACCTTTTTTTACTTCTTCCTCCTCAACTCTTTCCTACTACAGGCCTCAAATAAGAGTTTATCTAACCAAATGTCTATTCCTCTCATAGTAAATACTGAAAATGGTCCAACATGGTCAGTCTTTTCTCATTTGTCAGCTGCTTCCATAAAAGTTGATTAATAATCGCCATTCTTTCCCAAGACCCACTAATCAATTGTAATGTTATTTCCTGAATTTGACATTTCTAAAAGCAATTTTGTTTTCCATTATCTGCACATACACAGGTTCTTGTGATCTTTAGTTTGAATTTAATGTACCCAGTAGGCCTTAGCTTTGGAGGACTTTTGTCTTTGAAACATAACTTTGAAAACTACTTGAATATACGTTTCTTTTTTGCTTATATTAATATCTGGCTAAATTAAGCTTGCTTGCTTCAACATGCTATTAATGGAGTTTTGTTTATTATATGTCTCTGGATTTCTAATTTAAGAAACAGTTATGGATTGTGAAGTGCTTCTAGTCTAGACTACATTTATCTCTTGTGTGGACATTTTGTTTGTTTTAGTGCAATAAATGACCTTTACAAAAAATAATCCCTACTTAGTTGAATTCCATTTAAAATATTATTGAACCAGAAAAACACAACCAGCATAATGTCAGCAGGGATGTTTGGTAAATATGACACTATAAGCAGCTAATACAAGGATTTAAAAGTAAGCAAGCTGTTTTTGCAAGCTTATCTGTGTGGAGGTGTATTGTATCATAAGCCTTTCAAAAGTCTTAGAGTCCATGAGTGGGCTAAAAGACAAAATAATACCACAGTGCTTCATTTTGGGTATACTGTTTGACTGACAACTACAAATACTGACAAAACAAAATGTTCAGGATAATTACATACTTTCATATAAAGTGGTCACACTTAAAAGTAACACAAATGCCAAGAGTATGTTTTTTATAAACAAAGCAGTAACAGTAGAGCAGTCAGAAATTTCTGTTTTGAATTCCCAGCGATAGTTACTCCATACTCCATTTTATGTCTAAAAAAGGTGCACGTCTGTACAAATATCACCCTGTCAACACACTTAGGAAATGTGTTTTAACAGTTGTGTTTCATTCCGCCCAGAACAGAGAAGAAGTGATTTTCAGAACACAATCCTGCCCTTAGCAAAGCACTGTTCAGCAGTCTCTTACATGTTTTCATTTAGGCAGTTAAAAACATCATTGCATCTATTTCAAGAATGTTTCTGAGAGTTGCTCAGAAAACACACACTGTTTAGTACTCTGCCTCATTGCAGCCTGAATAAGGAGAATACAATAAATCTAATCTACTAACTAAATAATTTGAGCCTTGATTTTGTAATAACCAGATCAAGAAGTACTGAGAAAGGACATGGAGAGCATGGTGGTTGTGTGTGTGTTGGCGGAGGGAGAGTCACAAAGTATTACAAGTTACAGACAGCAATGGACCTGTCAGAATTTTTAACAAAAAAAACTCATGCAGCTTCCATTGTGTATGTGCTTCTAAGTTGTGTTTATCCGCTATTGTCAGTACTAATACTGAATCAGCTTTTTCTCACATATTCTTCAGTTGTATTCACACACACACACACACACACACACACACACACACACACACACACACACACACACACACACACACACACACACACACACACACACACACACACACACACAGCTGCATAGTACTTGAAGTATGTAGGGCAGATCATCAGTCATCCTTGTAGGTGTGCAGTTCATAAACAGACTCTACTATTTGTTATACCAGCTCAGTGAACAAAGAATGATAATGAATGGTCCAGATGGTAGTACCTAACCTCACTGAAGTCACACACCATGTACCTGCTAGCAGGTGTGCTTCTGGGGACATAAGCCAAGCGAGTAGAGGTTCTATATACTGTAAAATAACATACTTCAACAAGAAGGCAACATTCTTTTTTAGGAAAAGAAAAATTCAACTGCCAAAAAACAATATGATTTCTGTACACTATCATAAGACAGAGTGATTGTTGCAGGTGTGAAGATGTTGCAGTGAAGTAAACACACACTGCGAGGCACACTGTGTATCCTGCATTGCTAAGGTACAGTTAACACACACACACACACATACACACACACACACACACGCACACACACACACACACACACACACACACACACACACACACACACACACACACACACAAACAAATGTATATGCATATACACAATACAGGTGCACATTCATACATTTACCTGAGTGTGTGTGTGTGTGTGTGTGTGTGTGTGTGTGTGTGTGTGTGTGTGTGTGTGTGTGTGTGTGTGTGTGTGTGTGTATGTGGTGGGCACAACATACCTTTAACAAGAACAAAGAACCTGGAGTGACTGGATTAGTACACTGGAGTTTCTACTGCAATCTGCAAAGTTTTTGAACTGTGTTTCAGTTTATGTTCATTTCTTTGGACAACTTTTTATCTTCATACTCATAAAATCATAGGATCACAGGAGTTACAAAGCAACTAAGTTGTTAGGTCATTTCTGCTTTGCCAGTGCCCATCCATAGGCCTTACCACCTTTTTCAAGTAGTGCCAGGTTAACCATATCAGGGTAAATTTATGACTACACATATAGATATCTGGCTTCTTTTTAAAGGTAGGCAGTGTATCACATGGCTTAACCTGGAGAGGAAGTTTGTTACAGAGCGGGAATGCAGTGTCTGACAGATCTATCTCACAGGTAACCCCCTAAGAAATCTGTATGAAACTGTGTATAGAAATAAAACCTCCAGTCACTTTTAGTAGTTCAGGTCTTTTAAGCCCATGATCTTTTTACTTATAAACTTTTTGGATCTTTCCAATATCTTGACATAATTATTAAGGTAAATTCCAAAGGGGCACTGTACTCACTGATGGGCTTATCAGTGCAAAGTACAAGGAAGTGAACACTAATTTTGCTCTGGAATAAATACCTTTTGCTTTTGCAATGTAAAAAGATTTCCTAACTACCACTGCAATATGATGGTCAAACATAAGGGAACTATCCACACAAGTGCTCAAGTCTCTCACTACCTTTTAATTTTGATATACAATACACACCAGACCTGTGGGTGCTTACCAAATACTACAATGTTGTATTTTTTAGTATTGAGTTTGAACCCAGTTTTTGCACACTAGCTATTCATAAGTGTAATCTCTTGTTGCAGTGCTTGCATGTCAGATGGGAAATTGCCAACAGGTCCCAACTTGCAATCATCCAAAATTTTGTTAACCAGAGATCCTCATTTAATAAGTGGAGATCTGAAAAGCAGATACCTAAGAGCAGAGGTCCCAGCACATATCAGTGAGGAACTCCAATGGTCACCTTCATGCTCTCAGAGGATGTACCCCATACTCTTACTGTATGAGTCCTGTCCCTAAGCCAGTTGGCTATCTACTTAATCACATATCAGTCAATTTGGAGCTTCTTCAGCTTATTTATTATATTTGTATGGGGTATGGTATCAAATGCCTTGGGAAGGTCAACGTGCATACTGTGGAATGACTGCCAATAGTCTACAGCCTGAGTAACCTTCTTAAAGAAGTTCACAAGAATCATTAGACAGGATCTGCCAGTGACAAAGGTAAACTACTGAGGGTTGAGTCTGATAAGATTTTTGATATCATAGTTAATTGGGTCAGTTATGATACTTTCCATGACTTTGCATATAACAGACATTAGGTTGATAGATCTGCAATTCTCAGGTCCAGTGGTGGGGCCATCCTTGTGGACTGGCATCACAACAGCTATGTACAACACCAGTGGGACAAATCCAGTTTCTAGGCTCAGATTAAAGAGGATGGGGGCAAGTTCACCAGTGCTTCTTTAGTGTTATACCTCTCATGATGGATGGTGACTTGATTACATCAGGAATAAGTGGGTTTGAATTAGATATATCTGGGGTGAAGTTGCCACTAAATGTATTTCCTACTATGCTGGCAATATCCACTGGATCGCAGTAGGCAGTACCGTTATGAAAAAACTCTGAGCAAGGTTGAGTGTTCATAGGTTCATAGGTGTTTACTAGGCTAATGACCACAAGGGCTTTTTTAAGCATAGCCATGCATCTCAAATCTCTGACAAGTTCTGATACCCTTGATAAGGGGAAGCATGGGCCTGGGAGATGAACCATTTATAGGTTCCCTGTTTCTATTAGAGACACAGGTGCCAAATCAGGGATGAATTTCCTCTTCCCCATCCAGATGTCCAAGTTGCACTTGAATTGGTTTACAGAGGAACTCTGCTTCACATGGATGGGGAGCCTGTCCCATAGACAGGGTAGTCTCTGAGATACATACCTGTCTCTCCAGTAGGTCCTATTTATATCTCAGGCAAGGTTTATGTCTTTAGAATGGATAATTCTGCTGCTGTTTGTTTTGTGGATATGAAGGAGGTCCATCAGAGTGGGCTCTGATAATGCCCTGTATGCCAGGCATAAATCTCTCCTCAAAAGCCTGTAGGAGACAGAATACAGGGATTGGGCCTTGAGGCAGTCTACATAGGAAATTTTAATTATGCCCTGCATTCTTTTAGTGAGGAACCTCTTTGGACTTTGTTTCTTAATTTCTGTTATAACTAAAGAAGGATTTGAAATTATCTTTGGCTTTAGTAGCTAGTCTGAGCTCATGAGCAGTCTTTCTTTTTCTGATGTCCATTTTTTTCTTATTTATTTATTTGATATTCTCTTAATTTGGGGATCTTTTGTTCTAGTATATGGAATGATGAGTCATTTTCTTTTATTGTATAGTTTATATATATATTATAAATAATATAATATATACCATTTTATTACATATAGTTTATTAATGTTGGTGTACCACTACACTCATTTGATTTTAACCCCTTCCCACTCACCTGGATTTATCATTTGTCCAGGTGTGAGTAGAATTTGTCTGCATAACTCTTAGCAATATCAGCATAAGTAATACTGTTTTAACTCAGATCACAAGACTTCATCATAGAGGTGCAGGGGAGTTGCATTTTCAAAGTCTTGAATTTTGTGATATTTATATCTCAGGGTTTGGAAATTTTGATGGAGAAGGTTAATAGTTTGTGGACTGACGTGATCATTGAAGGGGAAACCCAGGGGATCTTACATACAGATATTATGTTTGTTAGGGCCAAGTCTTATATATTCTGTTCTCTACTGGGTTCATTAGCAATCTGGCCAAGGGAGTTTTTATTTATTAATTGTTTATTTATGCTTCGTTGACTGGGATTGTTCCACTAGGTCATTGGCGTTTTTTCAGGGATACCCTAGGTGGTATTCATACTGAGTAGGGGAAATCTGACCACAGCATTTAGAAAATACCTGTACTGTTTAGGGTTAGTGCTGTGGGTTCTTTTACATCTACCTGAGCTACAACCAACTAAGGTAGATGGGGCTTTGGTTTACTGTCTCATTTGATGGGCAGATAAGATGATTTATAAAATCTAAGTACTTTTGTGCATACCTACATCGGTGGTACATATTCACAGTTTATGATTGAACAGTTAAAATCATGCAGGATAACAGCATTCCTACAAATGGTGAGTTCATCAAGAATACTTAGGAATGTTGTGTTTCTGTAGTTGTAGAGGGGAATCCAGTAGCATCATCTGATAGCTGATTCTGTTTAGTGTGATTTGAATCTCTGTAAACTCTGCTTATGGAGCTTTAGGTATCTAGAGGTAGTGGGTCTCTAAAAATAAGGATATACTACCACACATACCTCTCAACAGTCCAGATTTTCATGGTTTACCTTTATATTACCGAAAATGACAACTACGAATGCACTATTGTGCGACTAAATAATGCGAAAATCAAATGTCAAATGTCACCAATGTTCGAAAGTCAAAATATGGAAAACCAGATTTGATTATTTTCAAACTACAAATTACACTACACATCATTATGCAGGGGGGGCAAGCCCCCCTGCACCACCCATGTGGGGGGCTGTGCCCCCCCATACCCCCTACTTTAATATACTAACTCCAAGATCGCATTACAGTGAGGGAAAGGGTTCATTTCCCGATTCCCGATATAGTGCTATCTGCACCTGAAATGCCGAATCTGCAATGAGTGAATACCAATGTGCATTCGCTCATTGCAAATTTGGACCATTTTTTTTCAACATTCTGTGATTTTGGAAATGCACTTTCGATCTTCTTGCGAACAAACTTGTGCATATCGGTAATATAAAGATAAACTGATTTTCACAGAATGTCCAGATTTCTGACTCATATTTTGGTCCATTTCTCATAAAATTGTAGTTTACTCACAAATCATTTAGGACTGAAGTCAGAAAATAATGGCAGACATTTGATTTTCAGACTTCATAGCCTTCAGAAAATCCATGCTAATGCAAAACCTGTTATTCTATCAATTTTCTAAGTTTGTAAGAACAATATTTAAAAATTGCCTGTATTATTTATGGCTTTGTTCAGATTTCTTGCTTGTAAGAGGTTAAAAGGTATGCTACCACAGTTTCTAGCAGGTCTAAAAAAGTACGAAGCACAAAACCCAGATACTGAGGAACTGCTCTATGAGCATTTAAACCCAGGTTTCTGTAACAACACATACATGTTTGGCTCTAAATGCAGGAGGGTCTCAAAGACCAACAGTTTGTTATATGGACTTCTAGCATTAAGTAGAGTCATCTTGATATAGTCCTGTGGTTGGTTTGTTCTGGATGTTTGGCTGTTTGAAAGTGATGACAGGAAAGTACAACCATGCTACATTACAGGCCTCACTAAACTGTATTGATGTTATTAGATCTTACTTTTGCACACTGACTAGCAACATTTGCAATTGGAATGTGAGCACTTTATAGTGTGATTGAGTGTGTGTTTGTTTTTGTGCATGTGAATGTGTGCACTTTTATGTATCTATGAGAATCTGCAAGTGTGGGAGTGGCTTATTTATAGGCTGCTACCACTGCAGTAGTCCCAATGTTGTAATGCAGATATAAATGTCAGTTTTGGCTAGAACTGTCTCTAAATATTGTTGACTTCATTCTTCATGTTGAGAAGTTCATTTACTTACATATTGCATACTAGCTGCTTGCTTTTTATGCAGTAACAAGAAACTTCTGCTAGCCTGTTGTGTTTTTGTTTCTCTGTTCCAGCTCTTCTCAATGCATATCACATTTTGTCTGATTTAACACAGCTACAGAGGAGCCATTGCCATGACTACAAAAGGAAAACTGAAAAATTACTTATCACATAACTAGGTAATATCCATAACTAATAAAATTTAGATCACAGATTCCAGTACTTGCACGATTTACATTTTTAGCACAAATACAATACAAGTAGTTAGTATGTTTGTTAGATTTTCCACACACATTTGGTCACTAGCCAAGAACTTATGTTGAACACTTATCAGCATGTATCTCTAGTTTATCAGCTCCCTACATTACCTGCCATCACACCAAGACTCCAGTCTACTATTAAACAGTCAACATAAATCACTAATTCATAACAGTAGCATAGTTAAGGCAGGGTGAGACGGGCAACTGCCCAGGCTGCAAACTGTTAGGAGGTGTGATCTGCCAATCTGGGTCTTTCATTTAAAAGCCGGTATTGCATTTGCGGTCAAATCTGAGCACTGTAGTGCTCCATGGGTGATCTAAACTGTAGCTACTACTTGCTACATTATAGCAAACTGTTTGCTACAGTTAAAAGGAAAAAAAATAAGTGCTGTAGCACTCCATGCAGACAGAGTATACACTGTAGCAACTGTTTGTTGTAGTTTAAAAAGGAGAGGTTTTTTTTTTTAACTAAAACATGAGCATTGTAACACTCCATGCAGGCAAGGTATAAATATAACAATTGTTTGCTACATTTGTAGCCAATAGTTTGCTACAGCTTAAAAAGGAGAGAGTTTTTTTTAAACTAAAGCATGAGCAAGACTTGAGGGGTGGGGCGCTGGTTCATAATACCAGCCCAGGGTGCTGTTTAAACCAGTTATGCTTCCGATTCATCATATAATAAATAAACACTTCCTTGAAAAAATTCTAAACCTTTTGGACTTTGTTTACATATCTGGGAGACATACAGATGCCTTCCAATTGTTTCTTTGTATATTCTCTTTACTTTCTTTCTTCCCAATCTTTTTTAACCTCTTCTGGTTGAGTATTGTAGTTAGCATGCAGTATTTTATATGCCCTACTAATTGTCAGCTTTATAACAGTAACTTCTGTTCGAAACAAAACTAAATGTCACTCCTCCTGAACAATATTCTGCATGTATTGTTCCACAGATGGATTTTGCTGGTAGAAGCATTTGTCTGACTGTGCCAAGGCAGGGGAAGGTTCTTAAGGCTGTGGCCTCACAGAAGATACACACACACACACACACACACACACACACACACACACACACACATATATATATATATATATATATATATATATATATATATATATATATAGTTAAACTTGAAAAGATCGAACTGCTGAAATATTGAAGACCATATGGTCGAGACCATATGATCGATATTTCAGAAGATCGATCTTCTAAAAGTGTAAAAAAACAAAAAAAGCAAATACAAGAAGACATTATTGCAGGGTGAAAAGTCCTCCTGCGCCCCCTCCCCACACCCCCTCTACTTAAATATACCAACTCTGAGATTGCACTACAGCAGGGAATAGGAACACTTCCCGTTCTGCGCTGTATTATCAGTGTAGCGGGATCTCGGAGTTGGTATATTTAAGTAGAGAGTAGTGCAGGGCCTTGCAGTAACATCTTCTTTTTTGTTTTTTTTTACACTTTTAGAAGATTGATCTTCTGAAATATCGATCATATGGTCTCGACCATATTTTCCTGGATATTTCAGCAGTTTAATCTTTCCAAGTGTAACTATATATATTTCCAGTTTGATAAAGTAACAGTTCCAGTCTGTTACATTGTCAATGGACCATGAGGTATGTTTACTTGGCAGTGTCAGAATGCATTTCATCTAGAATTTGTTAATATTAATGCAAATTTTTTATTAAAAATGTATGTATTTATTTACTGACATTTGTTTACTGGGAAAGCCTCATTGGGCACAGATGCCCTTTTTCAGTGGAGGCCAGGGGAGAAAAACTCCAAAAATAAAAAAAATCCAAAGAAATATTTCATTAGTTCTTTTGATGCTGCATGTAATTTTTGACTCACCCCTGGATTCACGAAACCTCCGTGTAAGACTAAATAAGTCTTACTCGGAGGCTGCAGTTGAACGGTATGATGTCAACATGCCATGAATATTCATGAGGGCATGCTAACTCTACCCCAAGTCTAACACGGACCATGCAGGCAAGCAAGTGTCGTGTCTGACTGCTGAGCAGTCTAAAGGTCCACGCCCCTGCAAGTGTGTGAAATGCAAAATGTCAACACACAAGAGCGAGTCCGCTGAAATGTTCATGTACCCATCACCACACTCCCTGACACTGTAAACCCCCAGCACAGTTATAAAAAGTAAAACATTAATTTTTTTTCTAATTCCCAATATAGCTGCCCGTATTTGCGCGTGTGTGTGCGGGTGTGCCCATTGCTTAGCTGCAGTTAGCAATCTCGACATGGAAGAGCATAATAAGGAATGTGTATGCAAATTATGCCAAATAGTAGTAGCATAATGGTAGATTGCTCGCACAAAGAGGAGGCATTCACAGTTCGAGTCCCACCACCCCCCTTCCTATTTTATGTTCAAAATGAGTATATGAAATAATTCCTGACATATATGATTAAACCTTTACTAAAAAGCATTGAAATAGAATAGCCTATGTATCGGTGAACAAAATGTATATTTATAAAGGAACCTTACATATAATTGTCCGCAGTTAAGCAACGCTTTACCCAGCGCAATATAATTGCCCGCAGTTAAGCAACACTTTGCCCAGCGCAATATAGTTGTCTGCAGTTAAGCAACACTTTGCCCAGTGCAATATAGGTGCCTGTGGTGAAGCAGCGCTTTACCCAGCGCAATGTAGTTGCTCATAGCTAAATAGCACTTTACCCAGCGCAATCGGTTTGCGCGGAGGTGCGCGCCGTGCCAACTAGTGCATTGTCGGGCAATGTGGAGCAACATAGAGCAAAGTTGCTTAAACACAGCCACACCCCCTATCCTGTCTGGACAGTAGTAAAATAAAAAGCAATGATAAGGTTCGAACCCAGGACACTGTGCACCATAATCAAAGTGCTGAACCACTAAGCCACAACAGCTTAGGATAAGCATCCACTGTTAACATATATGTACTTATAAATGTTAGATTAACCATTGCTAAGCAGGTCTTCAGTCAGCCGAGAATTTTCAAAAATGGCCATTCACAAAAAAGTGCGGGAAATGCGGCATATTTTAGCTCCATAGGTGGGAATACTCACCATCTGCAGTTAGAATGTCTGGTGCTGGAGAGGGTACTCGCTTTAGAGCGCAATGCTAGGGCATCGAGGAGTCAAAATACATGGTTTGGCTCCTAGTCCATCGTCATGAGACTCGACTCCTGCAGGGCCAGTTCCAAGGGACGGAGTATAAGGCAGAGGCTTGGAACAGGTTGGCTCATGAACTCACCAGTGCCACAGGCGTCCATCAGACTGGTGAGCAGGTCTGTCACCACCATGCAGACCTGAAGAGACAGAAGCAGGACCTTCTGAACCAATGGATCCAGGAGGCCCATCATATGCAAGATGCCCCACTACTAAGTAGGTAGCCATGGAATGCAGTATGTAAGACATGCTAATATAATCTAAATAATGGATAGGTATGACTCAATATCCTTTCATTTACTTCACAGCTGCAGGTGTCAGTTCTATGAATCAGCAAACCTATGCAGATAGGCTGCTAAGGCTGCGCCACCAGGCAGGTTAGTAATTATTCTGCATGTATTGTTATATAATATATGTGAGGGAGCATGACAAAAGTGTTGTAGCCCAATAATACAGCAATAAAATGCCCTTAATAAATTCTCTGCATGTGCTGTTATATAACATAAGTCAGAGAGACAGAAATAGAGTGCACTAACCCAGCAATAAAGGTAAAATAACTCTGGAATACTATCTCTGCATGTACTGACATATAATTTAAGTGAGCAAGCCTGAAAAAGAGTGTTGTAACCTATCAAGAAAGATATAATATGTCCTGAATAGGTCTTCCATATGCACTGTAATATCAAATAAAGGAGAGAGCCTGTAGAAAAGAGTGTTTAATGTAATTAATAAAGGTACAAAACTTGGAGTGTGTCTGTGTCACTTACTTTGAAATGTTGTTGTACCCTTGCAAGAAATGAATAGTACTGTTGTATTAGGTGCTGTCATCCCACAGTTGTGCAGTCCCATATGAAGTGGATGAAGGAAGTCCAGTAGCTGTGAAGCATATGACATTTATTCCCTGAATAAATTCTTTGCATGTACTGTTGTATAACATAAGTCAGAGAGCCAGGAATAGAGTGTAGTAACCCATTAATAAAGGTAAAATAAGTCTGGAATACTATCTCTGCATGTACTGTCATATAAAATAAGTGAGCAAGCCTGAAAAAGAGTGTTGTAACCTATCAATAAAGGTATAATATTTCCTGAATAGGTCTTTTGTATGCACTGTAATATCAAATAAAGGAGAGAGCCTGTAGAAAAGAGTGTTTAATGTGAATAAATTGTACTGTTGTGTTAAGTGCTGTCAACCCACAGTTGTGCAGTCTCATATAAAGTGGATGAAGGAAGTGCCAGTAGCTGTGAAGCATATAACAGTCCTCAACAGTTGTTAAATGGCTGACATGCATAGGTAAATCTGGCACACGAGTAGCTTGTCAAGGTGTTCCCCAGAAATGTGAGTATGCTACATGAAATGTAGGGTTCTGTAGAAAATCAAGTGGAAATGTCACGTGAACACATCCAGATGTGTAGATACATAAATATAAAAATAAATTACAAGTATGTAGCAGTAACATCTGCATCTTGGACAGTTACTATGTCAGATATAGGTCAGGTATATAATGAACTAGCCAAACCCATTACACAATCTAATGCATGTTGCCTAGTGTAATAATACATGTAGGGGATATACACCTGCAGTCAATAGGAATGTATTGTAGAGTTAAAGTACTAATAAAATGCTAATGGAGGTTTCTTTTTACACCCTACTCCATGTGCATAAACAATGCAATTCCACACCTCCATGGGTATGTCTAATCTCAAAACATTTGTTGGGTAATATGTCCTATTGTTCTATAAAATCTGCATTTACTTTGATGCATGTCCCCTGTTAAAACACCACAGTCTTGGTGGCCTGTTGCCACCAATCATACCTGCATGCTGTTGTAATGTCCACTGTCGTTTAATATATGCATGTGTTATGCTTGCTGTTCAACTGTTGTAACCATGGTGTGTTGGGTTAATAAGAATATTACTGCATGCTGTTACAACTAATTTGGAATGCTGTTGTCTATGTTGTAATTAAACCCACCTAATCACAGAATGTATGGGAAGGCCGGTCCCAGCGGACCCACCTGTCCCTCCTCAGCTGGCGATTGCACCTAGCACCAGCAGGTCTGGTGCCCAGTCCAGGCTACCCTCCTCCATTGGTCCTGTGCCACCTTCAGGTGGAAGTGCTGCAGGGGATAGGGCTCATCCCCCCCTGCAAGCATGGGCAGAGAAGGTCCACCTGTCACCCTCCGAAGGGTCCAGGTTGTGGTACATAGGGAGTTTCCGTGTTTATTTGCTGATCCCCTATGCCAGCTCAAGGCAAGAGCGGCGTGACTCACGGGTGAGCCTGCCCCTCCTACACAGCCCCAGCACAGTGACCCTCAGGTCTGTGAAGGCTCAGTGGTGACTGCCCATGGGTGGGGATCTCAGTCCCACTGTTACCATCTGTGGGCTCATGGGCTTGTGATTTCCAAACATCCGTCCCCGTCAATTGTGTTCACCCACCCTATGTGTCATACTCTGCCCCTGTATGCATCTTGTTTGTCTTGTCTGTTTACCTCCCCAACCTACTTCCTCAAATATGCCTACTTCCTCTACCTCACTTTCCAATCTCACCTGAAAAAAAAAAGGGCAATCTGTACCCACAAAAAAATTACGCCCCATACATAGCTGCCCATTTCGCACACATGTCCGCTGGACATGTAAACTGATAATTATAATTGGCAGTACAACATACTTTGTTGTCCTCATCCCTCTCTCAGGGGTGGAAGGTTTCAAATATCAATCCAAATTTACAACATATGCACAGCTGTTGCTGGTAAAGAAATGGGCAGCTATGGACCCTCCCTACACCCGTCCTGCACATCCCAAGCTGGTTTCCCTACTGTCTTTACCTCTTTGTGCCCCCTTTTTCACCACTTTTCTATCTCCCCATTTTCTTTTCTTTCAAAGAAATTAGCATGGAGGTTAGCGGGAGTAAGCACTTTTAAGCAGTAGTAAGTGGGTTTAAGCGAGTGTGCGCATGTGTGTGCTTAGATAAGCATCGTTAAGCACCGTGCAAACTGGCGCAAACCCGCTTACAACTGCTTAAAAGTGCCTTAGTCACTCTATGTCAGGGCCCTTGTTCTGCTCAGCAGCAAAATAAAATACCTCTGTCAGTCTTGAACCCCAGACCTTGGACACACTAGACTGCATGAAGTACTACTAAGCCACAACAGATATACAATAACTTGGGGCTGAAAAAATATATCATGCATTACAATGAGTGAATGTAAAGGAAAAATAGGAAGACCATAACACAAAGCTTGTTCTGTGGATCTTTACCAGCAATTGTTGTGGAATTGCATTACATGAGTGTGATGTGAGAAGCAGCCATTCAAGCAGCAAATAATGTTACAGAGGCACTTTACAACCCCCACTCAGTGTCATAGCAGGACAAACACTGGCATATCTGAGTAGGGCAGAGGCCATACCTCCTAACTGTGACAACTTTCCAGGGATGTCCCTGATTGTGAAACATATTTTAGCTGTGTCCCTCCCAATCCCTCAGAAAAGTACTAACATCAGTCAGAAAGGTGGGCTATTACACAATGAATACTGACAATAATAACAGTAGATGCTACTTGTACTTCATGAAAGGAGTACTAATCCATATGCACTGCTTCAATGAAGTCTACACCTACTGTCCCTATTATGTGTAAGGTGTACCTCACTGTCAACTACTTATCCCTGACTCCATGCAAAGATGTATCTGAGTGTTCCATAGGCCTGGCAGAGACACAAACACACAGGCATATAAGCTATACTGCTGTTACACACTCTGCAAATAGCTTTGGTAGGACCTCCACAGGCATACCCTTATGTAAGAGTACAACACAGAAATACCAAAGGATGTAGCCATGTACTGGTAGCAACTGACTGTAACAATGCAATTGTACCAGTCCTGAAAACACCTGTGAGTTGCACAGACAAAGAATGACAGTGTAACGTCTGGCTACCATCTGGATAGGTTCACAGTTGGGAACTATGCAGACAGACCACCTGCCTTGATAAACTGACAGGTACACACCAATCCTTTAAGTCCAGTAAGATAATATTCACAAATTAATACATAATGCTCACTGTATGTAAGCACCCCCCCACAATTAAAAGATACTTGTGTGTTTACGGTCTACCTAGGGTGTAGGTAGGCATACTCAGTACTGGAATTGTCCAGTTGTCCTGCGAACCCTGTGCTAATGTCAACAATAAAAAACACAAACCCTGCAGAAGTGAGTACCTTAATATTCACAGTATAACAGTTCACAAACAGTTCATGTGCCAAAAGAGTACGTCTCAATAACTACATTTGTATGGCAGTTAATTATATGAGTAGAAAAGAAACTACATAGTCACATAAATGTTGTGTAAGCATTTGTAGGTGTGAGTAAAACTCTACACTGATAGCTCTGTACTGGGAGTGGCAACAGTCAGGTCTGAGTACAATATGTACATCACTGTCTACATCTCTAGCTTCATTTATAAGACATATACCAACCTTCTGACTTACACAACAGTGTCCACAGCAAACAAGCATGGGCCCCACTCTGGAAATCTGAAAGGGCTACTCCTACATACCTTAGCAATTTATAGCATTGGGTTGATATGACAGTGAGTACTGCAATTACCACACAGCAGGCTGTATGCATTTACCAAATGCTGGGCAACAATTGGTGCAGAGGGCATCACATGCACATGCGCAGATACCTATAAAAGCAGATTGTACTTGCTATCCCCACATGCAATCATTACATTGCACATGTAAGCAACTGTACAGCTCCTGCAGAGTATTGTCAAACAGTAGCACATAAGAAATAAATATATAATTAGGCAACAAATATTTAGACCTAATTAAAAACTAAAGTTATTAATTAAAAAAAAAATAATTAATAACCACAAACTAAACTTAAGTAAGAATCTTTACTTAATAAAAAAAAAACTGTCAAAGCATACACAGACAGACCTGAAAGGGACAAACAAACAGGTATGTAACAGTTTGTAGTTACTGGCAAGTAGTAGATGTTTATTAATAGTACTGTACATCCTCTGAAATATGCATATGTGGCAGCAGTAGGTATGTATGCACTGATGCCATGCATAACTACTGCCATGGAGAAATTGGTGCATAGCTGTGTGCAGTGGGACATAACTGTGACATATGTAGCTCAGCATTACATGTCAAACATCTGAACATGTTATCTATGGTTTGAACAGTACTGCGTTTAATGGCAGTTTGGGGGAGTAGTGCAAACACCTATATAAACTTGGATGTCACAGAGTAAGACATGCATGATAGTCACATAATGTGTAGCATTGGCAACTGCTGTAGCAGGCTAGTATAGTAATGTATCATTTGCAGCTATATATACTCTTGTACTATTACTGTATGCACACATGTGACAACTGTCCATGTTGTAGCAAGGCCCAACAGGTTATCTGTGAGGTGTACGGACTTACAACAGTGTGGACCCTGTTTCTGTATGGCACACACATATGGCGAGATACATATGTGTCTGATATATTAGCATCTGAACATGTGCATAGAGCAAGGGACATACTGCAACTGTTTGTGAAGGGTGGGCATTTATATGTTGGTGCAGGTTGTTATGTGCATATTTATATGTAGGTTGTAGTGTGTGTCAAACAATACAGCATACAGTGTTGGCATATGACATGTGTTGTTCAAATGTCATGGGTATGATTTGTTAGGTTTTTAGTCTTCCAGATAGGGGGTCCTGCTAAAGATACATGGGTTGAGAATACCTTCCATGCATTCTGCACAAGATTGTGCAATATCATTACATAACTATATCCCTCTTAACCTTTGCATAATTGATATTCCCACCATGAAAGGTGGACTGTATATGTGCCGATATGTATATCTATGTGTACACCACTGGATGTTCATATGTACGCTCAAGCTCAATATTGTACACGTATTGCCATCCCTGTTGTTAAAAGCCCTGTACCCATGAACTACCACATAGGTGGTAGTCTACTCAACACCGAAAATGTGATGAGACTACGGGACACAGGTGGACAGTAGTGTCCCTTATGATAATCACAGTGCCACACTAGTCATGTAAACTGAGTACAGTCCACATGTCATCAGTAAAGGTGTGTCGTCCATGGAAACAGAGATCAGCGTTCCACTCTACTCATCAGTCATAACACCCATCATAGAGTACAATGGCCCTGTTGGTATGTACCTCAGAAGACATCCACAGCAACTGTAGACGCCAGACACATACCTCACAAAGAGTATTACCAGACTCAAACAGATGCCCTATGCTGACTGTCTTACAAAACCACAGCTACACTGTGTCACATACCGCCTACCCAGAGGCTACCTCTGCCTAACATACAAAGCTAGGCCAAACCCACAGGTGTTGGACATGCTCCATGTAAACAGATGTAACTCCATACAAGCTACACACTGTACTGCTCTAAACCTTGTAATGTCAAAAAGCAGAACATGCTTGAGTGGCACATTATCATCTCAGATACATACCCTACTCTGGAACTAACTACCTATCAATAGCAAATGAAGGTCCTCATTAGCAGTTGCCATGAATAATCATGATGATTTGATGTGAGATAGGAAACACAACCCGGTAATCACCTCTGTGGCTCTGCATGACAGCGGCACATGAACCTACATTACATGGGTGTTGAAGGGCAGGGTACCATATGGCTAGGCTTCCATAGGCCCTACAGATAATAGCCTATTAGCTACCTAGGATCCAATACACACACACGCATGTACCTGTTGCATCACATGCTATGTGAGGTTGACTGGGTGTGATGGAGAAGGTGTAGGCGAATGTGTCAAAGATGTGTATATGTGTGATAGCCTAGTGGGAAACTGTGTATACCATGGTATGTAGTGTTGTAGCTCTAATCCCATCAAAAGGTATGTATGCTATTGCTAGGCAGGAAAAGCAGTATGGCATATGGTGTGACATAGTCCCATGGTGTTGACTGGGTGTGCCATTGTAGGCTAAAGCAGTACATGTATGCTTATTGATTGTTAACACTAGTGAATACAAATCACATATGAACTGTAGTACTACCTGAAGCTGTAGGCCTCAACAGCACAGTATGGTTTATATCCACATTGCTTGGTAACACTGTTTTGTTTGTTACCTGTAGTCCTCACACATTACATACCTCAGGCATGAGGTTTTGTAGGTGCTGACACACAGCACACTATGGTACACAGGTAAATCTAATCTGGGTTGCCATACCTTTGTGTCTTGTAGGTATGTCTGATGTGTGTGTGGGTATGCCTGTAACATGGCCTAGGTGGTATGTGTGTCACAGGATATAAGTGCGTATCTAGCAACATGTATAGTGTAGTACAGCAGTATGCCACCTATAGTGATGAATGTGCACATATGTTACTGAGGGGTTTGCTATCAACAAGTAGCGTGGTGTACTGGTAGTACTGTAACCATACTGTGCATTCATTTCAATGGATGACAAATCTCTGTATGCATTAACTTCATATACACCCCCTGTGGATAGGTGGTGCATTGTGTCACATACAGTGTGCTGTGTACTGTTGTAAAGTCTTACATACTGGTTCCACTTTGTTGCTGTGCAGAACATGGTTTGGTATATAGTATGTGCCAGGCACTGTCAGGCAGTTGTGGGCTGAGCAGTCATATGTGGTATTAAAAGTGTGTATCTACTGACAGCCAATAGGTTGCAATATATGGCATTTCATTGATGTCTGTACTTTAGAATGTTAAGTGTGCCACATGACTTGCTCACAATTACTGTTTTATTGTCTTCCAGGGACATGGCTCACAACAGGAAACCCGCGTATTCCCCTGAGGAGGAGGAAGTCATTGCAGACGCCCTCATACACCATTACAACCTGCTGTTATCCAGAACCTGCCAGGACCAGCATGGGCACACTGCACTGTGGCAGGATGTTGTCCGTCGGGTGAATGATGTAGGCATGCATAACCAGACTTATGAGCAGGTACACCATCACTGTAGTGATTTAATCAGACATGTTCGGCAGCATGCCACTGATGTCCACAGACAACAGCTTGCCACAGGTGGTGGTGCTGCAACACATCCCCCCTCACCAGAGTGGAAGAGCTGCTCCTCAGCATGGTGGCTCCTGGCCAACCAGTACAACACACCTGTGTCATCATGGAGGCTGGAGTCACCCAGCATGGTGATACAGAGCGTGCAGGTAACATGGCATATCTGTAGACCACTGTTATCTCAATTGTTATAACATGCATTTATCAGATGTGTACTGTGTATGCAGAAGATGTGGAGCCTGGTGTCATGCAATACTGATAATTTGGGACATTATCTGTATGCCTGTGACTGTCACCTCATGTACTACTGTAAAATTGCAAACTCACAGCAGCAATGCCATAGTTGTTGACACTGACAAACTGTCTCATATCCTTGCAGGTCCCTCTGGTGTGATAGCAAGACAGCAGACCCATGCTGGTGAGTGGTCTACATTTAATATAGCATATAACATGTGCATGTCATAGGAGAGTTGTAGGTCATATACACATGTTAAACACCTACACATAGTACATGCTCTTCATGTTCTCTGTGGGACTATGGACATCCCAGTAACATGAGTAGCTGCCTCAAACACATGCAATACACAGACCATCCCAAACAATTGGGGTACACTGTAGTGGACCTTGTATAGGCAGAGTCAATACACATGCACACAACATACACCACTTTGTCATATGCAATATGTGTTAATATAATACACATGGCATATGTAGACACCTGCTGTAAGGTCATACTCCAGTATCCCAGATGTCATCAACACAGCACACATACTATACCTGAGGGGTAGAGGCCTATCATGGGGTGGTGTGACATGCATCAACACACAACACAGTCATGTTAGGCAATGCTCCCTATTGAACACCTGACATGCCCATGTAACAACTGGCTGTGAAATGGTAAATATAGCCTAAGTGGTGCAGGTCAGGTACAGCAAGATAGTTGCCAGTGTGACATACATTACTGACCTTGAGTGACCACATGATGCTGCCTGATGATGGCTCATGGTACTACACTACATCCAGTTACAGTACCTACAATACTACACATAGCATTCATTGTTATACACCTGACAGTTGTGTGCATCCGGCCATGGTATGTATACATATGAATGATGGTGCACAGGACATTGGAAAGCATTTCAGACTTGCACTGCAATGTTGTGTCCATGTACACATTGTGTTCCCGGGTGAGGACAATCATTGAACAACACACATGCATCAATGACATGTATACTATTATCAACAAGGACTCTCTACACTCACACTGCATGCTGTTGAGCAACACCCATCCTGCATGCTGACACATGTGATAGGACTCTTTGGCTTGTGATACTGTACTCCACCATCAATCACTAATGAATATGTTCCATATTGCTGTCGGTGTGTGTGTGTGTGTGTGTGTGTGTGTGTGTGTGTGTGTGTGTGTGTGTGTGTGTGTCAACTTGACTGAGTAGTGTATTTGTGTGTATATGTGCATGTGTGCATGTGTTCATGTGTTCATGTGTGCATGTGTGCATGTGTTCATGTGTGCACGTGTGCATGTGTTCATGTGTGCATGTGTTCATGTGTTCATGTGTGCATGTGTGCATGTGTGCATGTGTTCATGTGTGCATGTGTTCACGTGTGCATGTGTTCATGTGTGCATGTGTTCATGTGGTCATGTGTGCATGTGTGCATGTGTGCATGTGTTCATGTGTGCATGTGTGCATGTGTTCACGTGTGCATGTGTTCATGTGTGCATGTGTTCATGTGTGCATGTGTGCATGTGTTCATGTGTGCATGTATGCATGTGTGCATGCATGCATGTGTGCATGTGGGCATGTGTGCATGTGCACATGTGTTCATGTGTTCATGTGTGCATGTGTGCATGAGTTCATGTGTTCATGTGTGAATGTGTGCATGTCTGCATGTGTGCTAACATCCTGTACAGATGGTAAAGTGTGTTTCCTGTCTCCCTCTCACAGGTGCTGAGGTATTGTTGGATTACTGCAGCAGGGAACCTAAAGCCACTGCCACAAATAGTGAACATGATGATACATGTGTTGTGGCACAGGCAGGTTTGACAGGGTCTGTCGTTTGTCCGCAAATCAACAGTACACAGCTTTCCACCCCATCTATGCACACATACATACTGCCAATGCATCCCTCAACACCAATGGCCTTAGGTGAGGAACAGCATACAGTAGGCATTGACCAGGACAGTGTGGTATCTATGACACATGCAACCCCACACAGCAGCCATGCCCAGACACCTGGAATGGTACCACATAGGCATATGTCCAGGGGTTCTCGTGGGAGCACTGCTGGTCGTAATGCCCCTGGCAGACGTGCCCGCACAGGTCTCACAACCTCAGGTATTTTCCAGGCTGTGATGCAAGCACAGGCATGTATGGAATGGTACACCAGGCAGGGACTAAGGGTGCAGAGGGCTCATAACACTGCTGTCAATGACAGTATCCATGACCTTGCTGGTGCCATCCGTAATTACACCGATGTCACTGATAGATGTTGGGGGGGAGACACTAGATGTCCTCCACAATGTAATGTCCATGTGCCAGGACAGTGCAGGACGGCTGGGACGTCGACATGGATGTATGCCAGCAACATCATCAGCTGGCAGTCATCGCGGATGACACACAAGTGCCAGCTGCTCCTGTAGTGGCAGTACCAGCCCTATCAATGTTGTGGCTGGGCTGTCGGTAGACCGTCCGAGGTGACCACGTGCACATGGCTCTGGCCTGTCCCAGCAGGGACATGGGTCCAGTCAACATCCCTCTGCCTTTGATGATAGTACCCAGTCTGGCCTAGTACCCGATACTGTCCGTGTCACCCTTGCCAGGCACAGGTACTGTGTCCGTGGCCTGAGACAGTGATCTGTACAGCCTGGCAGGTACAGTCTGTGGCTGTCCCACAACCTCCTGTATTTGGCAGCCACAATGGGGTACTGCATGCATGCATGCAGACACACACACACATAATACCAACACCTAGGGCTAACACATACACACACACATTACATCAACACTGACCCATACTGTACTGTTGTCCCTCACACACACACACACACACACACACACACACACACACACACACACACACACACACACACACACACATACATGTCGATTGGATGGGTCATTGTTGGGCTCTGGCAAACCAATAACACACCCTGTGCATATGATGAAATTGTGCCACCTCCTGTCACCTGTGACATTGATGCAGGAACAGGCTAACATGGTTCTGATGCACAGGGTGACCTAATAGCAGTGTAGCAATGTTAGCATGTTGTCAACAGTAACGTGTAATGATATACTTGTAGGTATATCTGAGCAGGCATGATGCATCAAAGCTATGATTATCAGTGTAGTATTGTTTACACCAGTGTTAATTCCAAACATGGATTGTCCACCCATGTGCCACTTGGCTGATGTGTGTGGTACTGGCAGCATGTGTCAGTGAGTGGAAGTTACATGTGTGATGTGTGCAGCACAGACTTCAAGGTGTACATTTGTGAACATAGTGGAGGTACACTGTCTGCATGTACGTGCATGGTGGACACATGGGAAGGGTGACATGCCCTGTATTACACAGTGTTAACACTTCATATTTCCTATTGGTGTCCAGCATGCATTTTACTACACATATAGGTTCATAGGTAGGTACTAGGCTATTGGCCCTAGGACCTATACAAGCCTAGCCGAAAATGTACCCTGGCTTTTGCCACCCAAGAAAATTATTTTCTTCTGCCCCTGTCAAGCAGAACCACAGAAGTGATCCCCGGGGTGAATTTCTTATTACCCATCCAATATAGGTTTATAGAATCAAACCTTGCACCTTTCAATTGAAAGGCATATACTTTAACCACTGTACCACATATGTCACAACTTGTGTAAACATGTGTGTATGACATGGTATGACACTATGCTGTGGGTGATACTGTTAATATTGGTCATTGGTTTGCATTTTGGTAGTGTACATAACCTCAACTGCCTGATTTTAACCAATCATTAGATGATGTATTGACAACTGACACACAGCTGTAGGATACACAGTAGCATTTGAATCATTCTGGTACTGTACTATACCAGTTACCAGTGGTATTGACCACCACACATTCCCGTGACCACTCCTGTTTGGCATGTGGCCGTCCTAGGTACAAGCAGACACACTAGGGATATGTCTGTCCACATCTGGTAATGCATACAGTGGCCTAAAATGCATTCTCTGGATTAGACACTTATCCTCCACAAGGGTATCATACAGACAGATACCTGTTGACAAACCCATGCTGTGAAGCTATGAGCCAACTATAGCATAGTCATCCACATTTACTACACATAGTATCCTGACAGTACCACATTGGTAGTAACACACAACATGTAGCAGGGGTACCAATGTGTACATACAGCCACATGTGATGTCATCTGTCCTATGATTTTCACATTCCCAAAGGTATGCCTGATGCCCCTCAGTGTATCACATAAGCAATAAGGGGTCTGTATGCATATCCATGGAGTTGTTGTACACCTATAATGAATGCCCATTACTGACAGACTGTGTTGTGTTTGAACATGTCTGAAATATTCCCCAGGCATAAACCCTCACTCACACTATTCTATAGAAACTGTCATGTGTGTGTGTGTGTGTGACACAGATGACCTAGGGCACAGATCACTACAGTGGCTGGACTTGTCACATACATACATATGTGACCTACAGTCCGAGAAGCAGCAGCACCAACTGTCAATGGTAACAGATGTAGTCATGTTGAAAGTAGGCTTCACACTTATGAAGTGATTGAGGTCACATATACATATATGTCTTGGCCACACAGTTACCAATTGAGGTAACATGTACATATGTGTATTTGCCACACAGATACCTGAAGTGTGCAATGCACATACTGTTATTTTACTGATATGTTATACAGTAGTAAAAGCAAAACCCACAACACATTGATCAACAGTGTCACACACACACACACACACACACACACACACACACACACACACACACACACACACACACACACACACACAGCAATTGCAGGATTCAAACCCCTACCTAACTATGTTATGATACTAGAGATATATGCATTACCACGATTTCATTTCCACTGCTGTATTTGTGGGATACTGACATCATCAAACCTGCCAAAGAGGAATTTACCTCTTCTAATGTGTTTTCACAGTCTTCAAAAAGGCCACTCCTCTCAAAGGAACTCACACACACGAACTCAGCATTTACAGGATTCAAACCCCTACCTAACTATGTTTTGACACTAGAGAAATACACATTAACACAATGCGTTATATGTTTCACTGGGCGTTTTCATTTCCACTGCTGTATTTGTGGGATACTGACATCATCAGACTTGGCAAAGAGGAATTCACCTCTTTTAATGTGTTTTCACAGTCTCCAGAAAGACCACTCCTCTCAAAGGGAATCACACACACACACACACACACACACACACACACACACACACACACACACACACACACACACACACACACACACACACACACACACACACACACACACACACACACTCAGCAATTGCAGGATTCAAACCCCTACCTAACTATGTTATGATACTAGAGAAATACACATTAACACGATGCACTATATGCTTTACTGGGAGGTTCTGGTTCTCCTGCTATATTTGTAGGATGCTGACATCATCAGACTGGACATGGTAATGTGTGTGCACTTTGTTTTATGCAATCCCAGGAATGAACCATGTGGGTCAGCAGGTGTGAACAGCTTGAACAGGACTCCACAATTCTTAGCTTGTGTGATCTATCTGTGGACAAATTGCCATTCCTTCATATGACAATACATATTTATGCACAGATTGTTGGTTTTGTGGATATGGCATGAGTCTGGGATGTTGATAAAGGGCTATTCAAAGTCTATGTGGGACGTATGTAGCTCCTTTCAGTGATGTATGTCCTGAGTGGCTGCCTTGAAAACAATCTAGCAGGTTTAGGAAACATGATCTGCCCATTAACATACCACAGTTGTTTGGGTTGTGTGTTTGTTGGCTTCCAATAGCTCTGTTTCTGACTGCAATCATGATGGACTCCATGGCCTAGCAGTTCAGATTTCATTGGCTTATAAGACTATAGTTCCCATGGTCTGTTGTGCACCAACACTTGTGGGGTGTGCCATATGTTGCTGTAATACATTCAACAGTTTAAGATCCTGTAGAGAGGGTGAGGCACAACAGACTGTTCAGGTGCAGGGTCTGTTTGTTCTGTAGTTCACTTATGACACATATGGGGAAAGAATGTTATCCAAGTGATGCCATTCATTCGGCTTTGGGAGGAGCTGTTTACCCATTCTGCATGTGATATCTCCTGGTATGATGATAGGGCCTTTTGTCAGTGGGAGGTGGGTATGTATGTACGGGCCTGTCTGACAGGATGTCGGCATTGTCATTCAGGTACAGTTGACCCTGACTCAGGACATATATGAGTGTACATTGCTATTTATGACATAGCTAAAGGAGGTGTCATGGTTCTGTCTGTACTCCTTTGCAGATAATCATTCCAAAACACCGACAAACCTGACCACTAAACCTCTGTTATACTCTTTTATACACTTAACACACTACTGATCCTTTGTGATCAGTCAACAGAGTATGTCATCATAATATCCTGGCATGTCCAAAGGTCGGTTTTGTGTGTACTCTCCAGTCTAGCTGGTGCATATTGGAATTTTGATGCAATGTTACAACTACCTTATGTACACAGACAACCCTGTCCTCCTCCCAACAAACTCAGATATATGTGAGAGATGCAACTATATAGACAAACAGGAGGCTGAGCTCTCTCGACCCGTGACTGGCACAGTCTATCAGGTGGTGAAGGTAACCACACACACCACAAATCCAGTCTCACATAGACCTATAGTGACAGCAAACCAAATACATTACCACACAAAAACATGCTTGGAGGCTCTAAATAAACTCTGCCTAAGCAGCAGAGACATCCAAAGCAGACACCCAAACAACTGCTAACCCACAACAATACCCACATATCACATAGTTCACAAAGTCAGTGTGCCACATAGTCACTGCCCTTAGGGCTAAACAACACACCTAATACACTTGTAGTAGCTGACTCTTATTGTCAGACACACTGACGTCCCACTCACCAGGCTGAACATGGAGAAGGTCACTTTGAGCTGTCTGTCAGGTGCCAGGATCTGCCACATAACACATGCACTCAGGTCACTCCAAAGCAAGTACAAATATGGCTCCATCATTGTCCATGCTGGTGTGTAAACCTTCAGACGTTCCTCCCCGTACTACATGACAAGAGACATAGAGGAGCTCTCTGATCATGTAGCCCAGGCCAGTATGACCCTGACCTTGTGTAGCATCTTACCCTCACCAAGAATGATGTCACAGTATACAGACAAACTGATCACTTTTAACAGTTGGCTAACATATTGGTGTCATTCAAAGGGGATCCAGTGTCTGTCAGCCTGGGATGACATGTTCGACATGCCACATAGCTTCGCTATGGACGGCTTGCACCTGTCACCCCTAGGCTTTCAAATACTGGATAAGGCTCTTGCCACCCCCATAGTGGCTGTTTTAAGCGAGGCTCAGAAGACAAACCCACCTCCATAGACGTTACAAGGTAAAAGAAACTAAGGGTAATGCTGCTCAACAATAGATGTCTAACCCTCAGAATGCACGCACTCAGGACTCTCCTCAGTATGGAGACTGTCGATATCTGTGCAGTAACAGACACCTGGTTCAGGATCCCAAAAGCACACCAGCACTACCAGGTTTTACTTCATACCATGCTTTTCGGACACAAGACTCATACCGGCCAACAAAAATAGGAGGAGTATCCATATACATCACACATACACACACCTCCAGGTTAGTAGCACTGCACGAAGCATCGGAGACCATACATGTGCAACTAACAGTGGCACAAACTGCATTTCAGTTTGTAGACTGCTACAGACCACACTCCTGACCTCAAGAACACCACTCGGTATTCCTGGGAACACTGGAGAATATGAAGGTCTCTCCAAACACCATAATATATTGGGTGACTTCAAATGCACAAACATTGACTGGGAATACTACTCAAGCACCAACACCCTCGCACAACAGTTGCTAGGATTTATAGACTCAAATGCAATAGCACAACTGGTCATCACACCCACAAGAGGGGAAAACATGTGGGACATGATCATCACCAACATGGGGACTCTATGTTCCACACCAGAGGTATACCCCTTATTGGTAAGGTCAGACCATACATTTATCTCACTGGACATACATATCCCGTCCACACCCCCATCCTAGATAATCTCAGTGAAGAACTTCTCAAAAGCAAACGTCACACTTCTACAAACTGAGGTGGTATCCGTCAAAGACCCTGGGACAGTGGTAATTACGACTCAGACCACTGAATCCTTTACAAACGCATTCTATGGACACCTACTGGAATGCATGGATCGTGCTATCCCAGATAACAACAAGACTCACTCCTCCAAAGGCAGGGGACCTGTCTGGTGGACCATGGCCATTAATAAGCTATACAATGAAAGGAGGAGGCTACTACATGATACAGCACAATCCCAAAATAGGAAGGCATCTCTGATCAGTACTAGCAAAAAGCTATGATCACTCATTAATTCATCTAAGGCACGCTTCTAACGGACACTTGCAACAGACACTAAGGACAATCACAAGGCCTTCTTTAGTTATGTCAGGAACTGGGTATAAACTCCCAGATATGCTGTGAGTTACTGCATAATGACAAAACATACACTGAACCCACTGACATTGCCAACATCCTGGCAAACAGGTTCAGTGCAAATGTTTTCCCCCCATCCCCCCTAAAGTGCAAATGTCCATCCCAACAGGGTGTAGCCTCCCTGACATCACAGATGAACAGGTGAGTGCTGTCCTCTCCATAGCAGACAACACAGCATCAATGGGACCAGACGGTGTCCTGGCCTGTGTCTTACACGAGCTTCATGACGAACTTAACACTCACATTAAGTCACTGTTCAATATCAGAGTTACTACAGGATATGTACCCAAGGAATGGAATACAGCAACAATGTTCCCGCTCCACAGAGGTGGTGCCACAAGGGACCCTGGACAATATCAACCTATAAGCCTAACTAGCCTGGTCTGCAAAGCTATGGAGTGTATTGTCATGGAAACCATACACATAGACATTGGGAACCTACAGACACTGGATCCTACACAATTTGGCTTTGTTGTGGGCAGCTCTTGCCTCTTGAACCTGTTCGATGTCTTTAAACAGTTACCAGGTCCATAGACGTAGAGAAGGTTGTCCACACAGCCTACCTGGGGCTCCCAAAACAGTTCAACACAATACCCCCCTCGGGCATTATACATAAGCTCATCAGCTTTGATATCGACACATATGTCACAAGATGGATTGCTAACTGGGTCATGGATAGCACCCACATGGTCAGTATTGCAGGTGCCATGTCGGACTATACACCAGTTACACATGGCATCCCACAAGGCTCAGTCCTGGGACCTCTCTTGTTCAGTATATATTTCTCAGATGTACAGGCTAACACAGGAGGAATATGGCTAATCATGTTCGAAGATGACTGCAAACCGGGTGCCATAATCAACTCTCCAGCTGGCACAAGCATCCTCAAAAAGGGTCTCACAGAGATGGATAACTGGTGCCAGAGCCATGGCTTACAGATAATTGCCATTAGATACATAGTCATCCCCTTTGGTAATAACAACGTGCCCACACATTACCACATAGGTGATAATCCATCACGTATGGTGGGTGTTATTAGGGATTTGGGGACATGAGTAGTTAGTACTCTCGCCTTTGACAATCACATTGCCAATGTGGTTAGACAGACCTTATATATAGCCCACCTTATCTCATAACGTTTCACATCTAGATCAAGTGGGGTCATTGTGCCCCTATACTCATCAGGCCCATGCTTGGATACAATGCCCCATTTCGGATGCACCTTACCCGACACCTGCAGCAACTATGATGGCCACAAAAGTACCTCACCAAGTAGATCTAGGGACTCACACAGATGCCCTGCCCAGTTTGGCTATGGTAACCCCAGCTCTACTCAGTTACTTACTGCCTACTTGGATGTGATCTGTGCCTGTTGTTTAAAGCCATGTCCATCACAGAATTAATGGACAGGCTCCACCTCAGGATATCCAAGTCCCTTAGAGCTACACGCTCCAGGGACGGAAACATCAGCACTGATATTAATAGGACATGCTGGAGGGGCAGATTCCTATCCCAGAGGCTCCACTCACTCTGGAATGAGATCCCAGTCCCGCATATACAGAGACCCCCACTGACCACCTACAGGAGACATCTTGACAAGTGGATGGGTGATCGTATGTTTAGCCCTGGGATATCTTCTGGGTCCCTGCTAGACAGAGGCACAATAAGGTAAACATAAGTGGTCTATCTTGTGTGACCTACTATTCACAGGCACAGCCTACTAATCTAACAGGGTTGCGAAAGTCAAACACACTCTGGCTAGGCTTATACATGCCCTAGGGCAGATAGCCTAGTATCAACCTCTGAACCTATGATAATATTTGGGATGCACATTGTTTATTAATGATACTGATTGCAGGTTTTGTTTTTTCTTTGCTTTCCCACTTTCTATGAACAAACTAAGTATCTGCAGAACATATCTGATTATGACAGGGTTCCACTATATTATATATGTGTCTGTTGTCATATAACTGTGTGCACAAGGTGGATTGGTGAATAGTGAGAGGTCCCTGGGTTAACACATGCAACTGCTGGATATGTGTGGCCCACTGCTGTACTCAGACATGGCCTAAGTGTGTGAGCATGCCCAGTGTGACCTTTCAGTATGTTGCTGTCTGAGGTCCACTACATTTGTTGATGTGTGTGAACATTACCAATATTTACATTTATACTATATGCGTGTTGTAAATCAGATTCTTTTCTTACTGCAGGGCTCACCTTTGTGTCTTAACTTGACAGGGATATGCTATGCCTGCAGGGTTTCCATGAGATACTTTGCATAGACTTATCAACATTTCTTCATACAATCTGACCACTGACATACTGTCATGGTTTAGTGCTTCAGTACTATGACTATAGTGCACAGTATCCTGGGTTCAAGGACTGTCACTGCTTCATGTTTTCATACTGGGCAGAACAGACTGCTTCAGGAACAGTGAAGCAAATATGACCATGTTTACCGGATTTTGCTGAACTATGCCCAACTTTGACCAAACTTGCACAACATTGCTCAATGTTAACCAACATTGCTGAACGGTGCCCAATATTGCTCAACATTGCCTGAAGTTGTGCTACTTAGTGTGTGCAATTTTGTTTACATATACTAAATAGTTGTAAGAGCTGTTTAGCACTGCTTTATATTGCTTAACACATGGCAATCATGCCTCAGGTGGTGCTGCAGAGCTGCCTATGTCGGATGCACATTTTACACTCCCTATACATGTTTGTTAACAGGTAGTGTCAAGTTAGGCAATCCTTTTACTATATGTGCAAGTCGAAGAAAGGTATAATTTCCAGGGTTCCTACTGAGCCAGTGTATATGCTATGTGTTGCCTCTTTGCCAAGGCCAAAGCATACTGGGCATGCCTCCTTCTGCCTACTGGGGCAGGCTCAGGTTGTTTCTCCTCTGAGTCACCCTCTGCCTGTGATGGCCTTGGCAATGGTGGGGGGCTGTTTGGCCCAGCCCTATGCTGCTCCTGCTGCAGCTGTTTTCGCAGGACCATATTATGTAGCATAGCACATACCATGACTATTTGGGTACATGTAGTTGGTGAGTACTGCAAGGCTCCACCAGATGTGTGCAGGCACTGGAACAGTGACTTGAGCAGCCCAAACACACACTCGATTACATTTCATGTTTGTGAGTGTGCCTCATTATGGCATTCCTGTTCAGGTGTGTGTGCATTTCTGATGGGTGTCATCAGCCACTGCTCGAGTGCATATCCAGCATCCCCCACTAGGATGACCATGAGGGATGTCCCCATTGGCAAATGTCTGGTACAGCTGTGTCAGATGCCAGATATGGGAGTCAAGTTAGCTTCCAGGGCAGCCAGCACACACATTCATTATTATGCCCTGGGCATCACACATGGCCTGGCAGTTGATGGAGGGGAAACCCTTGCGGTTATAGTAGACCCTACCCCGCTCACCAGCTGGTGCTTTGATGCATATGTGCGTGCAGTCTATTGCACCCACTTCCTCAGGGTATTCCTCTATTTGCTGGAAGAGATGCATATTGCTGGCGAATACCTCACGGGAAATGGGGAAATATACATGATCACTGACATGTGCTGACATGGCATTCAGGAACTGGTGCAGTACCCTGGATGCTGATGCCTGTAAAATCCCCATCATATCACCAGTTGGTCTCTGGAAGGTACCTGTTGCTAGTATTCTTAGGCCAACACATACCTTGGTTTCCACTGGGATGGGTTCCCCTCTGTTGGTTCTGTGTGTGAGGCATGGCCTGCACAGCTCAACAATTTTCTGCATGAGGTCTCTGTCCACTCTATAGCGCTCCACTATCTCCAGCTCATGTAGCCCCTGGTAGGTTACCCTGGGCCTGTACACTCTTCTCCATCTCCTCACTGTGGGTTGCTCAGCAGCATTCGCATTGTCACCAACCTCAGCATGTTGCATATGTCGCCTTATAACAGCAATGGCAGCCCCTAACATTTCTTTGTCTCAGTAAAGCTTTTTCAGTTTTCACTTCTACTAGCTTACTGCAGTGTTGCAGTGTCTCTGAGAAAAACATAGTGGAAAGTTGTTTGCTGAGTTTTAAGTGCTGGGCTGGGCTAGTGTACTGCCTGTGTAATTGCCTGATTCTGATTATTTTCACCTGCTAGCTCTGCTAGTACTTCCTGGTTAACTTCCTACTATTTGTTGTGCTTCCTTTTCCCTTTCTGTTTCCTCAGGGGGGCAGCGCCGCGCACACCAGCTCACACGCATGCACCCATGCTTACATGGACTAAAACTTGCTTATTCTTGCTAAAATGCGTGCACACAGGCGCAAACGCGCTTACACAGGTTTCAACATCCTTACACTTGCTTACTCCGGCTTAAACGCATGCACACAGGAGCACATGCGTGCAAACAGGCTTACTCGGTTTTACAGGCCTGCACACATGTGCATACACATTGCAGGCACTTCTACAAGAAACTTTAGTGTTGTTCACGGCATACACCTTCAATTTCTTGCCTTTAGCTAGGGTACCTGTTGATACACCTCTTCCAGTGATGAGTAACTGACAGCAGACACATGCCACTCTACTCCAATAAGCCTCACTTCTTTCAGATATACCCCCCCTCATGATGTCACCTATCTTCTACTCTGATACTCCCCTTATCCTACTCCTACACTCCACTGACTGTGCTCTTTTGCTATGTAAACTTGGGATTCACTATCCTTACCCTCATTTGCATAGGATTGCCTACTAATGCTTGGTTACATCTCTTAGACTGACCTTCCCCCCTTAGCAGCCTCTACTCAGTAGCCATGCAGCCTTCGGACTCCCATTCCCTTGCATTGTATATTAGGGATTACTGTAAAATCCACATTTGTGGATTTTAGTAATTGGTTTTCTGTTTTTTAGAGTGCAGCACGTTTGTGCGGCGCTGTGCTATGTTTAAACATCGGTGATCGGCATAAAAAAAATTATTTTATTTTAATTTTGCATCAGTGAACATTGCCAATGGCTGTATTTTTGGCCGTTGGCATGCTTCCTCGACTGGATGCATCCTTTTTTTGGAGCTGTCTCGGCTCCGTTTTGCAATTTGCAGAACTGTACTCAGCTGTCAATGGAGTACATTTCTGCAAATAACACTACTCTTACTCAGACAGGTTAGGGTTTCCTGCATCGCAAATTTACCTCATTTGCATAACCTAGCCCTGTTCGTGTAAGAGGAGTTTTAGGATCTCTCTTGCATGCCTCTGCCGGCTGTTCCTGGATCGCTCGGTAGACATGTTGGCTGCATGGAGTCTTACTCTACTCTTAGACTCCGTGTAAGCCTTCGTGAATCTGGCCCTCAAACTTGTCAAGTGGTTTATTGATTTGCATCCAATGTCCTTAAGTGAATGGGTAATATGTACTGTCAGCTAATGCAGAGTTGTTCTGGTAGGTTATCAGTGAACTGTTTAAGTTTATTTGCCCTTTCTCTTCCACCCTTCCATTTGATATTAAAACCAAGGAAGGGTTTTAAAAAAATTTAATATACACACACACACACACACACACATATATATATATATATATATATATATATATATATATATATATATATATATATATATATATGTATATATATATATATATATATATATATATATATATATATATATATGTGTGTGTGTGTGTGTGTGTGTGTGTGTGTGTGTGGAGGAAAGGTCAAGTAAGCAGTATTAGGACATTAAGTTGGTAACAGATTTCAGGAATTTCAATAAGCATCCTTAATTTCTGACATTTCTTAATGCTATTTTCCACAGGGGTTTCACGTCAAACCCTGTCAGATATTATAGCAATAACCCATGGCTGGGTGTGGGTAATGTTGGATTTAACCATGGTTGGCATGATTTGGCCATAAGGGTGAAGCCTGAGTGACCAAACAAAGCCAGCCATTGGCAAATCCAGCATTACCCACATCCAGATGTGGGTTATTGCTATTATACAATTACATTATTTAAGAAAAAAAATTACATTGTTTTCTTAAATAGCATCCTTATATAAGGGAGATGTGCTGTGTAAAGGAAGGAATGGAAGATCTCCATTGTAAAGGTTAAAATTCAGACACTTAAGAGGTATGAGAGAGAGAGAGAGAGACAGAGAAAGAGAGGATGAAGAAAATACAAGGAAAATTAAGTACTTTCCTTTAGTTTTGAATAATGTAAATGATTTTCCTAGTATTTCCTTCATACTGCCTCTTTCATACTTCTGGACTGTCTGGATTTCTAATTTTATTATTATTATTTTTTTTAATGATGAAGGAAACTTAAAAAGTTATAGCAGATAGTAACGGAAGAAAGTCAGGGCGACCTGACTTTTTTCATTGGTATATACTGGTTTACAATGGGCATGTACAAAAAATGGGAAAAGGGGTTGAGGATGGATGGATGGATAGATGCTGGGTGGGATGACCAGCCAGCATGCTCGTTTTTGAATGTTAATGGCCAGTCATTGTATAATGGTAGTTCTGCTTCTCTTCCTCAGAGGAGGTAATTCCCACTCACAGATCGGGTTCTAATATAATGTTTCTTCCCTGCCCTTCCCCTCAGGAGACAATTTATATAGAGTTATCATCACATGATGTGGCAGCACATGTTGCTTGTCTTAGGCCATAGTGAAATAGTTATTAGGTTCAAGCCAGGGATTATTTTATTTATTTATTTAATTATAATGCGAGAATGAATAACACATTGAATATGGAGCTGGTGTTTCTTACTATTTGTGCAGGACCTTTGTTTACAAAAATATATATATATATATATATATATATATATATATATATATATATATATATTAATAAGAGACAGAAGGGGTTTGTGAGAAAAGCAGGTGTTTCGTAGCTGTGTGGTTTGTCGAGTTTTGTTTTGCATCAGTATGGTAGGAACACATTTAAAATGTTAAATCACAATAATAAATGGAAGTTAAGGTGTGTGAAGGACAGAGAGGCAGGTCTTGTTCCTATCCTCATGCTTTGTTTTGGTAGGCAGCTTTGTGTGGGGATTTCAGTGTTTGGGCAGAATTTAATAAAGCCTACATGGAGTTTTTCCCCCATATTCTGCACCATTAGAGTACAGACTTGGAAATTTTAACTGATAGAATGCTAGGGGCTTTTGCTCTCTGCTACAACTGTATGTGCTAGATGCTGAGGTCAGTGCGGATGCTGCCACTGACAATAGGCCTAGACTGAGATGGAGAAGAGTGGTCAGGCCTAGGGTAACCTTCCAGGTGTTACATGAGCTGGAGATTGTAGAGTGCTACAGGGTGGACAGGGACATATTACAAGAACTCAACAAGCTCTGCCTCCCTCAACTCAGACCCAGAGCCAATAGAGGGGAGCCCATCCCAGTGGAAACAAAGGTATGTGTAGCCCTTAGAATACTAGCTATAGGTACTTTCCAAAGACCAACTGGGGACATGATGGGGCTGTCACAGGCATCTGCATCCAGGGTACTTCACTAGTTGCTGGCTGCCATGAAAACACATGCCAGTGAACACATTTATTTATCCTGCAACCCTGAAGAGAGGACCAGCAGTATGCATCTCTTCTACTGTGTAGCACACTACCCTGAGGTACTGGGTGCCATAGACTGCAGTCATGTATACATTAAAACACCCCCCCATTGAGGAAGGTAGAGTCTTCATCAACCGCAAGGTGTATCACTCCATCAACTGCCAGGTTGTGTGCAATGCCCAGGGTATTATCATGAATGTGTGTGCCAGCAGCCCTTGCAGTTATCATGACTCCTATCTGGCATGCATCACAGCTGTAGCAGATGTTTGCCGCGGGGACATCCTGTATGGCCATCTACTTGGAGATGCTGGCTATACACTAGAGCCATGGTTGATGACACCAATCAGAAATGCACACACACCCAACGAAAGATGCCATAATGAGGCACATGCATAAACTAGGAACATCATAAAGCATGTGTTTGGGCTGCTCAAGTCATGGTTCTGGTGCCTCGATATATCTGGGGGAACCTTGCACTACTCTGCAGACACATGTGCGCACATGTTCACAATATGTGCCATGCTACACAAAATGATCCTGTGGAAACAGCTGTGGCAGGATCAGCACAGGGAAGGGAAGGGATACACAAACCCCCACCAGTGCCAAGATCCCTACAGCCACACCCACAGGGGGACTTGGAGGGAGGAACTCCCTGAGGCTGTCCCTGTAGGCAGACATAGATGTTCCAAGTATGCCCTGACCTTGGCAAAGAGGCAACTCATAGCACATGCACTGCCAACCTAGGGTTCTAGGGACTGACACCTTACTCTGACTCACATACATAGTAAAAAGGATGCCAGCCACACCACACAACCTGTACCTAATCATGTACTGGCTGTGCACTGTGTGCATCAGTCAGAGTCAGCCCTGAAACACATGTATCTCAACTGCTGCATTCACAAGGTAAGTCACTCTGCTTTAGAACAAATGTATGGGGTACTAGACTATGGTAGCATATGTATGGACTAGCTGAATGCATGCAATGGAATAGAGTGGGCTATGGGGCTACTTGCAGAGAACTAACAGCTATGTGTGACAAAAGGTTCTCTGTCCAATACTGGTTTCCCCATAATATGCATTAGGCCACAAGGCAGCAAAACTCACTGTAGTATGCATGGGAAATGCCAAACATGGGGTCATAGGACAGACACATAACTGTCAATGTTAGAGTCCCCTACCCCCAATACAGCCATGTTCCCATACAACTGCAGTAACAGAGTATGTTTGCAAGGAAATAGCAGCAGACCACACAATCCCTGGGCTGTCCAAGAAAACCTGGGTACATGCTCTATTTCCACAATATGTAGGGGTCAAAGTGTATGCCTGTCTGCTGTTGATAGTGTGAGGAATTAAACCTCACTTTCTGGTAGCTGATGTGGGTCAATGGGCTAAGTACATTAGCATGGTTGTTGGTGTTCATTGCTCAAAGCTGGCTGCACCTATAACTTTTGCGAGTGAGGTAATCCTATGGTAGGAGTCCCACAGACTGGCAATATGTTGCAATCTGTTACTGCAAGAAAGATGGGCAAAGTTAGAGACAATGGGGGGACAGAGGGTCAAACCTATAAACATTATACATGCTCTGAGTAACCTAGAAGGTGGCTAGTATAACAGTAGGTTGTAACAAGTCAGAGTAGCAGCAGGATGTAAAGGCCATCACATAACTGTGTCAGTACTTACAGAAATTCAGTGGACTCCATTTAGTAGTATATTACCAGAAAAACACAACTGTCTGAGGAGCAGAGCAGAAATACAGAGCAGAATTCTGGAGATCGAGATCCTGCAAAACATGTACAGTCAGAGGTGTGAAGACTGTACCCCAGTCACAGCATACCTACCACCACTTAAAGCAGAAAAGCTGGACAAAGCTATGAACAATAGTGGGACAAAGGCCCAAATATAAGGAGAAGGATTAAATAGTGGCGAAACAAATGTAGAAAGTGCAGAGAATAACAGGTCATGTAGTAGCATGGGTGTCCTGGTGTGTATGGAGTCATTAACTCAAATGCCTGTCATCATTTCCTAATTTCAGTCTTTAATGATTTGCAACTGATGTACCAGAAAATCACAATGCTATATAAAATGTACCATACATATGATGCAAAACTCTGTACAGTCTATTACAATCTGTACAGTCAATACGTATGAGTCATATATTACGTTCAACACACAGCTGTAGAATCACTTGGACAAAGTATCAGGGAGGTGCTGGACTGTTGAATCAGCTGCAGCAGCCAATTAGCTATAGCACACAAAATCCTGGACTGGAGTAAAGGTAGGTCTGGCCTGGAGTCACCTTGTAAGTACTGACAGTTGGATTCACTTTACATGCTCAATGTTTTAAAATGTCGAAATTCATATGGCCAAGACCATATAATTGACATTTTAAAACATCGAGCCTATAAAGTGGAGATCTCCATACAGCACAGACCAGGTAATTTTCCCTTTTCCTTGCTGTAGTGCGATCTTGGAGTTGGTATATTTAAATAGCGTATGGTGTGTGGTGTGGAGGGTGGGTGCTTGCCCCCCTGCAAAAATGTCCTAGAAAATTTTTTGTGCTGTATTTGTGTTTGCTTTCTAGTTTCAATATTTTAAAACATCAATTATATGGTCTCGGTCATATGAATTTCGACATTTTAAAATGTCGAGCATGTAAAGTGAATCCTGACAGGCACACTGGGCATGCTCCTACACTTAGCTAATTTCAGCCCATGTCTGATGCCTCATCTGCCTAAAGAGCTGATATGTGAAAATATCTCTGTTCATACAGACAGCTATGTACACCTTCCACATATATCTATATAAGACAGCTACATAACGCACACACAGCTACATCTAAGTTGACATCCCTGTGATATATATATATATATATATATATATATATATATATATATATATATATATATATATACACACACATACATACATGTGTATATGTGTGTGGGGATGCAGGAATGTCCACACCTACACACAGAATGCTGGGGTTATTTGCACCTACACACACAACTGTTGTCTGATGGTAAAAGACCACAGCCGCATAATGACATAATCCACCCAACCACAGATCCCTATGCCTGTGGAATGCCATCCTGTAGACAGACAATGGTGAGCAAGTGGTGTAATGTGCAATGGCTGTAATGCAGGACTTGGACAGGCCATATTTACACTAGCCAATTATCCACCTAACAAACTGCAATTGGACAGAAATGGTGATACTGGTAACTGGAAACACATAGCAGGGGTATTAACAGGTACCCCAACACCTACATTTGTAGGTACAGAGCACCCAGGTGACACATATCAAGAGTAGAATGCATTACCATTGGGTATACATGCAGGATTACACTGTGCACCTCCATTGTCCCTGACACACTGTTCTACCTATACGCACCTAGGTAACCTTGTAGATATACAGCTGTACCTTGCTGATGTCATCTTTCCAGTATGCTGCCATGCCATCCTGAACTGCTGTATCCCCACCAAGTCTCAATAGTGTAGCCACTCAGACCCAGGAACAGAAACATACACAGTTCTGAGAGGCACATGTCATTCTGCAACACTACCACCAATCTAACATCATGAAACAAAGGTACACAAACGTTGATGTTTACTCATGACACCTGCCAGCATACAACACCTGTCATAGCATAACACTACCGCACTACAAAATGTCATGTAATGTAATATAGTCACCCTGTGCGTCAGACACATATTTGGATGTCCCTCCATCAATGGTATGGATGGTAGGAATGTGGCACAGGTATCATCACATGCACAGGATGTGGTGTGCTTGTGCCAGAAGCTTAGGCTGTGCCAAACAGTTGACATCATGTGTGCGAGTCAGGAAGGGATGCTGGTCAGCTGGGCCATGGAGAGGTGCCGTGCGTGACTGTTGGTGACCTGCATGTGACAGCGATATTTGAGTGTATGCATGTACACAGTCAAGCCATGTGCTAGCCCTACACATGGGTATGTTGACAGCTGTGGCAGAGTGGACAATTCACTGTCTTTGGCCATGAACATGGGAACTGGCTCTGTCAGGTCAGATGTGGTACTAGTCACTGATGGTGACTAGTGTCTGTGAGCCCGTGTCCCTCACTGGACCACCCAGGACCATGTGCCCATTGCCTGCCATGTTGTGGTATGTACAGAACCCTCCCTTTTGTAGTGCTGGAGTTACTGCCACTATGGGAGCATGAATGTGCATAGCCAAGTGGATTCTCAGCGGATGTTGTTGCTGACCTACATCCACGTGTCTGACACCCTACTCCTACTAGATGTTCCAGCACAGACAATGTGCAGTCAAGGACTGACAATGTCGCACCCCACCATCTGTCCACTACATCAATGTGGTAGAGGGAGTCATGGATGTCAGACTGTGCTTCATCCATGATCTTGAGCATCCATCTAGTGTCGCGTTCAGAACATGCCTGTGTCTCTATGATGGACCAAGACATGCATCGAGTGACCTGTGCTATGACAACTGTGACAGGTGGTGGATGGGCAGCAGTCCTCCTTGGAGCACCCCTGTCAATCTGCCTGTGTAGGACCTTACCAGCTCTCTGGCTATGGCTAGTGTCTATATTCACTGATGCCATTATTGCCAGACTCTCCTGTTTGATGCTGCCTCACTCTGACTGCCTGATATCTGTGGCCGCAGGGGACTGGGTATGTGTGGGCATACTGACTGTGTGTGGAAACAATGGTGGAGAAAGTGGGATGTCAACCCATGGGACAGATTCAGCCCCTAACAATCCCACCTGTGCCTCACTATGGTCACCATCATCATCAGAGTCCAATGAGACACTGACATCAGGTTGTGAAGGGGACACACTCCAACCCAGACTGTCAGCTGTAAGGAGGAAGACAAAATAATTACATTACTACCTGCACTATTATGTATGGTGATCCACACGCGCACACACACACACACACACACACACACACACACACACACACACACACACACACACACACACACATACACATACACGTGAGGAGTCACAACTGCATTATACATACCACATCTTATTTCTGATCCCATGCATAACACACAAGCAGACCACAGCATACACAAACAAGACAGGCCCTTTATAACATGCATTGCAGCTACATCTAGTTCATGTTGCCACTACTATACACCTGTGAGATAAGCAATATGTTTTTTGCTATGCCCTTTTTTGGATAGTATACTATGCCTCTATCTAACAGTGACACAACAGAAGTGATGGGGTAAACCTAGATCGATCATCCACTCATCAAGATTCCTCTTGAAGAGAGTCAATGAGGGACTCCTACCCTGACTGGGATTTTATTTATTCCAGAAGGAGCCTCTGGGTTATGAATCTGTCCCTCCTCATGCACTATTTATTTATTTCAGCTGTTCAAGTCAAGTCTCTCGGTTCAATAGCTCAATGGGATTTGGATTTTGAGCTGGAGTTTCTTTAACGGGGCAGCATGTGGCTGTTTGGGTGTGATCCTCTTGGTGTTCTTGTACTTTGGGTTTTTGGGGTCTTTGCAGTTGCTGCAGGTAAGGTACATCCAAAAAGCAAGTGTACTCAATTTATGGCCTGATGGGCCTGATGTAAAGAGGATGACCTCCCTCCCCGATCTAGATGATAGAGATGATTGATTAGGTGGGATATATAAATGTTTAAAATGTTTTTTAACCACTTTGGCCATGTGGTGGAGATTCATATCAACTCAAGGTCCCTCCCCCCCGTCAATTTTTCTGTACTTAATGGATTTCCAATTTGGGCACATTTGTTTTTTGTTTTGTTTGCCAAAGGGACTTTGCATACACTTTTGGGCATTTAGCTTGAGGCCATGTGTGTTTCACCAGTTGTGTTTTTTGTGAGGCCTTTTTGGAGGATGCTTGTGTTTGTGGAGAGGAGGAGTGCAGTCGGCTGTTGTGTTGGTCGTCATGATCCTTCCAGTTCAGCCCTTCCCCTTTGGCCTGTACCTCCGAGATAACGATAGACTGAGAGGTATACTGAGCCTTGTGGGTACCACCTGTTTCAAAAAAATCAACCAGGTTTAAGAGGCAGGATCTGCCCTTTCAAAGCCCGAACTTAAGCTAGTCAGGCTTATGGGGCGACAGTTCCAGGAGGATCTGAGGCACCACCTTTATGGAGAGGGACCCACTGTTGCTGTGCGCCACTCTTTTGGGCACATATCCTGTAGTAGGCTAAGATTTGAACAGTAGTTTTATGTTTGGGTTAGCTCTTCTTTGCGCTCATGTGATGCCGGGGCCTGGGGACACCATCTGGTCCCATTGATGGTGTTTTTTCTTTTTGGCTTGGCGAGCTGCAGGAGATGGAGATGTCAGGAGATGTCAGGGGCATGCTGGGATGAATATTGCCCTTTTTTTTGGGGGGGGGAGGCTTCGCTTGTCTAGGATGCTGTTGTCTGGTTGTTGGTCTGTTGGTTTGTTGTGTGTTTTTTTTTGTTGGACTAATTTTGAGCATATCTGGGAATTACCACCCAGGTTCCTAACATACTAAAAGCTTTGTGTCCTGCTATGTCCTGTGCAATTTTTCTCTCTTTTTTGGCCTTAGACAATTTTATGTGTGTGTGCCTGTTTTTGTGTTCATAGAATGCGTTTATAAAGGATTCTCTGTCTGGGCTGTATTTTTTTCCACCGGAGCTTTGAAGAATCACCTCAGTTTTTGAGAGGTAAAAATGCTTTTTAGAAGTTTTTTCACTGGTTTTTTCTGGACAGGGGGTGGGGTCGATGTGAATATAATTCTAGGAACCTTTGGGCTGGGGTGTTGGGAGCTAGTAATGCTCCCAGTCTGTGTTTAGGTAATATAATGGTGTTTGGAGAGACCTTCATATTTTCCAGTGTTCTTAGGAAGGCCGAGTGGGGTTCCTGAGAATGAGAGTGTATGTGATAGACCTACATCTAAAACACAGTGCACCCCTCTTGAATATATTATTGCCCCCTGTATAGCAGAATGCATACATAACTCTAATTACCAATTCAATGCACTTCAGTTAACCCCTCTGAAACTGAACATACAAGTATTGCACTCTGGATAAGCATATACGTTGTATCTACAGCAAAATGGCAGCCCTTAACATTCTTGTGGTATATATGATCCATAAAACAAGAGTGTCACACTCACTGGGTACAGGACCTTGGACTCTGGCCACACCTGACTTATCTATGGAAATATGAGGGAGAGATATTGTCAGCAATACCAAATGTGGCATTGTTACAGGATAATATGTGCATATATCAACATGTACAGTAGGTAATGTGATACTGCCTACATTGCTGACATTCTGAGTATGTGTGCACAACTGTGCATTAAAACTAAACCCCCCCAATGCAACTAGACCTAACACCCATGTACTGGTATGCAGGGGCTGCCACAATGACTGATACAGTATTACAGTGAGGAACACAGGAGGCTTACCTGGACGCTCCTCTGCTGTGGATGCTGTGGCACCCACCTCCATGATGTATGTGGTGATGGATGCTTGGGAGCTGGTGGTTGATCCCAAGTCTACCAGGAATTCATGTGTGGCCAAGAGTGGTTGTTTTGCAGCAGGCCCTCCACTGGTGGCAGCATGCTCCCTGGCCACAGCGGCAGCCCTGTGCCATGCAGCATTGACCATATCTGTTGCCTGGTGTCAGACATGCTTCTAGGTTCTGTCCTGTAGCCCTACTTGGTTGACTGCTATGATGAGGTCAGCCCACAGTGCTGCATGTTGTTCATGATGCTGGTGAGACCTGGGCAGCAGAATGTTGTGATGCAGTCAAAGGCCATCCATGATAACATTAGTTCCAGTGGCTGAAAATGGCAGGTGCTTCTGTCTAGACATCCTTTCTGAAAGACAAGAAGAGGGGAATATATCACATGACCAGATATGTTATTATCCACTATGTACTGACCCTGCACATCCACATTGGCCTGCAGTATCCACTGCTACCTCCCATGTCATACCCTGCAGTCTAGCAACACAGTATGTATGTGGCTATTAGCAACATAGTAGCAATACTGGTTATGTCCCTATGTGCCGTGACAGAGTGTGCTGTATGTCTCCACACCCATCAATGCCATCTACTGCGGTGTGTCCCCTATGGGCAATGTCCTAGTACCATGTCATACAGCCACTGTCAAACAGGTCTGTGTTATTACAAGTATATGGGAACAGTCCAGCAACATCAGTGTGCCACAGTGACACACAGGAGTACAAACCTGCTGTATGGTATCTTCCCTGTTAGTGTCTTACTTCTCCAGTACACAGATGTTTTCAGAATGTGTACGTGTGCCTGATATATGTGATCATTTTGCCACAAACATGTGGATGTCTGGCAAATGGTGGGACAATAATTGATGGTTGTTCTCAGAATGTACAGAATCTGGCTGTCACATGCCAGAATCCTCTGAAAATAGTTATGCTACACTAATATTTGTTACTGTATTCATACGCTTACTTTGTATGACCAATATGTACACTCTGTTGCTGAGGCTGGGCCTGTGCCCCCCCCCCACTAATAATGGCTATGACCTAAATTCCTGCTGTAGGGGCTTGCCAGGTGTGCTAGCCATAGCTCTCAAGTGATGAGGTATAAATGTTGACAAAATAATGACCTAGCCAGAGTACATCAGGGACACTCAGAGACACCTTTTCAATCTCTATACTATTCCTGTGTGACATTCACAAACTGGGAGGAGCTGAATGACAGTACACCATGGGATATGACAGCTGTGTCCACCAGTACTTACTGTCAATATGTTTAACACATAATCCAGTAGCATTCGTACAGGAGCTGATTATTGTAGGAGGGAGTGAGAGGGCCACAGCTGTAATTTAAGTCACAGCAGACACAGTTGAGAGGCATGCTGTAGCTGTTGGACAGCAGACCGTCACCATCATGCATATCATTGCTGGAGCCTTCCTGTGTCCTGAAAGAGTGCTCTTCAAACTATCTGGAGATATACAGAACTGAATATATTTTTCTGGCACTTCAGAGTTGTGTACTGGTAATTGTTGTTTGACTAATTTTATATCATTGCTGGCTGACTTCAGAGTTGTGCACTGTTATTTTGGCTTCACTGTATAGTTTTTCAGATCTCTGCTGAAGGTGTTGGTTTTGCCATACTCACCCTCCCTATTCCTGTGTTGTTGTTTAAATTTGGAGGTTTTGCAGTTGCCCACCCCACTGTAGATTTGATCTGGGACACTCCCCCCAGTCCCATCTATTTACCTCATTCTACCTAATAGACTCCTTCTGCATTGTTTTTAGTCATTTTTAATTTAATTGCATTTTTTAAACTGTTTGGTCTAACATTGCTACATACTCAAGCGTCTCAAGTGTGCTAGCTTGCATTGTATTTGAATTGTTTTGACTGCTGTTTTAGCTACTTTTCTGTATATATATATATATATATATATATATATATATATATATATATATATATATATATACCTTTCCTGTAACTAGTGTAGTCTAGATACAGATTTGCTGTATCCAGGACTATATGTAAGCTTCTGAGCCCCCTCCCCAAGCTTTCTGTGTTGGAGGGAAGTCTTCTAGCTTATCAGTGGGAGTGGTAAGCACTAGGTAACCTATCTACCACATAAGGAGTGGTTCTGGCCCAGAAATTGTAGTTATTGGCCGTTTGGGCAGTTTTTCCATCTCTCTCAACTTTCTGATTTAAATCCCACATTTTCACTTGTTTCCCCCCTTTCCTGTAACTAATTTAGTCCAGATACAGATTCTTTCTTTTAGCACTTGAATTTGCTTATTCGTGATCAGCACTTGTTCAGAACTTGTAAGCACTAAATAACCTACTAATTACTACAGCACTCAACCTTCCTCATTACCTAGAGGAAAACAGTTTTGGTACTTACTTTCCTCACTTGCTTAGAGAAAAACAGCTCTTGTACTCACTTTCCTCACTTATCTAGAGGAAAATAGTTTTTTTATTCAGGCATGTCCAAGGGTCAGCTCCCAGTGTTCTCTCCTATCTATCTGATGAATCTGGGCATCTTGGGACAATGTAGAAATTGCCTCATGTACGCAGACAACTCTCTTCTCCTACCACCCAACACTACAACCTGTCAGAGATGCACTTATCTAGCCAAACTGGAGGTAAAGCTCTCGCCAATCAAGACTGAACTTGACAGTCAAGACGAGAAGGTAAACACTTGCACCACATCACACTCATCACATAGTCTCACTAAATCTACACCACCAAAATCCACACATAGAAACACAAAAACATTCGAGAAGGCTCTCAATAATAATCTGCTCAAGCAACAGAGACCTCCAAAGCAGAAATGCAAGCAACCTCCACCCCCCAATACAACCCAAATGACACATAGCCTGCAGACTCAGTGTACCACTCAACCACAGCCAATAAGACAAAACAACATACCCAACACACTAGTCATAGGTGACTCTATAGTCAGGCACACTGATGTCCCACTCACCAGGCTAAACAAGGAGAATGTTACTGTCAGCTGTCTGTCGGGTGCCAGGATCCACCACATAACCCATGCACTCAGGTCACTCCACATGTACAAATATGACTCTGTCATTGTCCATGTTGGTGTGAACGACCTGCGACGTACCTCCCTGGACTACATGAAAAGAGACATGGAAGAGCTCTCTGATCTTGTAGCCCAAGCAGGTATGACCCTAGCCCTGAGTAGCATTCTGACATCACCCAGAATGATGCCGCAGTACAAAGACAAAATGATTGACTTCAACAATTGGCTAAGCTTCTGGTGCCATTCTAAAGGGATCCAGTATCTGTCTGCCTGGGATAACATGGTCAACAGACCACGATGCTTTGCCAGAGATGGCCTGCACCTGTCACCACTGGGATTCCAGATACATAGTAAGGTTCTTGCCGCCCCTATATTGCCTTTTTTAGGCAAGGTTCAAATGACAAATTCACCACCATAACAGGAACAAGCAAGCAAAAACTGAGGGTGATGCTACTCAATGCCAGAAGTCTATATCTCAAAATGCACTCAATCGAGGCACTCCTTAAAATGGAGAACATCGATATCTGTGCAGTGACTGAGACCTGGTTCAAGGCTCCAGAGGCCACCCCTGCACTGCCAGGTTATAACTCATACCACACTTTTTGGCCATGTAACCTGGACCGGAACACCAAAGGCGGAGGTGTATCCATATTCATTAAGGATATCCACACCTCCAGGCTAGTTGCTCAGCATAATGCAGCCGAGGTTATCCAAGTGCAACTAATTCTGGGCAAAACTGCAATCCAAATTGTAGCTTGCTACAAATCACCCACCATGCCCCAGGATTCCCACTCTTCTTTTCTTGATGTACTGGAAAATATTAGGGTTCAACCAAACACCCTAATAATGGGCGATTTCCACTACCCCACCATTAACTGGGAAATCTACTCATGTACCAACTCCTTCGCTCAACGCTTTCTGGGATTCATAAACTCCAATGCCCTGGATCAACTTATCCACACCCCCACCAGGGGCAACAATATCCTAGATCTAGTCATTACCAATATGAGTGACTGGTGTTCCACACCTGAAGTCAATGCCTCATTGGTCCAATCCAACTATAAGCTAATTACCCTAGATATCCACATCCTGCCTCCACCCCCCATTAAGGAAACCATGGTAAAAAATTTCTCCAAAGCCAACTTCATGCTTCTTAAGACAGAAGTGGTGAACTTCATGACACCCATGCAGATGGACAATACAGTTGCAACTACTGAATCCTACACAATTGCACTTTATATGCAGTTATATGAGTGCATGGATCATGCTATCCCAAACAGAACCAAGATGCTATCCTCCAAAATAAGGAAGCCAATCTAGTGGTCCCCTGCCATAAACAAACTGTACAACAGAAGGAAGAAACTCTTGCAAAAGAGATTAAAATCCCATGAGTGGAGGAGCTCCCTGGTCAGCCTCAGTAAGAAGTTGTGATCCCTGATAAAATCCTCCAAAGCTAGTTATGAAAACAAAATCACCACTGATTCTAAAGACAACTACAAAGCATTCTATTGTTATGTCAAGAATCTGAATGGCAACACTCAGATCTGCTCTGATTTACAGCACAATGGCACTAAATATACAGACCCAACTGATATTGCCAACATCCTGGCAGATAGGTTCAGTGCTAACTTTACCCCCCTCTCACCCCCTAAAGAGCCATCTCTATACCGGAAGAATGCAAAGTTCCTGTAATCATGGCTGCACAGATAAAAACCACACTCTCCAAAGCCAAAAACACAGCATCCATGGGACCAGACAACATCTCAGGCTGTGTTCTACACGAACTACAGAATGAACTGGCACCCCACCTAAGTACCATGTTCAATAATAGCCTCACCTCAGGCTTTGTGCCTGCTGAATTGCACACAGCAACGGTTATCCCACTCCACAAGGGGGGAGCCACCACGGACCCCAGGAACTACCGCCCCATTAGCCTGACGAGCCTGGCCTGCAAGGCCATGGAACATATCATCATGGAACTTATAAACAAAGACATTGGTAATCTCCAAACTCTGGATCCCACCCAGTTCGGGTTTTTAAAAGGCAGGTTATGTCTCCTAAACCTGATAGACTTCTTTGACGCGGTCACCAAAGCTGTAGACAAGGGTAAGGTGGTTCACACAGCTTATCTAGATCTTGCCAAGGTTTTTGACACCATCCCCCACTCTGGAATTATAGATAAACTCACTAAACTAGGTATAAATCCCTTTGTCATAAGATGGGTTGCCAACTGACTCACTGACAGAACCCACACTGTGAAAGTAGCAGACTCCAAATCTGTCTTCAGACCAGTGACACGTGGAGTACCACAGGGTTCAGTCCTGGGTCCTCTCCTGTTTGGTATCTACTTCTCTGAAGTACAGGCTAATACAGGTCTTTGGCTAATGAAGTTCGCAGATGACTGCAAACTAGGAGCCATAATCGAAACTCCTAACGATGTGGACATCCTACAAAAGGGCCCCACTGACACAGATGCCTGGTGTCAAAGCCATGGCCTCAAGGTCAATGCCAAAAAGTGCATTGTCATACCCTTTGGTAAAAACTCTGTATCCATGAACTACAACATAGGCGGTAGTATACTTAACACCGAAAGTGTGATAAGAGACCTTGGGACACAGGTGGACAGTAGTCTCTCCTTTGATAATCACATCGCCACAGTAGTCAGGAAATCCTTCTACGTGGCACACCTCATCACAAAATGTTTCTCATCCAGAAAAAAAGAGGTCATTGTTCCCCTCTACTCATCACTCATTAGACCCATTATAGAGTACAACATCCTTTGTGGTATGTACCTCACAAGACATCTACAACAACTGGACAGGCTGCAGAAATACCTCACAAAGAGGATTACCAGCCTCAAACAGATGCCCTATGCAGACCGTCTCAAAAAACTTTAGCTTTACTCTGTCACATATCGCCTACTCAGAGGTGATCTCTGCTTAACATACAAAGCTATGTCAAACCCGGAGCTGTTGGACAGGCTCCACTTGAAGAAATCCCAATCCCTCTGAGCTACACGCTCTAGGGACCTAAACCTTGTCACCACAATAAACAGAATATGCCAGAGGGATAGATTCCTGCCCCAGAGACTTCACATACTCTGGAATAAACTAACTATCTATATCAAACAAAGCTCCTCATTAGCACTCTTCAAGAAAAATCTTGATGATTGGATGGGAAATAGGAAATTCACCCCGGGGATCACCTCTGTGGCTCTGCTCGACAGTGGCACAGGAAAATAATTTTCTTGGGTGGCAAAAGCCAGGGTACCTTTTTGGCTGGGCTTGTATAGGCCCCAGGGCCGATAGCCTAGTACCTACCTATGAACCTATGAACCTATGTCATTCTCAGAGATGTACTACAGGCCTACTGTTGTAATCCCTATTCCCCATAACTGCATACTCCCATCTGCATCCCATTATATGGGGACTTGTATTACATACCTACTAGAGTGATGTAATCCATTTGGGAACAACCCCTCAAGAAAAATGCTTCCTAAATCACAGTCTGTCTTGGTAAAGCAAGTTACAGACCTGTTTTCCATAGGCAGCTGCTTGCCATTTGTAGGTAATGCTCATTAACAAATAATTGCCTCTGCATCAATCTGTGGCTCAGAATTGCTAATTGCATCCAGAGCTGAGCTGCATTTACATTAGCCAATGACATGACACAACAGTGCAATATTTAAGGCCTTCATGTAAGCCTTGGCCCCTTTCTTAGTCTGTGAGATGGGCATTAGTGAGGTGTGGAGACTACAGCATCACAGAGGCTAGGTACAAATGCTGCCCACTGTTGAGGTTTAAGAGGTATGTCCACAGTTTTGCATGCTACCTTTGGCCATTGTCAAATGACTTTATGATTATCTGGCAGTTCAGTGTTAAATACTGTGGGCTGAGGTCAGTAAGGGGGAAGAGACATTTGAGTGTCAGGCATCATACCCATCAGAATATGCATGCTGCTGCAGTAGCTACTGGTCTATCAGCTCTGTATGTTTGTAGGGGCAGACTGTGATGTATGACCCTGTTGCCTGACCTTTCTCCCCCACCCCTTTATATATGGGTCTTGTGTGGATCCCTTGTTCTAGAGGGTTGTGAGGTATGGTAGGTCTGTAGCAGGTAGCTTAACATACATCTGCATATGTTGCAGGCTGCAGCTGCTGCTTTTTGCCTAGGACTCATAGTGGGGTGTGTGAACAAGTTGGAGGACAGCAAGCTGTATGTGTCACTAAGGGAGCAGTGTCAGCTGTGTCATTACAGCAGAACTAGGGTGAGGGTATCCATAACAGTCCAGTTAAGGCATGTACTTAAGCTACATCTGTTATGTAACAGTGCCAATCAGGGAGTAGCAGGCAAAATATAGGTAGGCTATACAAATATGTGCAGGGTTCCCCTACCTAAATGCCTTTGACTTGCTAACATGGGCAGCAGTTAATTCATTAGCAGCAACCTGTTTTGGTTAAAATTGCATGACTCAGTCATTATTTGCTGTATTCACAAGAATCTAATCAAAGTGCAAGACACTGGATTCAAACACAGGACTGTGGGTGGCAAAACGTACTGCAAGCATGGCATTTAACAGACTAAGCTACTCTGTCATTGCTGCAGCAGGTGTATTTCCAAGATATATGTATATATGTGCATGCATACAGTCTGTGAGACAGGAATTGTATTAGCATTTGTTTTCTGATGGGTATGAGGTGTGACACTCAAATGTCTGTCTTGAGTTTCTAACCTCAATCTTTAATGACTTGGCAGTACTTTAACAGATAGATATGCTTTTGTGAAACTGTGCCAAAACTAGAGGGAACAACTGTGGACATTCTGCAACAGTGTGTACAGTTGGCAGCTATACCTGCTATCCCAGGCCTCACTCAGGTGGTGCAGGGCCAGTGAAGGAGATACCACTGGCTTGGGCCCCAGATGTGCTGTGACCAGTGTCATGGCCTGCTGAGGTAGGGTAAGCAGATCACCAGGAACTGGCCTACCCAGTAGATCTGTGGTATGGAGGTATTTCAATGTGTATAAGTTAGTAATGAACAAACCATTTAGTTAGTTATAACAGCATGCCAGAACATTGCAAATAACCCAGTAATATAACATTGTGTAGCATATAGAACACAACAATAAGTAAGATAGCAGTCAGTATAGTAACATCATGCCAGTAAGGGTTATTGCATAAGGACAACAACATAGGTAATTCAAAAAGATATGTTAGTATGCATCTATTGTAATACATAACAATAATAAAACACAAGGCCCAACATAACATTTAGGGAACAACATATGTTAATAGTAAACCATAACCAATGTATGACAATAATAAATTATGATGAAGATAAGGGGTGGGGGAGAAAGAAATACAGTCTATTAATACCAGTATAGGCTATATAGTTTGCAACAGTACTGTTATATACTCTACAGGTCTGCCCTTCCTTTATGTATAACAGTTCCCTATAGCTTCTGTAGCATGTACATACCTCTTAAGCTATCCATATGGGACAGTATGGGCCAAACAGTAACACCTACAGGTACACAACTACAGAGGACTATTACATGTCAGGTGGACCTATTTAACTACCAATGTATACCTGTGGACTAATGTAGTGTGACTGTGCTATTGACATAATCATGTCGATGATAGGTGCGCGACAGAGGGATTAGGCAACAGTAACACTTGAGAGACATGTATCGGGCACAGTACAAAGTATGCAGCTATCATGGCCTCCTTGCCAGGCATGGGGTTAGACCGTCAGCAATCATTCACAGACATACCAGGCATACAGCCATACATAATTACACCTTTCATTTACTGTATTAACTTTTATTATTATTGTAGTTTTGTTGCCTTTATGTTATGATGTCATGTCACATTCCTGATCAATGCTGTTAACACTCTGTTACATCTGAGCACACAAACTATTAACCCATAATAAGGGCTACTACACCCATTCACCTGTAATTATTGTGGCATGAACATCTACTAACAATACATAACTGATTCAATAATATTTACAAGTACCTGTCACTGGATTTGATTTCTGATCTGTGTGCGATAAAATGTATATCACACACAGCATTTAACAAATTGAACTAATGAGCCACTGCTGACTATTCACTGACTAATATTTGCCTAGAGCTCACCTGGAAACAACATTTGACCAGGTAGTAGTAGTAGTACAGTTTTATACAAGACACTTGAACACACATGCATAAGATTTGTGCATGATAGAGATACTACGTAAACTGTACATTAAAACATAGAATGCAGGTGTACACAATAAACTCTTCATGGGTGGAAATATCTGTGACATGTACAAACCATATCAGAGTATTGGGTTGGCTACCTGACCCATATACAGTTGCATTAAGTATAGTTGCAGTCTACAGCTATTACAGTTTCATACTTACCTGCAGCATTGCACCTTGGAACAGAAATGCATATAGCTGAAATGCAATGGTTAACACAAGACACTCCCGATATACACACTCTACCTTGGGTGTTCCTGGTATTGCTTCAGATGTTAGTGCAGAACACATGCCATTATGCATATTTCTTGTAGTACAGCTCTAAATCTACAGTTCAGCATAACACTCTTCCTTAGCTAACCTTTAGTCACTTAGTGGTATTCTTTGTGTTTGTATTTTTAGAGCAGATGTCATACTCAGTTTCATGACCAACAGCCCTACTTACACACATATGGCACAACACAGCTTTAGTACAGGTGCCTTCATGCAGTTTTTGGTATAATTTCACAAAAGTATTTATTTATTTATTTGACATTTGTTAACCGGGCTGCTCCAACTGAGCTAGAAGCCCATTTTCAGTGGAGACCCAAGGAAAAAAGCTCCAATATGTTTACAAAAAAAAATCACAATTAGCAGGTAGAGAATATATACAAAGTTATTAGTGTGCAATAGTACAATGAAGAATATATACATGACTAACAATTTTAACAGTTGAAAGTAAGAGACAAAACTGATTATCACAATAGCCTAAATATCTCAATAATAATTATAATAATAAAAAAATGATACAGTGCAAAGAATTCAGATGCAAACATACACAAATTACACTGTTTAGAAGAAGAATAGGCAGTGGATACTGAGTTCTGAGATAACCTGAGTAGAGAAGGCAACTACATGAACGGAGTATGGAAAAGAGTAAGCGAGGCTGTGAAGTAGACAGTAGAGGTAGAGAAATGAGATGAAACATTGAGGTGATGTTGCAAAGGATGGGGTAGGTTAGGTAGGCTCCTGACATAGACAGGTCCTTGAAGTTAAGAGGAAGAGTTTAAGATGCTTTTTGAACTGAGAAGTATTAGAGGTGTTTCTAATGGAATAAGGAAGTTTGTTCCAAGCTGAAGACATATTGTAGTTATAGAGAAGCTTATCTATATTTATATTAGTTTTGTGTATGTCTAGCAGCTGTTGGTCAGAGCTTCTGAGTGATCTGGAGGGGGTGTACAAGGAGACTAAGGTTGAAAGGGAGGGGCAAGCAGTAGGCTTGTAAAGGATGGAATGGGTGATATGAAGTTGTGGTATAAGAGGTTGGTGGGGGAGTTCAGGCCATTGCAATTGTGTTAGAGCAATGCAGTGGTAACATCTGTGAGGTTGGTTTGTTGCAAATCTGGCAATTTTATTATAGGTCTGTTCAAGTTGTGAGATTAATGTGGATTGCAGGCTTGTGAGGATGGGAGCAGCATAAAGGAGGCCTGGTAGTATGAATACTCTAGCTAGGGATAGTTAAGCTTCAGGAGTAAGGAATTTTTTGTTTTGATACAGTAGTCCTAATTTTTTGGTGAGTCTTTTTGATGCACTGGTGAATAATTTGGTCAAATTTAAGCTGGTCATCTATTATGGTGCATAGAAGTTTTCAGTGAGGGTAAGCTTTGATGATGGTGTTATGAAGTGAGGAGATGGTAAAGGAAGATTTGTGGTCAGAGAGTGATTTAGGAAGGAAGAGTAATAGTTTAGTTTTCTTAGGATTTAGGATAAGCTGGTTTTCATTGAGCCATTTTTCGACAGAGTTAAATGAGTTTTGGGTGAGGAAAAGGAGATGAGCTATGTTATTAGACGAGGTGATGCGAGTGGAGTCATCTACTTATTGGATAAAAGTACAGTGTTTGAAGGCAGAGTAGAGATTATTGGTAAAGATGTTGAATAGGAGGGGGCCTAGGATAGAACCCTGGGGAACCCCTGTTTTTACGGGCAAGAAGTGAGCCAACTGACTGATTCTAATCCATTAGAAAGGTAGCTGGAGAAACACTGCACAGTGGGAGGAGAGATGCTGAGTTCAGTTAATCTTGTTAGTAGTTTCGAGAGAGATACTGTACTGAATGCTTTAGATAAGTCTAAGAAGAGACAGGATACAAGTTGGTTATTATCTCTGGCCTCAGCAACTGTATGAGTAAAGGATAAAAGGGCTGTAGCAGTGCTGTGTTCGGATGGGAAAACATGTTGAGTAGAGGTGAGGAGGTTTTCCTGTATGAGGTATTTAAGTAGTTGAGAGCGTTTACATTTTTCTAGAATTTTCGAAAGAGGTGATAGGATGGCTATAGGTTGGAAGTTACAGGGGTCTGTGGAGTTACCTCTTTTGTGCAGTGGGTTAGTATAGAAGGCTTTCCAGATGTCAGGAACTGTGCTTTCTTGGATTGATCTATTTATTAGAATAGAGATGGGAAAGGCTATGAAAATAGCAGCAAGCTTAAGAATGAGGGGAGATAGTTTATCAGCAGATAAGGAGCCTGATTTTAGTTTCTGAAGAAGAGATTTAATATAGGAGGTGGGAATGGGTTTAAGAGAGAAAAGGGGTTTTGTTAATATAGGAAGATGAGAGGAAAGAGTTAGGGGACTAGAGTTATGATTTGAGAAAGTTAGCTTCTGGATGATGTCAATGAAGTAGTTGTTTAGCAGGGTGACAGTCTCTAGTGGTGTGATATTGGGGAAGGGGTTGGGGTAGAGGGGTTGCTGAGATGGAGGATATTGTTAATGGTGGACCAGAATTTTTGGGGGTTGGGCTGGTCCCTGGATTGTGCTGTTGTGTAAGAGTCTTTCTTGTCCTTATAAATTGTTTTTGGTAGGTTTCTGATCTCTTTGTAGCTTTGTAGTAGGGCAGGGGATGTGGTTTTCTGCCAGGCTTTCCAGATACTGTCCCTTTTGTGCATGAGGGAGCATGTTTCATTTGATAACCAAGGTGCATATGAAGCTTTTATCCTAATTTTTCTGTTGGGGGCAAGTGAGTCTAGGGTGCTGAGGATATCTGGTTGAATTTTTCTACAGCTACATTAAGGGGAAGGTAGCAAAAGAAGGACCAGTTGATGGAAGTTAGTTTAGAGTTAATGGAATCAGTGTTAAATGATGATAGTTTATGGCAGCCTCTGCATATGTGGGATTTAGGTGTTGTTGTAGAGTGTCTTTGGATGTGAATGGGCAGGTGATCATTAAGGGAGTTGGGCAAGGTGCAGAGGTTGTGGTAGAGATTAGGGTCAGTCGTAAGTATCCAGTCAAGGATAGAGCTGGTACCAGTATTTTTGATAATATGAGTGGGGGATGTGATGAGTTGTTTGAATCCATGAAGATTGATAAACATGTTGGAGGAGTTAGACATGAGTTTAGTCCAGTCTATATTAACATCTCTCAGAATTATAGCTTCATAGGAAATGTTCTCAGTAAGCCATGCAAGTCTATTTTTGAGGACAGGAATGTTATTGCCTGGTGGGATGTAAACTGAGGCAATGGCAACATTTTTTGTGGGAGTTCAGTTGACAATTTAGCATAATAAGTTCAGCAGGGTGAAAGCTAGGTAGTGGTATTTGTAGGGGAGAGATTGAGTAGATCTGAATAGATGATTGCTACCCCACCACCTCTTCTTGTCTCTCTATCTAATCTGAATATGTTGTAGTCTGGGGGTCGGATTTCATTATTAGCTCTATGAGGTTTTAACCAGGTTTCAGTTAAGGTTAAGATATGGGAAGAGTGTTGGGTTATCCAGGAGTGTAGACCTATGGTTTTATTAAAGAGACTTTGTATGCTAATTAAGAAGAGGTCTAGGGATTTGTGAGTGGAGCAGTGTGGAGTAGGAGCGGTTGTGTATGTGGTAGGAGAGGATGGGAAGGGGTGTAAACAGGGGTAGAGTGAAGGGGAAGAAGGTCCTAGATTGGGGTGTGTCTCCAGCTTGGAGGAGAGACATTTTAGAGGATGTATGGTGGTGAGAATGGTTTTGGTTGTGGAGTTGTAGTTTTAATTTGCCATTTGGGTGGGGGTTATTGAGAGTTTTCAATTTGTAGAAATGAAAATAGGAGGTGGCAAAGAGTGATGGTAAGATGAAGACGGAGTAGGTTTTATCATGATTAAAGTGGGATCCACTCATGACTGGTTGGCAGTCTGACTTGAAGTTCCCTACTTCCACACTGTGTGTCCTATCTGTGAGCCAATTTGCAATCCACTTAGGGATATAAGGGTTGATCCCTAGTTTGGTGGGTTCATCAGTAATTCCTGACAGGAATGGTATCAGACGCCTTGGCCAGATCGATGTAGGCTATATGCAGTGCCTTACCGTCATACACAGCCCTGGTGACTGACTCAAAGAAGTCAACCAGATTGAGCAGGCATGATCTCCCTTTCACAAAGCCAAACTGTGTGGGGTCCAGAGTTAGGAGATTACCTATATCTTTGTCGATCAGGTCCCTGATGATGCACTCCATAGCTGTAAATATCAGACTAATCAGGCTAATGGGCTAATTCCCAGGGTCTGTAGTCGCTACCCTTTTATGAAGAGGGATGACTGTACAGTGCCCCATTTAGGAGGGACAAAGCCTGAGGTGAGGCTGTGACTGAACAGGGCACACAGATGTGGTGCCAGGTCTCTTTCTAGATCATGTAGAACACAGCCAGGGATATGTTTCGGTCCCATGGAAGCTGTATTCTTGCATGTGGACAATACAGGTTTAACCTGGGCTGCAGTAATGCCAGGTGCCTGGCATTCTTCTGGCATTGTAACTGTTCCCTTAGGGGGGAGAGAGGGGTAAAGCTGACACTGAATGTGTTGGCAAGAATTTTGACAATATCTGTTGGCTCAGTATAGGAGGTAGTATTGTGCAGTAACTCAGAGCATTTCTGGGTATTGCCATGGAGGTTCTTGATATAACTATCAAAGGCTTTGTGATTGTTATCAGTGTATCCTGCAATTCTGCCATCATATCTGCCTTTAGATGATTTCACGAGGGATCTCAAGTTGTTGTTGAGGCTAATAAGGGAGTTTTTCCAGTCTTGGGACTCCACCTTTTTCTGCAAAAGTTTCTTCCTTCTGTTGTACAGTTTATTAATGGCAGGGGATCACCAGATTGCCCTCCAGTGTTTGGAGGAGAGCGTCTTGGTTCTGTTGGGTATGGCTTGTTCCATGTACTTATGTACATGTTTGTACAGTGCATGTGTGTATGATTCAGCAGTCATGCAGCTATTTTCCATTGGCATGGGTGCTGTGAAGTTAGCCACCTCTGTTTTTAGGAGTCCAAAGTCAGCTTTGGAGAAGTTTTTCAAGGTTGTTACCTTTGCAGGGGGTGTGGGTGAGATGTGGATTTCCATGGTGATTACTTTATGGTTGGATCTGACCAGGCAGGGTGACTACTGCTGTCAAGAAATGGTTCCACATGTTAGTAATAAACACAGGTCAAGGATGTTACTTTCTCATCTGGGGGTCAGAATGAGCTGGTCTGGGGCATTGGAAATGATGAATTTGTACAATTGTGCCACTGTATTGGTGCTTGAGTACTTTGCCCAGTTGAAGGAGGGTTAGTTGAAGTCTCCTAGTATGAGAGTATTGGGTTGGACCTTGATAGATTCCAGGGTGTTGAGGAATGTGGATTGAGAGTCTAGGGACATGGATGGGGACCTATAGCAGGCTATGACCTGGATTGCACTATTACTCAATGTCAGTTGTACCTGAAGTATCTCAGATGCATTATGCTGGAATACTAGTCCCGTGGTGTGCATATCCTTTATGAATATGGAGACACCACCACCTTTGGAGCTGTGGTCCATGTTTTGGGCTTGACATGTGTGGAATGAGTTATAGCCTGATAGTGCAGGGGTACTGTCTGCTGCTGTAAACCAGGTCTCCGTTACAGTGCAAATGTCAATGTTCTCCATTTTGAGGAGTGCTTTGAGTGACTGCCTCTTGAGATTTAGATGTCTACTGTTGAGCAGCATGACCCTCGGACTGCATTTATTTATAGCTGTTACAATGGTAATTTGATTTGGAGCACTGCCTAAAAAGGCACTATGGGGTGGCAAGAGACTTAGCCAGTACCTGGAATCCCAGGAGTGACAGATGCAGGCCATCTCTGGCAAGGTATCATGGTCTGTCAGTCATGCCATCCCAAGCAGACAGATACTGGATCCTCTGAAAATGACAGCAGACACTTAAGCCAATTGTTGAAGTCAATCATTTGTGGTTTATACTGCGGTATCATTCTTGGTGACAGTAGTATGCTGCTCATGGCTACTGTCATACCTGCCTGGCCCACATAATCTGAAAGCTCCACCATGTCTCTTTTCATGTAGTCCAGGGAGGTGCATCACAGGTCATTCACACCCACATGGACAATGACAGAGTGATACTTGTAGTTGTTGTGGAGTGACCTGACTGGGTTTGTTATGTGTTGGATTCTGGCACCTGATAGACGACTGACTGTTACCTTCTCCATATTCAACCTAGTGAGTGGGACATATGTGTGCTTCTCTATTGAGTCACTTATGATTACTGTATTGGGCAAGCTGGTTACCCTTAGGGGTTTAGCTCGAGGGGCACACTGTGTAGGTGAGATATGTGTCCTGTGGTTTGTGCTGTGTTGTAGTGGCTGAGTGGGTGTCTGTCTTGGTGGTCTCTGCTGTTTGGGTAAATGTCTGTTTAGTGCCTCTGTGAAGATGGGTGTGTGTTTTTTGTTTGTATCTCAGAGCTGTGATAGTGGGTGTTCTGGAGGGCTATGTGTTCCATGTGGTGTGGTGCAGGTGTTGACCTTCTCCTCTTGACCAGCTAGTCCAGTCTTTGCTGGAGAGTGCATATCTTCCAATTTGGTGATATAGGGGTATCTCTCACAAGTCTGACTGTTGGGAGTTTAGAGGAGAGGATTGCCTGTGTACATGATGTAGTTGCAACAGTGCATCAGAATGCTCAAGTCCACCAGGTTAATGGGTGAAAGCACAGATAACTGCACTTTAATCATGCAAGGAGGGATGGTCATAACTACTAAGTACTGGAGCTAATTTCGTGAGGAACGACTACTGCTGATGTCTCTCAGCTGTGGTAGAATAATTATTCAAAAACCTGTTGAAGTGCAAAGCTATTAGGCTATCTGAAGTGCAAGAGAGAAAGTACTAGCAAGATCTAAGGGAAAAACTGAAGGCAGACTTTCTGGCACCTGTAATAGTTTACCTCAGCTGTGGAGTTATTAGCACCTTTGGCTAGTTGTCAGTCCAGTAAGCTCTGTAGTATGTGCGGTAACTGTGTAACACTGTAGTACAAATAACTAGATAGACAGTGGTTCTTCTCTAAGATCCATTTTGTGTGTGTGTGTGTGTGTGTGTGTGTGTGTGTGTGTGTGTGCGTGTGTGTGTGTGTGTATACAGCCCTGCACACTTCCATCACCCTACTTTAGTAAGGTGAAATCATATAAGCTCCCAATACTGCCAACTGTTAGGGTGTTTGTGTGAGAATCATATACTGTGTGGGTTATACCATTTTGAGTTGTGTACCACCCTGTACACTTCCCATCACCCTACTTTACTAGGCCTGTTGATGTCATTCACCTTATTAGTACCTTGGGAGTAGGTGAAATCATATAAGCTCCATGGTGCAACTGACAACTGCATAACACTGTAGTAGCAATAACTAGATAGTTAGGGGTTCTAATCTCAATACTGGCAATGGTTTGTGTTTGAGTAAGGTTCATATCCTGTTTGGCTTATATCATTTTGATGTGTGTACCATCCACGCCTGTTTACCACCTCCTGATGGCATTACTTTATATAGCGTGGTAACAGCATCTGCCTCACATGCAGCATGTTAAACATTGTATAGGCCATACCAGTCCTCTGTACAGATGTCTATGGAGTATACAGATGTTTGCAACCTATATGTGGTCTGTGTCCCTTAACAATGCCCATGTATGTGATATTGTTTCCAAATTGGCCACAGTGAGTGCAGTGACACACATGTCAGCATCAGCTATCATGCCTGACTGAAACATCATGTTGATACAATGTCTGGTATCCTATCACTTGTCCAGGATTGTAGGAGCAAACATGACTGGAAATGCTATTTCTGGTGGGTTATCACACCATCCATGAAGGCATTCTGAACATTACATGTTGTAAGAGGTAGTGTGTTATGTCCTATGCATATAATCTATGTGGGGCATGTCATGTGTATGCAGTACTACAGTACATCAAAGTGGATGTGTAGGTTTACTAATCTGTCTATTCCCAACTGTGTTTATGTTACTGTATTCACATCCCCTGTGTTAGTCCTTCCTGTGTGTATGCAAATGATATACAATTTTGTCTCCCTGTTCCACCCTGTGAACTCAGTAATACATACCACAAACCTGTCATACACAGTATCATGTATGACCTCACCAACTGCATCAGGGTTGAGTGTATGGGAAAGAAATGGTAGGGCCAACAGGTGTTGACAGGTGAATATGTTGTTGTGAATGTAATGGCTACGCTTGTGAGGGACCTGCTGACAGTACTGCAGTAATCTGTTCTGTATGTATGAGCCTGCGGTACTACACAACACTGAGGTGACATGTCTGAAGGATACCTGTCTGTGACAAGGGGTATGTATGCAAGGTCACACTGTCTGACATCAGTGTCCCACACACACTGTTGCATGTATATACACCTGGTACATGCACATATAAAGCTGTACCTTGCCTATGACATGGCTGGTGTATTCCCACTCTGCAATACTCCCTCTTGGGAATGTCTGCAGGGCCACAGCCTGCAGACATGCAGACACCTGGAGCACAAACAGAATACAGCATGTCAGACAACATTCTGTCAGTGGTACTAACAGCAATAATGCATCCTGGCTAATAAGGTACATACACATGTATGTGTACCCATAACAAATGCAAGCAGACAGCACCTTACACAATATTACATAGCTACACTGTACTATATTCACCCTGTGCATCAGACCCATATTAGCATGTCCCTGCTTCAATGGTATGGATGACAGGGATGTGGCACAGGTGTCATCATATGCACAGGGTGTGGTGTGGGTTTGCCCGTGGCCTAGGTTGGGCCATACGGTTGATATCATGTCTGTGTTTTGAGGGGTATCCAATAGATGGGCTGTGCAGAGGTGCAGTGTGTGTCTGGGGGTGACCTGCCTGTGATACAGATGTGTGTGTGTGTGTGTATGTATGCACACAGTCATGCCATGTGGCTGCCCTATACAAGGGGATGTTGGAGAGCTGTGGACCGTACATGGCAGGTTGTCCAGTTCACCATCTCTGGCGATGGATATGGGAACTGGTCCTGCCAGGGGTCTCACTGGAACCACCAGGCCCAAGGCCGGATGCAGTACTGCTTTCTGATGATGACTGCTGTCTGCTGGATCCATGCCCCTGACAGGACCAGCCAGGACCACATGCCCATGGCCTGTTCTGGTGTGATGTGGACAGCAAACCCCCTTTGGTAGTGTTGGTATCACTGCCACTACAGGAGTGTGAAGGTGCATGGCCCCATAGACTCTTAGCTGCTGTTGGTGCTGACCTACGTCCATGTAGCCAATGCTTACCTCCCTCCAAATGCTCTAGCACAGACATGCCATGGTCGAGGATTGCCAAGGTCTCACCCCACTGTCTATTCATGACCTCAGTATTTTGACATGTGGCCTCAACAAGGTCATGTATGTTGCCATGTAAATCGGGAAAAGTTGCATCCACCACCCTGGTTATTTGTCTGGTGTTCCATTCACTACATGCCTGTGCATCCATGACAGCCTGAAACATGTGTCTGGTGACACCTGCTGTGGCACTTGCGACAGCAGCTTGATGAGCAGCAGTACTCCTGCAAGCACCCCTGTCCATCTGCCTGTGTGGGACCTCACCTGCACTCTGGCTATGGCCAGTGTCTACACTCATAACTGCCATAGTCACCATACTAGCCTGTTCCATGCCACCACCTGCCAACTGTCCATCATCTGTGGCCACTGGTGACGAGGTATGTCTGGGCATTGCCACTGTGTGCAGGGATGGTGTGGACAACAGTGGGATGCCAACCAATGGCACAGATTCAGCCCCTGACAACCCCACCTGCACCTCACTATTCCTATAATCATTATCAGAGTCTGCAGAGACACTGACATCAGTTTCCAAGCAGAAGGGACCCCGAACCCCATATCCACCTGTGAGGAGAAGACAACATATGTACATTAATAGCTGCACTTTAAGGTTGGCTGATGCACACATGCACACACATACACACCCACACACACACACACACACACATATGCATGCACACACACACACACACACACACACACACACACACACACACACACACACACACACACACAGACACTTACAGGTGAGGTGCCTCAAATCTGTTACACAGACCTCACATTACCCAAATGGTGACATGCATTACACACAGCCCTGAACATCATGCATTGCAGCCAGTTTTACTCCATGTAACTAACAATATAGAGCTCTGGGGTACGTGAGTAGTGTTAGTAGGTGATGGTCCTTCCCCAGCACAGACTGCAGCATCATTGCTGCTCACCTGTATAGCACAGTGGCAACTACTACAGCACATACCTCACAACCGTTCAGATACTTGCAGAATGTGTAGATGTCTGTCTCATATGTTTGCTTTTGTTTCTCGTAACCCCTGTGTTTGTCTGATCCATAACTGGGATGATCTGAGGAGTGACGTCACTAATTAATGACATACATTTGAGTGTCAGACCTCCAAACCAGCAGTAAATGTATGGTCACAAAAATCTTGTTACACCACCAACCTTCTAAGCTTACAGTGGATATGATAAGTTTATACATCCCTGTTATCATGCCGTGTTCTTGTAATATATAAAATGAGACCACAATAATGCATTCAAAAATATTACCCATCTTTCATGTGACATATGACCTGTGCAATCCAATCGATAAACAAACAAATGTGCTACATATAAAATATAATGAATGAAATATGTACCATATGGTGGTTGCATAAGTGCCCACACCCTTAAAATGAAACTTTGTTGAAGCACTTTGTAAGTGATTTACAGCATTCACTCTTCTTGGGAAGGTGTCTATCAGCATGGCACATCTTGACTTGGCATTATTTGGTCACTCTTCCTTGCAAAGGTCCACTAACTCTGTCAGATTTCAAGGGCAGCTTATATGCACAGCCCTCATCAGGTCACACTGGGTTTTTTCTATCTGGTTTAGGTCTAGGCTCTGGCTGCTCCAATCCATAACCATGAGTGTGTTCAAGTAGAGCCATTCTTCGGTAGCTTTAGAAGTATGCTTTGGGTCTTTGTCATGTTGAAGGTTGACAACCCTCACCATCCTCAGCATTTTTGCAGATGCCTGATGGATTTTGGCCAGACATGGGTGTTATTTGGAACTGCTCAGAATTCCCACCACTGTGAACACAGGCCCAGTTCTGGCTTTGGAACAGCATCCCCACAGCAGGCCAATGCCACCAGTGTAATTCACCATGGGGATGGTGGTCTTCAGGTGAAGAAAGGTGTTGCTTGTGCACCACATGTACCTTTTGGTACTGTGGCTGTGAGGTCAATCCATAGTCTCATTACATCATGACATCACGACACATTTTCACACATGCCTTTGGGAGACATGATGTGCTGTATTGCAAATTGTATCCACCCCTGGATGTTTTTTGGTGTGGGGAAATGCTTCCATCTTCTGACCCTACCCCATAGGCCAGACTTATGCAGAATATGGGAGATTGTTCTCACATGTAGTACACAACACCAGTACTTGCAAGAGATTCCTGCAACTCCTTCAGTGTTGCTTTATGTCTCCTTGCAGCCTCCCTAACCAGGTTTTGACATGTCTTTTCATCAGTTTTGGAGGGATGTCAGGTTCTTTTCAACAGCAATGTTGTCCCATATTCAGTCCACCTTTTGATGACTGTCTCCACTGTGTTCCATGGTGCATGCAATGCTGTGGCAATGTTGTTGTACCCTACTCCTGACTGATACCTTTCAAATATGATATCCCTTTGCTGCTTTGTAAGCTGTCTGCAAGTCATGGCTGTTGCTGTTGCAGGCAACTGAGCAAATGTTATGAATATCCTACTTGGACAGCCGACCATTATTTGGTGTTAGTCAGAGTGCTTTTACTTGAAGGCAAGTATGTACACAAGCAGACTGAATGCTGTCAGTAAATCACAAGCTGCTGCATAAAATATTATTTGAAGGGTGTGCACATGTATGCATCCAGCTTATTGTAAGGTTTGTATACTTCATATTTGGTGCCCAACAGATTAATTGGTCTTATAGGTTCATAGGTTGGTACTAGGCTATCGGCCCTAGGGCTTATACAAGCCTAGCCATAACAATTCCCTGGCTATTTCTTCCCACACTATTTACTTCCCTGGACCCCAAATTGTTCATGTTATAGGTCACATTAATGGTTGGAAATGTGTGGACTGACATATTGTGGTCTCAATTTGTATATATCATAAACACCTGGCATCTTAACAGGGGTGTGTACACTGTTTATATCCACTGTATAAGAGTAATGTTTCACACATGTCCCTACCTTAGGCTGTTTGTCCCCCATATTGTTGGTGTCTGTCCAGAAGTCTTGCACTGACAGGTTGTGAGGTATGCTACAGGAATGTTACATTCTCTTCAGATAGGCCCCTGTGGTAACCACTGTGATGCAATGCAGTTAACCCCACCACAAGTGAACATGCACATAAAACAATATGGCTATGAGTGACAGTTGTGTGCATGGTAAACTGCATGCCCTTCACATGCCCAGGGTATTGGAAAACTACAACAGAACAATTCCATACTCACCAGCTACAGGCTGCTGTCCCACATGCAGACGAGAAGGGCCTAGGTAGTTGTGGAAGAGAGGTATTGTCAGCAGACTCACATGTAACATTGGCACAGGATGGATGCAGCATGTCTGCAAATTTACAGTACAACCCCCAATACTACACAATCTGCTGCCCTTCACCATAAATGTGCACTTCTGTGCATTAGAATTCCCCATCCACAACTGCAATCTGACCTGACACATGCACGTAGATACGCTACAGATAGAAGCATGTCTGCTACACTAGTCTAGTAGTCTCCACTGGGGCCTTACCTGCCTGCTCCTTGACCATTGTCTGGATGCCATCCACCTCCAACATGTGGGGGTCTGTACCCCGATGTTGTACTGGGATGGGTGCCCCAGTTGGCAAGGAGCTCCTCAGTGGGTGTCAATGGGGGCTGCATGGCTGGGCCCCACCTGTGGCTTTGCAGTCCCTGGCAACTACAGCAGCCCTTTGCCGGGCATGGGGTATGCCGGTTACATGATGCCATACCTGCTCATATGCACATGTGTGCAGGCTGACATCGTTTACTCTGTGAACAAAGTCATCCCACAGGGAGGTCCTCTCCCACAGATGTCGCTGGCTCCGGCCAAACATTATGGCATGGTTCTGTAGTATGGTTTCTTTGATTATATTTGTCTCAGCCACTGAGAAAGTTGCCCTTCACTGATGCGACATTGCACCTAGAAGACATAAATAGGGAAATAGATCACAGGACCTCAGACATTTTGCAACAGTATGTATAGAATCTGCACATCTACATTGAATACCAGTAGCCACCACTCATAACTACACCATACCCCTCTAATCTATAAGCACAGTATCAGCTTGCATTGCACTCCTGGTCCTGATGTGTCATATTCCCCCCAATGAGGGCCAGTTAATTGCATAGTCCTCTCTTCCTCATTCATGTCTGTGTAGAGGGATGACATTGGCCATCTTCCATGTGGATGGGGTGTAGATGCTGCCAAGGCTTGATGTGATTACAGTGTGTAATGGAGTTGGGAGCACATGCCTGAGTTCATGTAAGATGTGGACAGGGATGGTATCAGGTCCCATGAATATTTAACATTTGTTGCCTTTCAGTAGGCAATATGTACCTGCTCATTGGTGATGAGAGGAGGGGTGCAGGTGCTGTGCATATCCACCTATAGTGATGCTGAGGCAGGGGGGCGATGTTTGCCCTAAAACTAACTGCAGCAGGTTAACTATAGTTATTTTGTGTGCATGTGGAGATTGCAGACATATGTAAAGATGGCTTAGTGACTGGCCTTGGTGGATGTGTCCAATTGTACTCATAGTTAGCCTTACAGTAATCCATCTGTGACCTTATATGCTTGATCAGACAAAAGCTGACATGATGCCAAGTTGGTGCCAGCACCTAATTTGCACTGTGCAGCCAATATAGGGACCAGGTCTGTGGTTTGTGTATTTCTGCTGTCCAGCAAAGGGAATTACTCTGCTTTGGTTGAGGCAGGTTTTACAAGTAAGGTACTGCTGAGTCCATACAGCTATGTAGGTGTTCATGTATCCATTTGTAGTAGGCATGGACACAAAGTCATAGCACAGTTGGACACCTCTCCAATCTCAAACTGCTAATCATGCTTATTGTAGTACCCGTGGCTGTGTCAGGGCAATGCAACAACTAGTAGCTGTAGAAATGTCACTCTGTTGGATGCACAGTAACTAACATTACACACGTGTACAACATGTATAGCTTATTTAACTGACATTTTGCATGCCATGTCTGTTGTTGTGAGATGGCCAGATACACCTACTTATACTGACATGTGCACAGGTAATACCTGTGTTAGAGAAATATGTATTAATATATATATATATATATATATATATATATATATATATATATATGTTTAGTGCTTATTAGAAGCTAAAAGAGTTAACACATTTCATTCTATTTTATGTACAGCTTAATTCTGTATGAAATTATAAGATAATTTTTCAAACCACAGTATGCTTTCTGAAACTGCAAGATGCATCCTGACCTAGTATTTGCTAGCACAGCAAAATTCATGTTTATGTCTTTTGGAAATGTACTGAGAAGCAGGTGATTATCTGCTAGGTCAGGAAAATGAATGAATAGTGTATGAATAGAACAATACTGTTTTCTATAATATGATTGAATATGAACAATCAGCTCTGTTCATGTTATGAGAACATGCACAGCTGCGGAAAAGAAGAGATACATGAAACAAAAGACTGCTTGAAGAATCTGTACTTGCTTTGTGCTCAAATTAGCTATAGTACCTTGAATGGTAACATAGCATAGTGGGAAGCTGTATCTAACCGGTGGTCACCAAGGTCACATTGTTTTTCTTAGGAAGTTTTTCATAAAATTGATAGTGCAAGCATAAAATCATGGACAAACAGCTGCTATGAAGTAATGATGTTAAAACTTGTGATCTGTTACGTCAGCTTGGTAGGCAATGTCTTGTTAGAAAATGTATAAAGATGACCTAACTTCCTGATTTTAGTTAGACAAACTCTGTATTAGCACGTTTTTGTCTCCTTGCTGCAAGATTAAAGTGCCTTAACCTGAATCTGCCGTGTATTGATCTTTTTGAAGTTTATTTTTCCTTTGACAGATTGGTCCTTCGGACTGGAAACTCTCGCTCTAGCTCAGGTCAGATGGGCTCGGTGGCATGAAACCATATGGGGAAGAGGCCACATCGGTTCTTCTGCACTGAAAGACCTCCGACTGAATTGTCGTTCAAAATAGGCCAGCCACTGTTTCTGATCTGCGATTGGAGGACGAGTCAACGGTTCCATCAGTGAGACGGTCAATCACGGAGGCTCAGGTAAGTAGGAATTTACCTTTTCTTTGTTTCAGATCAGGGACTTGTTACAGTATTTTTTTTTGTCAGGGAGATTTTATATAAATCAGGGACAAAAAAGATTGCTGTCTTGTCATGGATCAGGGAAACAGGATAGGTAGGCAGTTATTCTAGATAAACTGTGAAAAAAGAAAATCGTGGTACCATGTGATAAGAAGGGTTATGTAACAATTTCTAACTAAGTTAAGACAATATGGGAAATAAGTGCACAAAAAGATCCCGAAATCCACCATTTACCGAAGACGCAAAATATATGCAATTAAGATGTGCCGATAACGTTAGGTACTAAATTAGAAAAACCTTCACTTATCAAACTTGTCAAACAACTTAAAACAGACGCAAAAGGTCAGGTAAAAAAGCAATGCCAATTGGGAGTTCCTCAGGCACACAGGTGGCTTAAGGAAGCAAACCGCAGGGAACAAAAGATTAAAAATTCAAAAGCAATGTTTTTAGACAAAGAAGACAACAACCTAGTAATAGCATCGGCCCCTCCACCCCCTCCGCTTCCCTTACCAGAGTATGAAGCGCGTGGACAAGCTGATCCACCTTCGCTATACCCAACTGTCCCTGCAAAATCAAAACCGTTTGTCAGAGATCCTGTCGAGACTAGGTCTCGAACACGTAACTTAAGAGGGGATATTGAATTGTATGAAATAAATAAAAATTCACAAGCTATGAGTGAAGAAGAGATATGTCCACTCACAGAAGTACCAAATCCACAGGCAGAACAGGCAGGCAAGGACCCAACTCTTCTAGTGTATAGACCGTGGACACCGGAAGATATCCGGAAAGCCACAGAGGGAATTCCCTATCCGAAAGTTAATTTTAGAAAATTCCTAGAAGACTTACAGGGCATGAGGTTAAGTTACCATTTAAATGGAGAAGAAGTAGAGAAAGTAGTCAGACAAATCATAGGTCCAGATTGGCACATGATCAGTGGCAACTGGAATCCCCGTGACGCAGAACATAAGCCACTCCCACATAGCAATGCAGAGCTGGATAACAGAGTGAAAGGTCTGACAGACTGAATCTCTGAGAAATGGAAGCCTAGGGCTGACTGGACTTGCATTAATCAATGCATCCAACAGGAAGGTGAAACTGTTGATAGATATTATGCTAGATTATTAGAGTGTTTTAATAACCATTGTGGAATGCAGGTAGCTGAAGACCAAACACATGATTCCCCATATGAGCAACAACTAAAGAATGCATTTTTGAAGGGTAGTATTGCACCCATAAGTAGTTTCATTACAAAGCACATGGTAGGTCACCATACGAGTAGATTACAGTCATAAAAACAAATCCAAAAGAGCGCAGTGGGCTAATGGAGAGGCAAAACCACCAACTTTGTAAAGACTGCACGATTTATTACCATCCACGAAACAAAAAACATTAACGCTTTTAACATCGCTACCACGTAACTTGGACTTCATCAAACAGTCAAGTAATTACTCTAATTGCATCTTAAATAACTCACTAAAAACACATTAACCAATAGAATTCTTAAAAAACATTTCAAATACGCTAATCAGGCTCTCTTAAAGACTCATAAATATTAATCAAAAACTAATTTGTTGTCACCACACATATACACCACACAGTCATTACTTGAATATGCAAGACATGCCGAAAGGCATTTTAATAGCAAAAAGAAAAAGAAAACTCAAGTATTCGCAGTAGAAGATGGAGCAGAAGTCTTTGTAGTACAGTCTGGGAAGAAGGGTAAGAAAAATGCCCAGGGAAACAAACAATCTGATAAGTGATCAGAGGAGTTTGAAGAGAGAAAGAAAATGGGTGAATGTTTTAAATGCGGGAAAAAGGGACATTTGGCAAGGGATTGCAGGCAAAAGAAAAAGGTAGCCACGGAAGATAAGGAGGGTGAGGACTGACTATATGATAGTCAAGAATCACTAAAAGGGAATAACCAAGAAAAGACAAATGCAAATGTGATAGAAGAAATAGAGGAAGTACAAGAAATCACCAATGGTGAAGAAAACTAAATTTTAGACTTGGCATTATTGAGCCTAGAGCTCTATTTAGCAGACACAAAACCGGAAGTTACACTTCTGGTAGAGGGGAGGGAAGTTAAATTCCTGTGTGACTCAGGGGCTTCACGGACCCTGATACATCCTTCCAAACTACTAGAAAACTCAGAATCACTCGATTATATATTGGTAAAAGCAGCTAATGGACAGCTGTATAGGGAGCCACTCTCCCATAGCATAGCAATAACTGACCCTGTTTCAGGGATGACCCAAAAGAGCAAAATTGTTGTTTCTGCAAAATGCCCAGTAAATCTTTTGGGCAGAGACCTTATGCAGATATTTGGCATAGCAGTAGTTCCAACTATGCTGGGTATGGAAGCACAGCAACAAATGGATACTTTTGTGGTGTGACCGGAGGGTGAAACATTTTATTGGTACAGCCAGGACTTGGTTACGACTGGTCCAGGGCAGTAATCAAGAACTGATGAACGTAGCCATCAGTAAATCCCCCTCCCTTGACACTGATAAACAGCATTTGTTGCATTGTACTCTATATTACTGTAGCATACCAGGACCTGATAAAGAATATGAGCAAGAACTGTTTAGAAATCATGCTAACAGATTAGTATTGCGTAATCTGTACTGGGACACAGAAGGGAACAGTGTAGTTAGCTGTTCATTGCCCCAGGAATTCCTAGCACTTTATAAATCTAATCGATTACCACATGTTAGTTTAACTAAAGACAAGAATGTGAAGTGGGCAGACCTAGGAGAAAAAGTCACAAAGTGGGAAAAACAAACAGAGTTAGAATTGTCAGAACAGGGAGTACAAAAGCAGAAGTTGAATTGGATAACACAGACACACCCAGCTGTGCACTTGCAGGCAAGTGAGGACAGCTGAGTAGCACTCTTACTAGAGGAAGAAGAAAAAGCCTTACGAGGCATACCAGAGACTCTCTGGTCAACAGGGAAATCAGATGTAGGACTTATTCGTACAGCAGGACCAGTTACTATCACGCCAAAGTCAGCATTTAGACCTCAAAAGAGACAGTATCCCTTAAGAAAGGATGCAGAAGTAGGAATCAAACCTATAACAGCAGCCTTACTTAAGGAAGGAGTATTGATAGAATCTCCCGATTTGCCAAGTAATACACCCTTATTTCCTGTTAGGAAAGCAAATGGAGAATGGCGTATGGTCCAAGATTTACAAGCTGTAAATGACGCAGTTATACCTAGAGCACCTACGGTGCCAGATCCACACACCTTATTAAATGATTTGAAGCCTCAACAGAAGTATTTTTCTGTGGTAGATATTAGCAATGCGTTTTTCTCAATACCAATACACCCTGACAGCCAACATTGGTTTGCATTTACATTTCAGGGGAAAAGGTATACATACACGCGACTACCACAGGGATATTGTGACAGTCCAACAATATTCGCACAGGAAATGGCAAGTAACTGGGATTTATCCCACGAAAGGCAGCCAGATTTTACTTTATGTAGACGACATTCTGCTGGCAGCCCCCACCCAGCAAGAATGCAGAGAAGATACCATAGCATTATTACAATTTCTAGCCAGTCAAGGACACAAAGTAAACAAAAACAAACTGCAGCTTTGGAAAAAACAGGTTAAATACCTGGGATATGCAATATCCAAAGAAGGCAGAATATTAGATGAAGACAGGAAAACAGCAATATTACAAGCACCCAAACCGACTACCAAGAAGGAAATGATGTCCTTCCTAGGTACGACTAATTTTTGTCGGAGTTGGATTCCAAACTATGCCTTGGAGTCTGCTCCACTGACCAACTTAATATACAAGAAGCCTATGGCAGCACAAGATTCATTACAATGGACACCAGAAGCAGAATCAGCTTTCTGCAAATTGAAACAACTGATAGCATCCTCATTAGTTTTAGGATTACCAAACTATCATAAACGATTTTTCCAAACTGTAGATTGTAAGCAGGGCTATATGACATCAGTGTTAACACAGCAACATGGGGACAAACAATGCCCCATAGCTTACTATTCATCACAGCTAGACCCAGTGGTGCGATCCTTGCCCCACTGTGTACAAGCAGTAGTCACAGCTGCAATGGCAGTACAGGCTTCAGCCTCAGTAGTGTTATTCCACCCTCTCACATTGAGAGTGCCTCATGCAGTCGCGATTATTTACTGCAAGAAAAAGTGGCATATCTTTCTCCTGCTAGGCATCTTTCCTGTATTACCATACTGCTGAGCCAACCTCATATGACAATTGAATGATGCACAACTTTGAATCTGTCAACCTTGCTCCCAACCCCTGCAGATGGCAAACCACACTGCTGTCTGCAGGAGATTGAGCAAAAGACACTGCCTAGAAAAGATCTCATGGATGTTCCTTTGGATGACGCCGAGGTGACATACTATGTGGACGGCTCGTGCAAAAAGGGTCCTACAGGACAGAATCTAGTAGGGTATGCAGTAGTTTCTGATACTGAAATTTTAGAAGCAAAGTCTTTACCACACAACTTATCTGCACAAGCAGCAGAATTGATTGCTTTAACAAGGGCATGTACCTTGGCAAAGGGTAAAAGTGTGAACATTTTTACTGACAGCCAGTATGCTTTTTCTACTGTACATGTTTTTGCGCAGCAGTGGAAAAATAGAGGAATGATAACATCTACTGGTAAACCAATTAATCATGCGCAATTTATTTTAGATTTGTTAGAATCTATTCAGTTACCTCAGAAAGTAGCTATTTGTAAATGTGTAGCTCATACCAAACAACAGGACAGGATTTCAAAAGGTAATGCGAGAGCTGATACAGCTGCAAAGCAGGCAGCTTCAGAAGTATTTCTTTTGAGTGAAGAATTACAACCTTCTGAGATTTTAGATTTTGAAATGTTAAAAACAATGCAGACACTTACTACAAATGTAGAAAAACAGAAATGGGTAAAACGAGGAGCAATTCTTGAGAAAGGGCTGTACATCTCCAAAGAAAGAAAACCAATTTTGCTGTCTAACTTGTTTAGATATGCAGCTTTGTTGAGCCATGGGCAGTGCCATGTCTCAACAGGGGGGATGGTACAGTTAGTGAATCGAGTGTTTACAACATATGGATTTACAAACTACACAAAAAATTTTTGTGCAGCATGCCATGTTTGTAACAGGCATCATGCACAGGGGGCACTGAAGCCTAAGCAAGGGAGTTTCCCTACACCACCGTACCCATTCCATACTATCTGTATGGATTTCATAGAACTAAACAAATGCAAAAATAAAAAGTACCGTCTTGTCATTATAGATATGTTTTCCAAATGGGTGGAAGCTTTTCCGACCAAAAATCCAGATGCAGCTACTGTTGCAAAAGTCCTTGTTAAAGAAATTATTCCTAGATTTGGCATACCAGAAAAAATCTATAGTGACAATGGCACACACTTTGTAAATCAAACCATACAACAATTGAGCCATTATTTTGGGATTTCCTTGAAAAACCATTGTGCATACCACCCCCAATCTGCAGGATTAGTAGAGAGGCATAACGGGGTTCTGAAAAATAAGCTTAGGAAATTGATTAATGAGACACAGAAGAACTGGGTGTACTGTCTGCCTCTGGCATTGCTGAGCATGAGAACTGTTCCAAATGCAAAGGGGTTAACTCCTTTTGAAATACTGTTTGGGAGGGCATATTATATACCTCAGTGGAAACCTCTCATGCCTGCAGACCACGAGGCTAACAGTTCACTTGCAGAGTATATGAGGAGACTTCTGAATAACAAACAACTTCTGCAGTTAAATTCTGTTTCAGATAAAGAACAGACCAGACCATCGGAAGCAGTAGTACAACCGGGAACGTGGATCTGGGTGAAGGTTGTGAAGAAAAGAAATTGGAGTTCTCCAAAGTGGGAGGGACTGTACCAAGTTTTGCTGGCAACACCCACTGCAGTCAAGATAGCTGAACGTGTGTCCTGGGTCCACTTGACGCACTGGAAACTGGTCAAGAACTTTGAACTGGACAAAAACCTTGTTACTGTTATACAAGAACAAAATGACCAGGTATAGAGTAAACAGGGATGCAGAACAACCACAGAAAAATTGCATGATCATCCTGTTAGCTATACTGGTAACAATAATCTTTTTGCTGTGGCCTTTCCTTTTTTCAGCCACACGAGTTGAACTGAACAAACGTGATGTGTTACTCATAGACTGGCACCCAAACTTTAACACTTACCAGGCAATTAAATATGTGTATGCTGAGACTTTTAATGTTTCGAACTGCTGGATTTGCACAGCTATACCAACAGCATACGAGGGATTATTGATGACTGCTGTCCCCCTAGGGGTCAATGAGACCTGGGAGAATTTGATTTTTGATACTACACCTGTAAAATCACAAGACAAAATAGCATTGTACCTACCTGTCACACAAAAAGGAATTGTATGTTTTTATAAAAATGACACTATTCAGGTGGGTTGGAGCAATTGCAATGTGACTGTTTCTTATAAATGTTATATTAAGGCTAATAAGGCAGAAACTATTTGTGATACAAACTATGACTCATATCTTGAGAAAATGCATAAAACTGTTACTGAAATACAGCATAATCCTGTTCTTTTGAAGCAACTTTCTATCACTGATAAGAAAATGTTTCATGCAGGGCAAGCATATATCAATACTAAAGTAGAGAATTGTTATTTTGTTTGTGGGAAAAAGGCATACAAATGGCAACCTGAGAATTGGTCCGGCAGTTGTTTTTTGGCTTACCTGGTTCCGGCCATACGACACACTGCAGCTTTGCCTCGAAGGAAAATTCGAAACATCAGAGAGGTCAGCAGTAAACCTGGAAATCCAATCAAGAGACCTGAGAACCCAGTGGGACGAATCGAAGCAGGATGGAGAAACCATAATTCTGTGAAAAACAAAGATAAACTGACACACATGGACTTGAGTGACACTATTATATCATGGGCAGGCATAGCCCCTGCATATGGCACAGTGAAATCGATTTGGGAGCTGAGAAAACTGTCCAAACTTCTCAAAGTTATGAGCAATGCAACTTTTTCTGCTCTCGAATTAATGACTGATGAACTGAACGCTATGAGAACTGTGGTGCTTCAAAACCGCATGGCTCTCAACTTCGCCCTAGCGGCGAGAGGTGGTACGTGCACTTTAATCAAAGAAGAATGCTGTTCATATATTCCTGACAACCAGCATGAGATAAACGACCATCTTGAGGTGATCCAGCAAGTGTCGGCCATGACCAAACCAGGCCCAAACCCTCTGACGGACTTTTTCCAGAATTTGTTTGGGGGGGGGGTTCCATCCTAATGAACACCCTGATTGCCATTTTTGTGGGATTACTCCTATTAAGAGCATGCATTTGTTGTGGTATTCCCTGCATGAAAAAGTTAATCAAAGATTTTATAGACATATCAGTTTCTGAGACTTTGTATCAAAGTACTGAAATTGAAGAGTTGTTGAAAACTGAAATGCTTTCATAAGTCTAAACTAAATGACTCTCTTAACTGCAAATCTGAAATGGAAGAGATTAGGAAAAGAAACAAATTGTTTATGCTTTTGAAAATAGAATAAAAAGTATTAACAGGGGGGAAATGTTAGAGAGATATGTATTAATATATATATATATATATATATATATATATATATATATATATATATATATATATATATATATATATATATGTTTAGTGCTTATTAGAAGCGAAAAGGGTTAACACATTTCATTCTATTTTATGTACGGCTTAATTCTGTATGAAAGTATAAGATAATTTTTCAAACCACAGTATGCTTTCTGAAACTGCAAGATGCACCCTGACCTAGTATTTGCTAGCACAGCAAAATTCATGTTTATGTCTTTTGGAAATGTACTGAGAAGCAGGTGATTATCTGCTAGGTCAGGAAAATGAATGAATAATGTATGAATAGAACAATACTGTTTTCTATAATATGATTGAATATGAACAATCAGCTCTGTTCGTATTATGAGAACATGCACAGCTGTGGAAAAGAAGAGATACATGAAACAAAAGACTGCTTGAAGAATCTGTACTTGCTTTGTGCTCGAATTAGCTATAGTACCTTGAATGGTAACATACCATAGTGGGAAGCTGTATCTAACCGGTGGTCACCACGGCCACGTTGCTTTTCTTAGGAAGTTTTTCATAAAATTGATAGTGCAAGCAGAAAATCATGGACAAACAGCTGCTATAAAGTAATGATGTTAAAACTTGTGATCTGTTACGTCAGCTTGGTAGGCAATGTCTTGTTAGAAAATGTATAAAGATGACCTTACTTCCTGATTTTAGTTAGACAAACTCTGTATTAGTACGTTTTTGTCTCCTTGCTGCAAGATTAAGTGCCTTAACCTGAACCTGCCGTGTATTGATCTTTTTGAAGTTTATTTTTCCTTTGACAACCTGATATACATTTCTGTTCTATGTCAGTATGGCACACTGTATTCACACTCTTGCTGCCCAGTCATTCTTCTCAACCCATTAGAGCTGGACATCTGTAGGATGCCACACATACATGGGGAGCAATGGGACAAAATTAGTGACAATGTCTTAATACTGCTGTAACACATGAGTAATTCAATAGCACAGTTACTTTTGCCTTGACAGACATACCCTGGAGGATGTCCAGCACTCATATGGCAGGAAGAGAGGAGAAAAGCTAGGAGTGTGGTAGTGAGGGTAAGAAGTTTTAATGTTAGCAGTATGACTGGTAGAGGGACAGAGCTAGCTGATATAATGGCCAGAGGAAGGTTGATATATTGTGTGTGCAAGAAACCAGATGGAAGGGGAGTATGGCTAGGTGGATCGGAGGCAGGTCACAATTGTGCTATCATGGTGTAGATGGGAGGAGAAAGGGAATAGGGTTGTCCTGAAGGAACAGTATGCCAAGAGTGTTTTTGATGGATGAAAAAAAAATGGTCTGATAGAGTGATATTTATGAAGCTGGAAATTGATGGTGTAACGATGAATGTTGTTAGGGCATATGCTACGCAAGTTGGTTGTGTGATGGATAAGAAAGAGAAATGGGAAGTCAATTGGTTGACATGGTGATGACTGTACCCGAGGGTGAGAGAGTGGTGATTGCGGCAGATTTCAATGGGCATGTTGTGTGAAGGAAACAGAGTGGATGAGGAACTGATGGGTATGTATGGTGTTACGCAAAGCAATGCAGATGGTGAGATGGTACTGAATTTTGCAAAAAGGTTGGACATGGCTGTGGTGAATGCATACTATAACAAGAGGGAAGAGCATAGGGTGACATGCAAGAGTGGAGGAAGATGCACACAGGTGGAAAATATCCAATGTAGGATGGCCAGTTTGAAGAAGATTGGAGACTGTAAAATGGTGACAGGGGAAAGTGTAGTTAGGCAGCATAGAATGTTGGTCTGTAAAATGACGTTGGTGATCAAGAAAAAGAGGAGTGTGAGGGCAGCACCAAGGATGTTGCTTGGTAGCTGAGTGTAGTTTCCCTAATGTTGTGTTATGTCCACACATTCATAGGATGTCCAATTGTCTGGCCGATATCTTTAATCTGGTCCCCATAACTATTGTGTATTCCTGACACTTTGGTGGGATGATGTGGGGATTGAGGTCATTACCTAATGAGAAGCAATTGAGTCCCACACTTGTGATATTTCAGTCATTATATGTTAGGACATACAGTGTTACTACATCAACCTTCTCAGCTTATCTACGCACGTATTTTGGATATGTCCCTATTTTCATACCTTTGTCCCACCACATTGTTAGGCTTGGTCCAGATTCATTACACTAAGGGTTTCTGGGCATACCTCTCCACTGCCAGGATTTTCACAGAATGTCCAGATGTGTGGCCCATACTTTTGCTCTGTTCCACAATTTATTTGTATTTGTCTGGTAAATCACTGGGATGATCCAAGGATTTATGTCAGTAAATAATGACATAACATTTCAGTTAACATCCTCATATCCTTCAGTAAATTGTTTGCAGAAACACACCTTGTTGCTGTAGAAAATGTCTTTGTTTCTAACAGCGATATTTGAAATATGTCCCTATATGTGGCCCAACCCCCCCCCCCCCGTTTTACAGCCTTTGTACAGGTTTCTTGCAAGAGGTTGAGAGGGATGGTTCTGAGGTCTGACTGCACTGCATGTTATATACATACATTTATATAAAAACTATATATATATATATATATATATATATATATATATGTGTGTGTGTGTGTGTGTGTGTGTGTGTGTGTGTGTGTGTGTGTGTGTGTGTGTGTGTATTTTCCTTCCTTTATATATTTATATATGTATATTTATATTATGTATCTACTATATATATATATATATATATACACATATGTGTATATGTGCATGTCTATATACAACACATGAATGATTCCACAGAGCTTTCTCTCTAGTGTTGTATGCCTCTATTGCATGATATGTCTGAAAAAGCAGCATCAATTCCTGCAGCTCAGATGGTGTAGTGATCCATTACTCTGTGTATAGGTTCATGGGCTTGAGACTTAAGACTGATGTTTTTTCCCTTAATGTTAAATGACCAGAATGCATGATATGTTTGTTAAAGCATTGCAGATTCTCACAACTCAGATGGTGTAGTGATATGTTGATGTGATTAAAGAGTACAGCATCCTGGGTTTGAGACTTAGCAGGGCTGACTATTTTGTTTCTAGGCAGAACAAAGTCTGATGGATATAGAGTGATTAAGGCACTTTTAAGCAGTTGTAAGTGGGTTTCCATGGGTTTGTGCAATGGTAAGTGATGCCAAGCTACTGGTAATCCATTTTTGCTTCACTTAGCACCGCTTAGTTCCACTTATCCCCGTGCTAATTTCTTTAAAAGAAAAGAAAAAGGAGTGATAGGAAAGTGGTGAAAAAAGAGTCATGCAGAGGGAAGTACAGTATGAAAGGTAGCTAGGGATGTGCAGGATGGGTTTAGGGAAGGTCCATAGCTGTCCATTTCTTCTACAGCAACAGCTGTGAATTTCTGCAGTATTTGAAGGTGAATTTTGACACTCAAAGCCCTGAGAGAGGAGTGAAGACAACAGTAATGTGTTGTCAAGCCAATTGGACCAGATTACATGTGTCCAGTGGACATGTGTGTGAAATGGACCGCTATGTATGGGATGCAATTTTTTTTGGGGGGAACAGATGCCCTTTTTTTTAAAGTGGGATATTGGGGAAGGATAGTAGGTATATTTGGGGAGGTAAGTTGGGTAGGAAGACAGACAAGACAGCAGACAGGGGTGGTATATGACACATGTGGGGGTTAAACAACTTGGAAGTGGATGGTGGTTGGGAATTAGATGCCCATGAACCCCCAAATGGATACAGTGGGACTGAGGTCCCCACCCATGGGCAGTCACCACTGCACCTTCACAGCCCCAAAGGTGGCTGTGCTGGGGGCCGGACGGGAGGGGCAGGTTGACCCTCAAGATGCATCAGGTGGCCCTCAATCTGGTGCAGCTGTCCACCAAACTCCGTTTTGATGGCACTATGCACCAAACCCCAGACCTGGCTACTGGTGATGGTTTCCTGTCCACGCCCACTCCCAGGGGAGGCATGAACCCTGTCCCCTGAGGTGGTTCCACCCGAAGGTGGTGCAGGACCAGCAGATGAGGAGGTCCTGGGTTGGGTCCTTGACATGGTGGAGCCAAGTGCCACAGCCAAAATAGGCAAGACAGGCAGATCCACTGGGATATGTCTTCTCAGATGTGTTATGGTGTTGAGGTTTTACAAAATATGTTGGTTAGTCATGAACAAAACAATTCAAAATTAGTTTTAACAGCATGCGTGGGTGTTCCAATTAACCCAAAACAACAGATTTGAAACAGTTGCATATCAAACAGAATGCATGCATATATGGAAATTCAGTGGGCATTATAATGGCAAGCAGGTTACATTGATGCAACAGGCTACCAATGATAGTATTTGAATGGGGAACATTAATAATCAAACAATTCAATATTTGTAGAACAATAGGATACATATCCCAACAATAGTTTTGGAGAAAAACATACCCATTGATTATGTGTATGAATTACTGGTGCAAATAGGGTGGGGAAAGAGAGATGTCAGTCAACAACTGTATACGTTTCAACTGTTCACAAAATGTACTGATCATTACTCTACTCATTACTCTCCAGGTATGACCTCACTTTACATCTACCTATGGCCTGGGGTTGGGCAGTGGAATGTTTGTACACAGTGTATTACTAAAACCTTCTTAAAGCTAATACACACATTTCCATACCTGGCAGACCTGTGGAGGGAATTTCTGTTAACACTACCTGACTGTTTATACACATATTCACATATTCAGGGTTATATATGTGACATTGACAGGGGTGTCCTGCACTCATGCTGTGTGTGTGTGTGCTACTTCATACTCCACCTGGATTTCTATCTATCACCCTGGGTGTTGGCAGTAGTGACCACTACCCGTGACACTTGAGGGATATTTATCAGAAGAAACCACTTGGTGTACGTACTTATCTTGCTGTCATTTGCAGACTTGGTGTTGGACAGTGAAAGTGTTGCACACAGTGTATTAGTACAACATTCTTATAGCTAATAGAAACATTCCCTTACCTGGCAGATCTGTGAAGGAAATTTCTGTTAACACTACCTGACTGTTTCTACACATAATCACATATTCTTGGATGAAATTATGCCTACAGCTTACTACCACTCCCGGGATTTGAACCATTCCTGTCTGTGCCAAAAGGTACAACAAGTCTGTGTTTCATCACAATGAGTTATTGAGAAACTGCTGGGTCTTGCTTGACTGTTTTCTACCTAATACTATATTGGTTGGACACTCTGACCTTGTAATTCTGACATTCATGCATGGCAGATACTTATTGTACTGTGTATTAATACTTGGACATATTACAATCGGGGAAGCAATGGTTAACACAAAGCACTGCTGTAGGGGATACAGTATAGTAGTTTACACATTACTATTCAGGGATCAGATCGTGAAGGATGGAACATTTCATATAGTTGATCTCCTGTTTTACAGCTCCACATTATTTGTCAGATGAGCCTCAATTAATTCATGCTGTCAGAGCCATAGTTGCTGTACATATTTAGATTCATACCACCACATACCAAAGTAAACACAATAGTCTGGGGTTTATAGTTTTATTGAAGGGTTACTGGTACTTTTATTGATAGATATCCTGTACATCAATATTACTCTGCTAATGTCTCATTTATTCATTATGCACAGTACACATTTTAACCTACTGGCAGTTGACATTCTACTCCTTTCTATTTATTTGCCCTGAATACTGCAAGCTAGATTTGTACTCACCAGCCTCCTGGCACGGCCTTAACATGGTAGTCTATGTTGCCAGCCCTCTCATCTGCAGCTGTACAGAAGATACATTTATGCATACCTATAAATCACATATACAGGCTGGACATTGGTAAACACTAATTGATACTGATACTTATACACTTCTGGGACATTCAGTGCTCATGCATCTTGAGTCCATTGGTCCAAAAGCTCCCTCTTCCTACACTTGAGGTCAGTGAAATGGTACCAGACCTGGTCACCAGTTAGAGGGATGCCCATAGCACTTGTGAGATCATGTGTGAGATGGACCCAGGCCTCTGCTTTGTATTAGGAGCCCTGGTAGTGACCCTGCAGCAGTCTCCCTCATGGTCTTTCACTAGGAGTCCAACCATGACCTTGGACTCCTGAATGCCCCAGCATTGTGCCTGAAAGTGCAAACCCTCTCCTATGAAAACCATTGTGCCTGCAAGGATAAGCTACAACTGGTTATGGCTATATTCCCACCTGTGAGGTTTAAATAGAGCCAGATTTACATCCTTTGCTGTCATTGGATCATTTTGAATATGCTGAGCTAAGCTAAGTGACGTGCAAACCCACTTAGCTAATGTTGGCAGTGCTTAAAGGGATAGATGTTGAGCACTGCTTACCAATGCGCAAATCTGCTTAGCTGGGCTACTTATTGCTTAGCATTTACATTTAAGCAATGCTTACACTAGGTTAGCATACATGAGCACTACTTAGCATTGCTGACATTTCATTTTATAAAGTATCAGAATTGTGGAATTGAGTCATCATTACTGGCATATTATAATTTTATGTTTACCTTCCATGACATCACCATTTGTGCTTTCATTAAATTATATTCTTCTGTGACTATACTTTATGAGGCACTTGTGTTTATATAGGTGTTTCACATCTTTTCTAGACTGACATCTCACTTTTGGACCTGCTATACTACCCTGGTTGACAAAAGACAGTTGCTACACAATTTAAGTTTACAAAAATAATTTTAACACTACTTTCCCATAGAAGAATAAGTTGCCTGTCTTGGTACTTGACCTGTGAATGCCTGAATCTAAAGTCGGGATTCTAATCACTACACTATCTAGGCTTGGAAATGTCATCTGTATATTTGCAGTTATCTCCTATGGGATGTTTAAGCTATGCTAAGCGGAGGGCCATAATGCACAACCCACTTAGCTATGCTTAAACAATACTTAGGCTAGAAACAAAAAGTATATATTATCATTATATTACTATGTTATACAAGTGAGTCTTGTGGTGTTCTGACAACTCATTGAGGACTGCAGTTGTGAAATAATGGCATTCAGGCTTCTATCCTTCAGGACTCCTGCTAACACATATCCTGTTTTCTATCAACTTTCTAAGTGTGTGAGGGCAATTTTTCAGAGATGTCCCTAATGTATTAATTATTCCCCCCATCATTTGTCACTTTGTCAACATGCATTTCTGTAAGGGAATATCGATATACATTTGCATTCAGACTTCTATCCTTCCATAATTCATGCTAATACATTACCTATTTTCTATCAACTTTCTAGGATTTGTGGGCAATATGTGTGTTTTGTCCCTTTTGAGGGATTTATCTCCCATTATTTGTGCATTTGCACACATTTCCTGCTTTAGCAGGTTGTAGAGGTGTCATACTGCACTTTGGCAATGCAAGGGGTGTGTCACAGAAACTGTCACACACCCCCTGCATTGCTTTCTTCATGCTGATGTTTATTTCAGTGTCCACAGACACTGAAATGATCATTATTTAATTTCAGTGTCTGCGGACACTGAAATACTTGCATAATATTAGAGTAAATCTTTAATATTATGCCAGTTTGATTTATAAAGTGTTGTATGGCACTTTCTGAGTGCAGAGGGCATGTTAAGGTGTACTTGCAGTACTTGGACATGCCCCCTGCACTCTTTCATGGTTCGTGTCCATCTAGGGAGTACAGCAGTGCACCTTCCTGAATATGCAAGGCATGCTGCTGTGCAATATGGACATGGACTATTCCATGCAAGAATAGTTTTATTCTTCCATGGAATTTATTGAATCCTGGGGAAAGATTTGGCTCCAGATCAAAAGATAAAAGTGGGGGACAGCTATTGAAGGTATACGCAAGAGGGAAGAAAAAATGGGGGGGCTAGTCAAGAGTGAGTTACAGCAGGGGAGTCACTGGGGAGCGAAATAAACAAAAAATGCAACCTGGAAATGTGGTGCAGAATCGAGGGCAAGGCAAGGCAAGAAAGCACTGTTTCAGCAAGGAAATCCAAAGAAATGGAGATATATATTGTTTTAGATAATAGGGAGATGGGTCAGGCTGTTTGGCAAGTTGCAGGTCTCAAATGCAAGTTTGGTAGGGAAGTAAAATGAATTTGGCCTTGACGCAAAAAATGCTATTTTAGATAATAGGGAGATGGAGCAGGCTGTTTCGCAGGTCTCAAATGTAGGTTTGGCAGGGAGGTAGAGTGAATTTGGCCTTGACACAAAAATCTGTTTATCGCACAACAGTTTATATAATACAGGTGTTGCAATACAGCTGTAATTCCACAATTATTGCAGTAGAAACTTTATTTCATCAGCATTATCAGGTTTCATGCTTTAATCATTATTGCACTATACTTGGCAGTAGTCAGTTATTGCAGTACAGGCCTACATCCACATTTATTGCAATACACAAATCTGTACTGTGTGTACCTACTGGCAGTGAATGAATTACTCTATCTTGTGTACTTGACTATAGATTGCAAATTAATCTGTACTCACCACACTCATGGCGCAACCTGGCCCAGTGCCCTGCATGGGCCTCTAGTTTGCAAGCTGTCTCCTCTGCAGCTGTAGGGAGAGAAGCACATCATTATGCATATCTGTCTATCACACATTCTGATTAGTATTGGTAAAACAAAGCTAATAGCGCTTACAAACATGTGGGCCATCCCCATCCTGAGCATCCTGGACCCAGGTGTCCAGAAATCCCCTCTTCTGCCATTTCAGATCATCATAATGGTGAGGGACCTACTCACATGTGTGGGGGATACCTGTTGCCCTGGTGAGATCATGTGCTAGCTGGTCCCAGGCCTCCAACTTGTACTCTGTTCCCTGGAACTGACCCTGCATCAGCCGGTGTACATGATCTTTCATGAGGAGTCCAATCAGGACTCTGGAATCTAAAATGTCCTATTGCTGTGCCCGGAAGCATGCACCCTCTCTAACACCTGCCACAGTTCCTGCACAGTTCAAACTCCAACAGAATATGCTGTATTCCCACCTAGTGAGCTTAACACAGCCTGTTTTCCCACCCTTACACACAACTGGGCCATTTTTAAAAACTGAGGCGCATCACTTAGCATCAAGCAAACCAGCTTAGCTGAGCTGAGTACTGCTTAAACTGGCAATGCTCAGCAATGCTTAGCAGTGCGCAAACAAGCTAAGTGCAGCCAAGTGGTGCTTAAACAGAGATTGTTTTAGCGGTGCTTATCTTGGCTTAGCAGAGCTTAACTGAGCACAGCACATCATGATTTAAAAATAATTGGCATAATTTATATTTAGAAAATGATTGCTTAATATCCCTTCCCTGTATTCAAACCCCATACATACTGCACATAAGGCCATGACTCTAACCACTTGGCTACATAGACATGGGGAATACTGCTATAATTTTACATATATTTCTGAGCCAAGTTTAAGCACCATTAAGTGCCTCACTGAGCCATACAAACCTGCTAACCTATGCTTAACGTTGACCTTTGAATCATAAATTAAATGCATCCAGTTTCTATTTTTAGATGTCTGGCACATGTCAGTTGCTGTGCACCGTGCCATGCAAACCGAAAAATAAATAAATAAATAATTACATTGCAGCTATTGCTATCAGGCACTTGGACAGTGCAGGGTGTTGTCAAAGGAAAAAACTTCAAAGAACAATTCACATAAGGTTCAAGTATGGCACTCTTTATTACTTGCAGCAAGGAGACAAAACATGCAGATATAGGATTTGTCTAAAAACTAGTGAGCAGTATGCTACTTTTATATAGTTCTTTCCATGTTACACAGAAATGTTGCTTCTATTGCTGATGTAGTTAGACACAGCTTTCTGTATTGTTCTACAGAATATGTTACTTACATTTCCTGCTGACATGTTCAGATTTAAAACTCACTATGTGTTACATAGAAAATGTTACTTGGATTTCCTGCTGACATGACTGGATTATAAAAAACATTTGAGAAAAACAACCTGGCCTTGGGGCTTATTTTAGCCCACTACAAACTTTCTATTCTTCAATTGTGCAGTTCTAATATATATGTGTTACATTTCAAGGTACATTCCTAGCTTAGGTACAACTAATGCTGACTACGGTTTATACTTTCAAGCAGCCTTTGTTTTCATTATCAATAGCTTCAGCAGCTTTGTACTTTCTCAAGGCATAAGCAGAAAATCAATAACCCTTTGTTAAGTTTCATGACACTAGTAGAAATGAAACACATTATTATTATTTTCATGACATTAGCAGAAATCAAATGCTTTCCTGTTAATTTCCATAGCATAAGCAGATCATAGCTGCACATATTTTTTGACATAACAGGATTGGAATGTTTCTAGTAACTGTGCAGATTCACACAGTGTGAACAGAATAGATGTATTAACTCTTTTTAAACCTCGAATGCACTAAGCATGTATATTACTAATACATATTTTTCTAACATTTCCCCCCTTTTAATACTTTTATTCTACTTTTCAAAATAAGCATAAACAGTTTTTTCTTCCCCTAACCTCTTCCTGCTCAGGATTTGCAGTTAAGAGAGTCATTCAGTTTAAACTTATGAAAGCATTTTCAATTTTTCAACATTTCTTCAAGTTCAGCACCTTGGTATAAGGTTTCTGAAACTGACATGTCTATAAAGTCTTTAATCAGTCTTTTCATGCAGGGGATGCAGCAGCAAACACATACCACCAGTAGGATCATTCCTACACAGATGACAATCAGGATGTTCATTAGGATACTGTCCCACCCCCCAAACAGTCTCTGAAAAAAGTCCATCAATGGATTTGGTCCTGGCTTGGTCATAGCCGACACTTGCTGAATTACCTCAAGGTGATTGTCTATCTCATGTTTGTGGTCAGGAATATACGAACAGCACTCCTCCTGGATTAAATGAAGTTGAGAGCCATGCAGTTTTGAAGAACTGCAGTTCTTATGGCAGTCAGTTCATCAGTCACCAGTTCTAGAGCGGAAAAGGTTGCATTGCTCAATATTTTGAGAAGTGTAGACAGTTTTCTCAGTTCCCAGATTGATTTTGTTGCTCCATATGCTGGCAATACACCTGCCCAGGATATAATGGTATCACCCAAGTCCATGTGTATCAGTCCATTGTCCACAACTTGGTGGTGTTTCCAGCGTGCATCAATTTGCCCCACTGGGTTGACAGGTTTCTTGATTTCTCGTTGAACATTCCGAATTTTCCCCTGAGGCAAAACTGCTGTGTGTCGTATGGCCAGAACCAGGTACCCCAAATAACAACTGCCAGACCAATTCTCAGGTAACCACTTGTATGCTTTCCTTCTTTGGTAGTAATTTTACTATGTCCTGGTTCTGGATGAAACATTTTTTTGTCAACTATAATCAGTTGTTTATAAAGATCAGCATTATGTTTTACTTCATCAGTTGTCCTATGCATCAGTTCAAAAAATGAATCATAGCATGTGTTGCAATAGGAACCTGTGTTATCAGTTTTATTGTAGCATCTATAGGGAACAGTCACATTGCAATTGCTCCAACCCACCTGAACTGTATCATTTTTGTAAAAACACACAGTCCTCTTCTGTCGAACAGACAAGTGCAATGCTACTTTATCTTGTGATGTAACATCTGATGTATCATAGACTAATTTTCCCAGGTCTTGTTGGCTCCTAGGGGGACTGAAGTTAACAATAACCCCCGTATGCTTTTGGCAAGGCTGTGCAAATCCAGCAATTCGAAACATTGAAGGTCTCAGCATACACATATTTGATTGCCTGGTAAGTGTTCAAGTTTGGGTGCCACTCTATGTGCAACTCTTCACGTTTATTCAGTTCAGTTTGTGTGGCTGGGAAAAGAAATGGCCACAACAAAAAAGATTATTGTCACTAGTACAGTCAACAGGATGATTATGCAATACTTCTGAGGAAACGGTGGTTCTGCATTTCTGTTTTCTCCGATTCTTCCAAGTGGGTGTATTCGGATCTTACTGGATTCTGTCATCTTTACTTTAGGACACGTGCTCTTACTCTCTGCCCTAATAAGACCTTCAGCACCGATGGTTTCTTCACTGGGGTTGAGACGGATCAATCCTATTGATCTGACCCCCCTTTGTAGCCAGAATTTGTGCTGAGGGCCCCAATGGAGAGGTAAGATTTTTGTCCAGTTCAAAGTTCTTAACTAGTTTGTAGTGTGTCAGGTGGATCCACAAAGCTCGCTCTGTGATTTTGACTGCAGTGGGTGTTGAAAGAAGTACCTGGTATGGACCTTCCCACCTTGGTGATGACCAGTTTTTCTTCTTTATATTCTTCACCCACACCCAGTCCCCTGGGATCACTGCCACTTCCGATGTTTCGGTTTGTTCTTTATCTGAAACAGAATTTGACTGCAGCAGATCTTTAGAATTCAACAAATTTCTCATACATTCAGCTAGTGTAAGATCAGCCTCTTGGTCTGAGGACATGAGAAGTTTCCACTGGGTGTATAATAAGCCCTTCCAAATAGTTTTTCAAAAGGAGTCAATCCGTTTGCAGTCAGAAGAGTTCTCATGCTCAACAGTGCCAGGGGCAAACAATATATCCAGTTCTTCCCTGTCTCAGCTATTAACTTTCTTAATTTATTCTTTAATATACCATTATGCCTCTCAACTAGACCTGCAGATTGCAGATGGTATGCACAATGATTTTTTTAAAGAAATACCAAAATGCTTACTCAACTGCTGTATGGTTTTATTTACAAAGTGTGTACCATTGTCACTGTAGATCCTTTCCGGAATGCCGACTCTAGGGATGATTTCTTTGACAAGTACTTTTGCCACTGTGGCTGCATCTGGATTTTTGGTTGGAAAGGCTTCCACCCATCTGGAAAACATATCTACAATGACAAGACAATACTTCTTATTTTCACATTTGTTCAATTCTATGAAATACATACAGATAGTGTGAAACCGGTACGGTGGTGTAGGGAAACTCCCTTGCTTGGGCTTTAACACCCCTTGTGCATGATGTTTGTTACAAATTTGGCACATTAAACAAAATTTTTTAGAGTAGTTTGTAAATCCGTACGTTGTGAACACCTGGTTCACCAGCTGTACCCTCCCCCCTGTTGAGACATGGCACTGCCCATGGATCAACAAAGCTGCATATCTAAACAAATTAGATGGTAGTATCAGTTTCCCTTCTTTAGAGATGTACAAACCCTTTTCGAGAATTGCTCCTCATTTTATCCATCTTTGTTTTTCAACTTGTGTAGTGAGTGTCTGCATTGTTTTTAACATTTCTAAGTCTAAAATCTCAGAGGGTTGTAGTTCCTCATTTAAAAGAAATACTTCTGAAGCTGCTTGTTTTGCAGCTAACTCAGCTCTTGCATTACCTTTTGAAATCTTGTCTTGTTGCTTGGTGTGAGCTGTGCATTTACAAATAGCTACTTTCTGAGGTAACTGAATAGATTCTAAAAGATCTAAAATAAATTGTGCATGATTTATAGGTTTGCCAGTAGATGTTATCATTCCTCAGTTTTTCCACTGTTGCGCAAAAACATGTACAGTAGAAAAAGCGTACTGGCTGTCAGTAAAAATGTTTACACATTTACCTTTTGCTAAGGTACATACCCGTGTCAAGGCAATCAATTTTGCTGCCTGTGCAGATAAGTTGTGTGGTAAAGGTTTTGCTTCTATAATCTCAGTGACAGAAACTACTGCATATCCTACTAGGTTCTGTCCTGCAGGACCCCTTTTGCACGAACCATCCATGTAGTATGTCACCTCAGCATGATCCAAGGGGACATCCGTGAGATCTTTTCTAGGTAGTGTCTTTTGCTCAATTACCTGCAGGCAGCGGTGTGGTGTGCCCTCTGCAGGGGTTGGGAGCAAGGTAGAAGGGTTCAAAGTCATGCATCGTTCGATTGTCATGTGATGTTGGCTCAACAATATGGTCATACAGGAAAGATGCCTAGCAGGGGAAAGATATGCCACCTTTTCTTGTAGTAAAATAATCATGACTGCATGAGGCACTCTCAAAGTGAGAGGGTGGAATAAAACTACTGAGGCCGAAGCCTGTACTGCCATTGCAGCTGCAACTACTGCTTGTACACAGTGGGGTAAGGACCGTGCCACTGGGTCTAGTTGTGATGAATAGTAAGCAATGGGGTGTTGCTTGTCCCCATGCTGTTGTGTTAACACTGATGTCATATAACCTTGCTTACAATCTACAGTTTGGAAAAAAACGTTTATGGTAGTTTGGTAATCCTAGAACTAATGAGGATGCTATTAACTGCTTCAGTTTGCAGATTCTGCCTCTGGTGTCCATTGTAACAAATCCTGTGCTGCCATAGGCTTATTATATATCAGGTTAGTCAGCGGTGCAGATTCCAAGGTGTAGTTTGGAATCCAGCTCTGGCAAAAATTAGTCGTACCCAGGAAGGACATAATTTCCTTCTTGGTAGTGGGTTTTGGTGCTTGCAAAATTGATACTTTTCTATCCTCATCTAATGTTCTACCTTCCTTGGATATTACATATCAGAGGTATTTGACTTGTTTTTTCCAAAGCTGTAGTTTATTTTTATTTACCTTATGTCCTTCAGCGGCTAAGAATCGTAATAGCGCTATGGTATCTTCTTTACAATCTTGCTGGGTGGGGGCCGCCAGCAAGATGTCATCAACATAAAGTAAAATCTGACTGCCTCTTGGTGGGGTAAATCCCGCCAAGTTGCTTGCCATTTCTTGTGATAATATTGTTGGACTTTCACAATATCCCTGTGGTAGTCATGTATATGTATACCTTTTCCCCTGAAATGTGAATGCAAACCAATACTAGCTGTCAGGGTGTATCGGTATCGAAAAGAATGCATTGCTGATGTCTACCACAGAAAAATACTTCTGTTGAGGTTTTAAATCATTCAACAGGGTGTGGGTCTGGCACCGTAGGTGCCCTTGGTATTACTGCATCATTTACAGCTTGTAAATCTTGGACCATACGCCATTCTCCATTTGCTTTTTTAACTGGAAATAAGGGTGGATTACATGGTGAATTGGGAGATTCTACCAGTATTCCCCCTTTAAGTAAGGCTGTTATAATAGGCTTTATTCCTGCCTCTGCATCTTTTCTTAAGGGATACTGTCTTTTCTGTGGTCTAAATGCTGACTTTGGCATGATAGTAACTGGTCCTGCTGTACGAATAAGTCCTACATCTGACTTTCCTGTTGACCAGAGAGTTTCTGGTATATTCTGTAAGGCATTCTCTTCCTCATTTAATAGGAGTGCTAATCAGCTGTCCTCGCTAGACTGCAAGTGGTGGTCTGAGTTATCCAGTTCAACTTCTGTATTTGTATTCACTGTTCTGACAGTTCTAATTCTGTCTGTTTCTCCCATCTTGTGACTTTTTCTCCTAGGTCTGCCACTCTATGTTTTTGTTCTTGGTTAAGCTAATATGTGGTAATCAATTAGATTTATAAAGTGTAAGAACTCCTGGGGCAATGAACAGCTGGCTGCACTGTTCCCTTCTGTGTTCCAGTACAGGTTACGTAATATCAATCTGTTTGCATGATTTTTAAACAATTTTTTGCTCATATTCCTTATCAGGTCCTGGTGTGTTACAATAATACAGGGTACAGTGCAACAGGTGTTGTTTATCAATGTCAAGGGAGGGGAATTTGCTGATTGCTACATTCATTAACTCTTCGGTCACAGTCCCTGGACCAGTCGTAACCAAGTCCTGGCTGTACCAATAAAACATTTCACCCTCCGATTGCACTGCAAAGGTATCAATTTGTCACTGTGCTTCCATACCCTGCATGGTTGGGACTGCTGCTATACCAAATAGCTGCATGAGGTCTCTGCCCAAGAGGTTTACTGGGCATTTTGCAGAAACAACAATTTTGCTTCCCTGAGTCAATTCTGAAACTGGATCAGTTATTGCAATATCACAGGAGAGGGGCTGTCCATTAGCTGCCTTTACCAGTATGTAATCAGGTGACTCTGTGTTTTCTGGCAGTTTGGAGGGATGTATCAGGGTTTGTGATGCCCTTGAGTCACACAAGAATTTGACTTCCCTCCCTTCTACCCAGAGTGTAACTTCTGGTTTCGTGTCTGCTAAATAGAGCTCTAGCTAGGTCTAATATTTCATTTTCTTCACTGTCACTAACTTCTTGCACTTCCTCTATCTCTTCTGTCACATCCTCTACTTCCTCTATCACATTCTCATTTGTCCTTTCTCTGCTATCCCCTTCTAGTGATTCCTGACTACCATATAGTCAGCCCTCACCCTCCTTGTCTTCCATGGTTGCCTTCTTATTTTTCCTGCAATCCTTTGCCAAATGTCCCTTTTTACCGCATTTGAAACATTCACCCCTTTTCTTTCACCCTTCAAAGTCCTCTGATTGCTGATCAGATTGTTTGTTTCCCTGTGCATTTTTCTTGCCCTTTTTCCCGGACTGTACTACATAAACTTCTGCTCCATCTTCTACAGAAAATACTTGAGCTTTCTTTTTCTTTTTGCTATTAAAATGCCTTTCGGCATGCCTAGCATATTCAAGTAATGACTGTAACCTGCTTGTAAGATGGTCTACCATGTGTTTTGTAATAAAACTGGTTATGGGTGCAATACTGTCTTTTAAAAATGCATTCTTTAACTGCTGTTTATATGGGGAATCTTGTGTTTGGTCTTCAGAAACCTGCATTCCACAGTGGTTATTAAAACATTCTAATAGTCTGGCATAATACCGGTCAATAGTTTCACCTTCTTGTTGGATGCATTGATTAATGCAAGTCCAGTCTGCCCTAGGTAGGCTTCCATTTTTCAGAGATGCGGTCTGTAAGACCTTTTACTCTGTTGTCTAATTCTGCGCTGCTATGTGGGAGGGGTCTTTGTGCAGCATCATGGGGATTCCAGTTGCCACTAATCATGTGCCAATCTAGCCCCACAATTTGTCTAACTACTTTTTCTACCTCTTCTCCGTTTAAGTTATAACTCAGCCTCATTCCTTGTAAATCTTCTGAGAATTTTCTAAAATTAACTTTTGGATGGGGAATTCCCTCAGTGGCTTTCCGGATATCTTCCGGAGTCCAGGGTCTATACACTAAAATAGTTGGGTCCTGATTTTCTTGACCTACCCGAGGATTGGGTAATTCTATAAGTGGGCATATTTCTTCTTGACTCATAGATCGTGAATTCTTAACCATTTCATATAACTTGATGCTTTCATTTGAGTTACCTGCCCTTGTTTGAGACCTGGTCTCGATGGGATCTCTAATAAATGGTTTTATTTTTACAATGTCTCTATTTTCAGTGACAACAGGGTATCGTGGGGGTGGACTAACCTGTTCACTTGCTTCATATTCTGGTAAGGGAGGCAGAGGAGGGGCTGATTCTATTACGAAGTTATTGTCCTCCTTGTCTAAAAACATTGTTTTTGAATTGTTGTTCTTTTGTTCCCTACAGTTTACTTCCTCAATCTACCTGTGTGCCTGAGGAATTCCTAATTTGCGTTGCTTTTTTACTCGACCTTTGGAATCGGTTTTAAGCTGTTTGACAAGTTTGATAAGCGAGGATTTTTCTAATTTTCCTTCGAATTCATATTTATTAACCCATTTTGAATAATATTTAATATTGTCGGTGCGCTGCGACTGCATGTATTTTGCGTCTTCTGTTAACGGCGGATTTTGGGGTCTTTTTGTGCAATTATTACCCATTTTGTTCTACCCTTTTGATTGTTACGTAACTTCTCTTATTTTTAACGTGGTACCACGGATTTTGTTATAGTCTCTTCAGAATGACTGCGTACTTATTCTGTTTCTCCTGATCTATGACAAGACAGTAATCTTTTCTGTCCCTGACTTGTAAAATACAGTCCTGACAAAAACAATACAAATCTAGTCCCTGAGCTAAAACAGAAAACAGAAAAAAGTAGATTCACCTTACCTGAGCCTACGTGATTGATCACCTGATTCATGGAAACCCATCCTTCAGTCGCAGATCAGAAAGTGGCTGGCCTCTTTTGTATGACAATTCAGTCGGAGGGCTTTTCATATAACAAGAACCGATTTGGTTTCTTCCCCGTACGGTTTCAACCACCTGGCCTGTCTGATCCGAGGTGAAGTAAGGGTTCCAGTCTGAAGGACAATCTGTCAAAGGAAAAAACTTCAAAGACCAATTCACGTAAGGTTCAAGTATGGCACCCTTTATTACTTGCAGCAAGGAGACAAAACATGCAGATACAGGATTTGTTTAAAAACTAGTGAGCAGTATGCTACTTTTATACAATTCTTTCCATGTTACACAGAAATGTTGCTTCTATTGCTGACGTAATTAGACACAGCTTTCTGTATTGTTCTACAGAAAATGTTACTTAGATTTCCTGCTGACATGTTCAGATTTAAAACTCACTATGTGTTACATAAAAAATGTTACTTGGATTTCCTGCTGACATGACTGGATTATAAAAAACATTTGAGAAAAACAACCTGGCCTTGGGGCTTATTTTTAGCCCACTACAAACTTTCTATTCTTCAATTGTGCAGTTCTAATATAAATGTGTTACATTTCAAGGTACATTCCTAGCTTAGGTACAAGTAATGCTGACTACGGTTTATACTTTCAAGCAGCCTTTGTTTTCATTATCAATAGCTTCAGCAGCTATGTACTTTCTCACGGCATAAGCAGAAAATCAGTAACTCTTTGTTAAGTTTCATGACACTAGTAGAAATGAAACACTTATTATTATTTTCATGACATTAGAAGAAATCAAATGCTTTCCTGTTAATTTCCAAAGCATAAGCAGATCATAGCTGTGCATATTTTCTGACATAACAGGATTGGAATGTTTCTACTAACTGTGCAGATTCACACAGTGTGAACAGAATAAATGCATTAACCCTTTTTAAACCTCGAATGCACTAAGCATGCATATTACTAATACATATTTTTCTAACAGGTGTGTGTTACTCATCTACATACAGAGTTAGTGACGCACTCCGTATACTGATTCAATACCACCTCCCCTGGGTCTCCCTCAGTAATGCGTCTTCATTAATATGTATGGTGCCCTACCAAGGAGGATCCGCATACACAGACACGGTACCTTCCATGTAAGTTCTATTCCATGCCTACATGGATTTTATTAAATCTGGGGGTTGTCTTTGGATATCTAGGTGTGAGTTTGATGCTGGGAGCTTTTTTTTGTCTGTCTTCTTCTTTCTGGAGTATTCCTGGTGTGTCTTTTGCTTTGCCTTTAGAGCACTGTGTCCACAATTATAGTTGGAAACTTCATGAGTTCACAGATATATATATATATATATATATATATATATATATATATATATATATATAAATATATATATGAGATCAGCAGCTCTCTATGCCCATTACATCTTGCTGTTAGCCTGCTTGATAGCTGGCTGCATTGGCAAGGTCACAGTACTTGCAGCATCAGGTATAAAGTCCATAATGATTAATGGCAGCAAAAGTATTTAAAAAAAAGAATAAAGAACTATAAATCTAAGACACCTCGGAAGGTTATTATCAGTGGTGCTTGCTAACAGATGGAGCAGCTTTCACACTGACCATTGTAGTATTATAAAATGAAATACTCCACAATTTAAGAAGGTCATTTGAAAATAGTTTGTTGAATATGTGGCAGAAATGTAGTCTTGTGCAGGTCACCTGACATATCATTCTAATACAGAAATCAATTTGAAAAAAGAAAAGAAAGAAAAACAAATAAAATAAATAAACAGATAAATTGCAAACACCCTGGAGCTGTTCTGGTGGATACTAAACATGGACTACAATGGGTAAGTTTTGCTACGCCATCTGGGGATAGCAAATGCTAGCTAAGAAAGGATTTATGTTTTTGCTGGTTAATGATGTATTTGTTTATTTTTTTTAAATTAATTAATTAATTTATCTATTTATTTATTTTTCTTTCCAGTACTGGACAACAGATCATTACTGATTCCAAATCTAAAAGACCAGCTGAAGCACCATTGGAGCCACCAGCCAATGAGGAGGAGGGCAGCATTAACATGGCCATATTCTCCTCATGGTAAGCCTTTCTTTTTCATAGAACACCCCCCACCTTTGCTGTGGTTTCCTACTAACAGGAGCATCAGCACAGGGACTGCAGAGTGATTCTGAAAATCTGCTTAAATTTTCAGTGTTAGAAGAAAATGTAAATACTGTCCAAAGACAGTCAAGCATTCATTCCTATGGAAGCAGTCACAGTCAGGGTGGGGATTGTTAATATGTATATGTGTCTAGACATGTATGACCATGCCTTTAGGGGCTTGAAAGGAGCTGCATAAGTGTGTGTGTGTGTGTGTGTGTGTGTGTGTGTGTGTGTGTGTGTGTGTGTGTGTGTGTGTGTGTGTGTCTGCCTCATCGGTCAAACTACTAGGTTATGTAGGGAATTCAGAGCGTAGTATAACTCAGGATTTGTATGATGACAATATTACTTTTATAATTATTGATATAGTGGACCTTTTTTCATCTATACCCCATAATGAGGGGATGATGTGGTTTGAAGAAGCCCTGATAAATTATGGTAAATTTAATAATAATTAATTTTATTTGATCCTAGTTTTTATGGAATTAGTTTTAAACAACAACTTTATTCATTATGAGGGAGAATTTTTTAAGCAGATTCAGGGAGTAGGGATGGGTGCAAGATGTGCCCCCACATATGTTAATATTATTTTAACAGCTTGGGAAGAAAAACGTATTATTAATTCAAAATATGCCCATAATTGGAAATTTTACAAGCGTTTTTTGGATGATATGTGCTTTTTATGGGTGGGCACGATGGATGACTTTTTAGAATTTTTTAAGTATATCTCAGAGTCCACTGATTTTTTAAAATTTACTTATAATAAGGATAAAGAATTTTTTAATTATTTGGATATTACTATAGGCAAAAGTGAGGGTTGTTTTTATTGTAAGATTTTTAGAAAGCCAACATTTTCGAATTCTTATTTGGCTTTTAATAGTGCTCACCCTTACCATAAGAAAAAAGGTATTGTTAAGGGACAATATGTGAGGGGTAGCCATATGACATCAAGGGAGAGTGATTTTGAGGATGAATGTAAGATTTTGCACAATATGTTTATGGATCGAGGCTACCCTAAAGATGTTATTGAGCCTATAGAAAGAGAAGTTAGGGAAGGTAGATATGACAAATTTAAACTCATTTTGGGTTCAAATTTTGTCTTGAATGAGATGAAATCTACAAAGCTTAACAGTGAGGGTACAGGCAATTTTGTAGTTGATTATAATGGTAGTGCACCTAGAATTAGGAAGATTTTGGAGGAAGAATGGTGTAGGTTTGGTCAGATTTCGGATTTGAAATGTATCTTTGAAGAACCTCTGAAATGTACATATAGAAGGGGCAAAAGCTTAAAGACTATTCTGGAGGGTAAATATGGTATGAAAAAAGTTAAGGAAGGGAAACTAGGAACCTTTAAATGTGGAAGGTGTTCCCAATGCCCTTTTATTTGTACTAAGCAAACAATTTTTTTAAAGAGTAGGGACAGACTTATCCAGAGCAAATATTTTGCGAACTGTCACACCTCTGGGATAGTTTATTTAGGTTTGTGTGATCATTGTGATGCATTTTATATAGGGAAATCGGAAAGAAAGTTAAAAAATAGAATTTATGAGCATTACTATGAGATAAAAACAAAATGTACTAATAATGCTTTATACAGACATAAATTAATTTGCCAGGAAGCTAAATTTAGCTTCTTTGTGTTGGAAGTAGTGGAAAAGGATGTAAGAGGTGGGCTATGGGAAACTTCGACTGAGTATAAAGAGCTGTTGTGGCAGCTTTCCTTGGAGGTGAATAAACCTCCAGGTCTAAATGATGCCATCTCTTTAGCACCTGTACTCAAGCTGAGATCAGCTAAGCTGTCACACCTCTGGGTTATGTTTTTTTTTTTTTTTTATTATTATTTTTTTCTATATTCATCTTATTTTAAATGTGTATTAAAATCAGTTTACATTATAAAGTGTTGGTAGTATAGGATACCACAAGCTGTAATGCTTTTGCTGGTTGTATTAAAGAATTTAATTTGTTTTATTAGATTAAGTTATTATAAAGTATTTATTAAATTTTGATAATAATATTAATTTATTAATCCATTAATGTATCAGGTCAGTGTGGGGGGAATCCATTATAATATATTTTAATGTATGTGTTGTATGCGTTATAAGTCTTACCCCTTTAAATGTTTAAGTATCTTGTTCTCTTTAATTAACTAATTGTTTAATTATTTTGATGAATATATAAGGAGTGGTTTTTGTGTAGGTATGCATTTGTCTCCATCTGATGAAGTGTTTTAAACGAAAACGCAGTGCTGGTGTAATCGCGTTAGTGGACTGTATAGTCAAACTTATTGTTTCTACATTTTATTGGACTGAAGAGTCGTTTTAATAAAGGAATTCGTGTGGATTATGGATTTGTGCCTCTTTTATCTGTTCTGTATTTTTGGTGTTTTGGTGAACATTGGAACAGTGATTCTTTTTGGTTTGTGTTGTTGTCTATATGGAATCTGAAGAGGCTACAAATTCCAGGCAAGCTCCTCAGTGGAGGGGCGTGGAATCTGACAAGTTTGACATGCTTTCGAACCAATTATCGCAGCTTATTGAGCTGCTGACTCCTGCAAGCCAGCCCTTTCTGACATCATCTCCTGGTGTTCCGGGGAACCAGGAAATGCTCACTAGGTCGAAGCATGAGAATGGCACGAAAGGAGTTTCTTTCACTAACGGGCGCAACAGAACACAGAAATCTCATGCAAGCGTTACTAATGGTGATATCAGTTCCGATGTACCAACGTTTTTTAGGTCAGAAAACGCTGTGGGTGCTGGCTCTAACAAAGAAAGGACAAATAATAGTAATGGACACAAACAGACTGGTGAGAGTCACAAAATTGATTTTAAAAGTTTTTTTCAAAAGCAATATTGTTTTAAGGACTTTAAATTACCCTCACAGCATGAGGGAGATTATGAAATGAAGTTTGACTATAATATAAAATTGTTAGATGATGTTTTTTTTCAATACAAAAATTATGATATGGAGAATGCATACCTGAGGGAATGTTTATTTTTAAAAATTGTGCCTAAAGGCTTGAGGGTGGTGAAATATCCTAACAAAGTGAAGGAAGGAAGTATTTTTCACCAGGAATTGTTAGAAATTTTTGATAATTGTGGGTTTGAAATATTAAAAGCCATTATTAGAGAAAATGAAAGGGAAATGAAAATTCTATCTAGTAAAATTGAAGGTATCAACCAGAAAATTACAGAAGATTTGTTATTTTCAGTAGAGGAAGGGCAGAGACAGTATTACAATATGTTGCAAAAGATTGATAATAATATTAATAAAGCATATATTAGGAAAAGTAGGAAGTTAGATAGAGACATTAAAGAATATAAGGACAAAGTGTGTTATCCCAAACCAAGATATTTTTCGTACAGAAACCATAATGATTTTGGTATGGATAGGAGAGGGAATGAGCACTTTGTATCAAATGGAGAAGATGAATTAGGTGATCTGAATAATTTGGATGAATACCCCCCTTTAAGGAGGTCAGAGAGAATAAGAAATTACCAGCAAAGAAACTATCAGTATGGGGGGTATATAGGGGCAAGGGGCATGCAGAATAACAACTACAACAGCAGCAACAAGAGATTTCAGCAGTTGAATTGATAGAAGAACATATGTTTAGCAATTGTATCAACACAGATTTTATTTTTTCCCAAGGCTGCATCAATAAATATCAGGGTTATACTATTTACAATTATAGTAAATATGAATTAAATAAAGCACATTTTTCATTACTATCAAAAGGTCTTAAATTTGTTCCTAACACGAAGGTGGATATTAGTAAGGTGTTGATTGACCTCAAGTTATTTTTAAGGAAGAAAAATTTAGAACTGTTTTTTCAGGGACATGCTAGTACTGGGGAGAAATGTGAGGTTTTGAAAAGGAAAAGTTTGTTCAACCCACCTTTACACCCCCAATTAAGAAATTTTGAAACCTTAATGGAGAGTAGACTTAGAGCTGAGCTCCCAAGGAACAACATTACATATAACCTTACTAAGGAAGAATATGGGTTATTAAAGGAATTTAGGGAGGACACTACAGTGAGAGTTATGAAACCAGTTATAGGTGGAGGTTCTGTTATTATGGATAATATTGTATATGAAGCTAAGATGATGGAAATTTTAGATGATTTAGACAAATATGTCAGAGCCTCTTTAAATGAGATTAATATAGGTAATAAAAAAATATATGTGGTTTTAAATTACTTGCTTATGGAACGCTCTATTGATGTTGAAACTTTTAAATACCTTCACGTTGAGAAACCTAAGGTCCCCTCTATTTTTGGGATACCAAAAGTACATAAAGACTTGGAAGACCCCC
>NC_056731.1:1977020189-1977075189 GCF_019279795.1 Protopterus annectens
CTATCTGTTCATTCTTTTTATTCTGGCATTCTGTAAAAAGCCTACATATTCATAAAATAAAGTTTTATTCAATCCAATTGGCATACTATTATGTTTTTGTAAGCATTTTTATAATAATCTATAAGGCGTCTATTGTTTTGCATGCCATTATAAAATGCATTATTATCTTAAATATTTTATATTCATTCACTATTACAGTAATATTACATTTTCCTATTGTCTTTAACCAAAAAGAAAAAAAAGAACTGTCAAAGTGGCATGACTTGTATGATAAAACTGAACTGCCTTGTAATTATTTATTCACAAATTAATTATTTAACCATTGCATTTTTTGCACAATCTCTTTAAATTTGAACATTTACTTTTAATTGTTGAAAACTTGACTCATAACTTTTTATTTTATTTTATTTAATTATTTTATTAAAAAAATGAATGACTAAATGTTGTAATAAACAATTGTTTTGCTGATAAATGTTCTATTTGTATATAAAATAAAGCTGAGTTAACTAAATTCTTGTTAATTGTCATATGGTCTGACAGTCACATTTTATAGGATTCAAATTCCTGATTTTTATGTTTGCTTTAATGAAATATTTATGCTTTTGTTGAAGAGCAGTCCATTTTGTCAATGGGGTACTTGACAAAGGTGAATTAATCAATTAACTTTTGTCAACAGTTATTCTAATCAACAGTAATGCAATCATTGAAACAGTGATGGATCAAATAAAAGTTGATATAATAGAATATAAATGTATTGACTTTGTCTGTGATTCTGCAATCTCAGAGTTGTTATATATAAGTAATACAGGATGTGGAAGATGCAGAGCCATATATTAAGGGTATAAAGGGCAGCTCCTGTAAAAATGATTTTTTTTTCTTTACTTGTTTCCTTTCATTTAAGTTTTTGTCATCATGCAAAGAGTGTTAAAGGAGCAATGCAGTGCAGCAAAAGAGGTTGCATTGCCTTGCTAAGTTCCATGATTGGCTAGAAAGAGATAGAGAAAGACTGACAGAGAGACAGAGATGGAGAGAGAGAGAAAGAGTGAGAGAGAGAGAGAAAGTGAGAGGATGAAAGAGAGAAAGAAAGAGAGACAAAGTAAGTGAGAGAAAGAGAGTGAGAGATAGAGAGAGAGTCATCAAAATGATGGAAGTGATCCCTCAGTATAAAACATGTAATTGTAATATGTAAACTAACCTATTGCTGATGTTGATTCCTGAGCTCAGATTCTTAAACATATACTGCACTTCTGTGAAGCTTTGCACAGCTTAGTGGCATTCTACCATGATGCAAGGGGGGAGCTGAATTTCCAAATGAAAACTTGCAGCATCTATGGACAGCTAGCTGCACTGTGGTATATGTAAATGTGTAAGGCAGGAGCTATGTAAGGAGAACGAGCCATGTTGTTAAACTATGCAAGTAGTTACAGCCATGCTTTGAAATTCATTCACAGAAATACAAGACAGTACAATGAGCCATTGCAAACTACATAGGGAAATCTCACAAGAGGAGAAAACATGAATTCATACTGATATAGCTCAGTAAAAAAAGCAATGATTGTAGTAGCTCTCTGCATCCCTTAAAAGGATGGCACCAAGCAAGACACATAGCTAAGAAGCCAAATATGATTTGTATTGCTATGCCTTGTTGATTCATAACAGGCGAGGGAAAGAGTGTACAAAATAGTAGGAAAAAGGCAAAGTTAATGCATAAGGACAACATATGGGAGTGTGCAAAATGGGTGTAAGGAATGTAATATTGGGTCCCTTTTTTGAAAAAGAAGGATGAGAGGGGAAGGCTGAAAGGGAAATCTGAGTATGGAAGAGAAGGTATAGTAGTGACGGGGGGCAGACAAACAAACTCAGAATAGAACAGACTAACAGGAATGGAAAGGCACATGCTAGGCTCAGGAAAGACTGAATGGACAGAGATGAACAGAGGGTAGAGAAATGATAACGAGGAGGATCAGATGCATACTGTATGAGGTATGACAGAAGGAGGATCAGATGCATACTGTATGAGGTATGACAGAAGGAGGATCAGATGCATACTGTATGAGGTATAACAGAAGGAGGATCCGATGTATACTGTATGAGGTATGACAGAAGGAGGATCAGATGCATACTGTATGAGGTATGACAGAAGGAGGATCAGATGCATAGTGTATGAGGTATAACAGAAGGAGGATCAGATGCATACTGTATGAGGTATGACAGAAGGAGGATCAGATGCATACTGTATGAGGTATGACAGAAGGAGGATCAGATGCATACTGTATGAGGTATGACAGAAGGTGGATCAGATGCATACTGTATGAGGTATGACAGAAGGAGGATCAGATGCATACTGTATGAGGTATGACAGAAGGAGGATCAGATGCATACTGTATGAGGTATAACAGAAGGAGGATCCGATGCATACTGTATGAGGTATAACAGAAGGAGGATCAGATGCATACTGTATGAGGAATGACAGAAGGAGTATCCGATGCATACTGTATGAGGTATGACAGAAGGAGGATCAGATACATACTGTATGAGGTATGACAGAAGGAGGATCAGATGCATACTGTATGAGGTATGACAGAAGGTGGATCAGATGCATACTGTATGAGGTATGACAGAAAAGACAGACAGCATGCATGCCTGGGTAGGTGGGCACAATGCATTTAGCTAACATGTCTTCTCTCATCCTGGTCAGTGTGACATTTCAAGGCTGCATCCCATAATGATGGATCAGGGCTGTTAATGGTAATGGACACATCCTCTACTGGTGGGTAGGTGGTAGGGCTCAGATGATTAAACAAGTCTACAATCTTCTGTACCACCAAGGCCATATAACTGGCTACTGATCTCTACATCACAGCCTCCACCACTTGATCCAGCTGTAACTGGGCTACCTTAGGTAATGTAAGTGAATTTACTGCCAGTGAGAGTCCAGAACCTCTCTCCAGCAAGGAGCTCCCAGTGTCATCACCCTTATGTACCTCATCTACAACTTCTGCAGGCACTGAACATTGCATAAGTGCCTGCAGACCAAATCTATCATCTGGACCTCATTAAGGGGACAACATGAGAAGGTAGTCATAAGTGAATTTATTCTGACATTAGACAGAATAATTTATTTAACATTTGTTTACCGGGAAAGCCTGACTTGGAACAAAGCCAGTTTTCAGCAAAGGCCCAGGCAGAAATGCTCCAGACACATCTTTATAACATGGGAAGAAACTGGAGCAAACCCACACAAATGCAGGGAGGACATGCAGACTCCAGACAGAAAGCACCCAGCTGAGAATTGAACTGGAGAATCTCTTGCTTTGAGGCAACAATGCTACCGCTGCACTACTGCACCATCCAATTTAACAAACATTTAAGAACTTGTGAAGGAAACACACTATGACTAGCAAAAATCATCCCCTGCATCCTGTGGAAGGCCACATACTCTGCTCATGCAACAAAGTAAGAAGCACATCAAAGAACTTTGAAAATTGCAAGAAGAGATGCTGGAACAACACATACAATCCCATCAGTGTTTCACTTCACCTGTACGCTAGGAAGCAGGAAAGTGTGAATTCCTCGCATATATGTTAAGATATGTAAACTGAGTGTGATACAGGAGTACATGAAGACACAGTAGGTAGTTTACAGTCACCATGATATTGTACAGGATGACCCGCACCCCAGAACAGGGTCCTGAATAATCCCACATAACATGTAGTATGAATATTACATGCAACTTCATCCCAGCTACTTCCACCTATCATGATAGAACCAAACAGTAGCAGACTCAATGTACATGATGAGCTTGACAAATATTCAAAAGTAGCAACAACAGTCCTAAATGAATAACAGAATAAAATAGAAAACATGTTTATGTTTATATCTATATCTATATATTTATATCCATCTAGCTATATATATTATCTATCTATCTATCTATCTATCTATCTATCTATCTATCTATCTATCTATCTATCTATCTATCTATCTATCTATCTATCTACCTACCTACAGTTCAGGAATTCAGGGAATTCCTGGCTAACCTCTTGTTCATAGGCATGGAGGCCAACAGGGTTCCTGTGCTACAAGCCAACAAAACAATACCCAAAGCTGCGTCCCTATTCTGGTGATGCCTGCAACAGAAAGAACTCCATAGCCCATTATAAGTTTATACTAGGCTAATGACTACCAGGATCTTTACAAGCCGAGCCATGCAACCCAAATCAGCTTTGCCCCTGACTTCTTTGGAAGCCTATATGGTGGGGTAGGTTAGTAAAGAGGTAACTAACGGTAATGCAGAGGGTGATGTTATTAGGAGATTAATTTACTTACTGTCGACCTCTGTTCATCAGAGACATGGGGGTCAGACCGGCGGTGAATTTGGAATTTCCCATCCAATGATCTAGGTTTCTCTTGAATAGGATCATGGATGAACTCTGCTTCTTTCATAGTGCAGGGATCCTTTGAAACATGTATAGGTCTATTTATCATGCTCTATTTATGTCGCATGCAAAGTTCAGGTCCTTGGATCTAGTGTTTTTGGTGCTGTCTTGTGGGTGTGCAAGATATTCATCACAGATGGATCTAAGGATGCCTTATACACTATGCATAGATTATTTATATGTATATATAACTTCCTCAGACCTTGATGCCATACCCTTGCTTTTCAGTTGGGTGACAGAGAATGATTTTCTTATGATCTTGGCTACATGTTGGTCAAATGAGATTGCTGTCTACATATGTTCCTGGATGTGGAACTATTGGGCCAGCTCTTAGGTGTGTTTTACTGATGAAGTAATTAGCTTGTGTGATGATTTCCCAAAGGGCACTGCAATGTATTTATTTGCATTGAACATTAATCCATGGCTTTCACACAAGTCATGCATTTGTGGTAGACCCACTTGTAGGATGCTGGTGTCATGGGGGAGGGTTCTATAACAGCTCAAGACAAACTTAAAAGATCAAGTCCTGAAGTCCAAGGTAGAATACTTACAAAAGATGTAGTTTAATATTGTAAACCTGAAGCACTTTTCGTCACCGCAAATGCAGTAACTTCTTCAGAAATAGTATTACAACAAACATAAGACTCTATAACAGCTCCCGATTTACAGTCATCTGTGAACGTGGTGCCTTTGACATTAGCCTTGACTTCTTAGAAGTCAATGCCATACAAATACAAGAGTGGGACCAACACAGAACCCTGGGGTACTCCTCTGGTGACCAGTCTCTTGGTGGAGGTGATCTCAACTGATCTTGACTTCTTGGGTTCTATCAATGAGCCAGCTCGAAATCCAGTAAGTTATGTAGGGATTTAAGCCTAGGTCTGAGAGTTTATCAACAATGCCTGAGTGGGCTATTGTATCCAACACATTGGTCAGTTCAAGGTAGGTGGTATGCACCATTTTCCCCTCATCCATAACCTTAGTGATCCTCTTGAAGAAGTCTACTGGGTTAAGTAGGCAGAACCAAGCCAAACTGGTTTGGGTTCAGTGTCTGTAGGTTTCCAAAGTCCTTACTGATCATTTCCATGATAATTCATTCCATGGCTTTGTATATTAGACTTGTCAGACTGATGGATCTGAAGTTCATAAGGACAGTTTATGGTCCGCCCTTATGAAGAGGAACAACTGTGGCCCATCATTCACCTGGCATTTAACCTGTTTTGAGGCTGCAGTTGAATCGTGCCTCAAGTGATCCTGCTAGGTCATGTTTTGGCTTTTTAGGATGTAACCAGAGATATTGTTGGGGCCCATTGAAGCAGTGTTTTTGGCCTTAGCATGTGCCTCCAGGACCTACTTCCTGTTGATGGTTGGGGTGATATGTTAGAAGGCATTTCACAGGCGCTAGTGAGGCAGAGGTTGGAGTGAATTTAGAGCTAAATTTACTAGCCAGTATATTTGCTATGTCACCCTGGTCAGTGGTCAGTGAAGGTTGCTCCATTTAGCACCAGTTCTGTAATCTGCTGTGTGTTACCTTTAAAGTTCCTGACACAGCTGAAGAAGGCCTCAACACTGTCCTTAGTCTGTGTGGCTATCTTGACCTTGTAATTGTCCTTGTTGGACTTCATTAGACCTCAAGTTCTTGTTTAGTTAAATCAGAGAGCTCTTGTCTCTATGAGAGTTGGTCTTTCTGACTTTGGCTATGACTTTCTTTCTTTTGTTATATAGCCTGTTAAGCTATGGATTCCCACCAGTGTGCTTTGTTTTTGGTGTTATATCTGGGTTTACTTCTAGTTGGTACAACAGCCTCAATGCACCCATTTATGTTTATTTTGGGTTTCTGTAAATAATCGTGCACAGGTATCTGTGTTATTGGGGTTTTGAGCCATGAATTTTGACAAACTCTCGCATAATAGGATCTTGTTTGCTTTAGAACAGTTCCAAACTGTTACGAGTTTAGTTGGGTTTTCCAGAATGCTTTTTATTTTGAAGGAGACTGCTTTGTGGTCTGTCTTCACCGGTAAGGACATGACACAGGAGGGGATGCAACACTATCCCATGTTGGTGAGTACTAGGTCCGATATGTTTGATCCTTTGGTTACAGAGGGTACTATCTGTTCCATGGTATTTATGTTGATAAAGTCCAGAAAACATTGTGCCTGTGAGTTAAAAGCTGTGTACATTTCCCTGTCTATAGAGGGGTAGTTAAAGGCATTTGATAGTCAAGAGTTGTGAAGTTCGTGGGTCATAGAGGGTGGCCTGTAGATGCAGACTTGGACATGGATGAACTCCAGACCATTATCCTGTTTAATCAACCTAGTGTTGTATTTGTTGCTAACATAGATTGGGAAACTTCCACGTTTAGTCCTTGTCTGGGCTGCTGCTGGTCTAAATGTATGAAAGGGACTGTAGCCTTCTACTGCTGGACTACCTTCTATGAATTTAAAACAAATCTCACTAATAGCACAGATGTCTACATTTGCCAGAGTGAGTAGAGCTTGTAAGGTGTGGAGTTTCTTGTTTAGGCTCCTAACATGGAGCAGTAACATCTTAATGTTTCTCTGAGTTTTTTGGTATTGTTGGTAGATTTATTATTTTGACATTGCCTAAAAAGGTTCTAAGGGGATGGATAAAGTTTTAGCCAATATCTGAAAGCCCAGGGGGACAGGTGCAGACCATCCTTGGCAAAGCAAAGTAGTCTATTAATCATGTCCTCACATGCTGATAGAGACTGGATCTCCCTGGACTGACACCATAAACTAAACCAATTATTAAAATCAATAATTTTCTGTTCATATTGTGGCATCATCCTTGGTGACTGTAGAATGCTTGTTCAATGCAAAGCACATACCTGTCTGTGTCACATATTCAGAGAAATCCATAACATCTTGCCTTATGGACTTTGTTCTTAGGGAACCATTGGATGTAGGCTTAAGTGTCATGTTAGGTGTTGCTTTTGGTGTTTGCTTAAGTGATTGCCGAGATAAGGTGTTGTACTTTGACAGCTTATTAGGTTTCTGAGGTTAAGAGAAGTCTCTAAGTGTCTCATCATAATAAGGTGAATGTGTATGGTGAACAATATGTGTGAAGGATGTAGTGTGTGTGTTCTTGACAATTTTGTTTATAAGTGAAATTTTTGCCTCCAAGGAAGTTATGTATGTACATCTCTTGCATACATTGTTAGCTTCTTTCTGGATTAAAAGGTTGTCTGTGTACACCAGACATTTGCTGCATTGTCTCAGGATGCCCATATCTACCAAGCTGGCAACAGAGACATTAGAACATTTCAAGTCCATATTGTCAGGAACTATATTAAGGTTGAGCTATTATGGTTTAGGATCTTGTTTTACAGGGATCACCTGACTAGTGTCTTAGGGGAAGGCTAGGTGTTATATAGTACTCTTATCTTAGTGCTGTTTGTACTCTAACTAACTACCCTTAGCTTAGCTCTATTCAAAGTCTTTCTGTGTTATGGGGACTTTGCCAGGGGACTGCTGCCACTTAGCAGTGGACCATCTCTGCAGAGATAAAATAGCTGAAAACTAACTCCTGTACCCTCTGGCCAATAAAGAACTACACATTGAACAACCTGGAATGCTTCCCAACTCAAAGAGACCAGGTAAACATCTTCTACCACAGGATGGATAATCCTGGAACTTCTTAATGTAAAAGCACAGCAGAAGTCGCTCGCAAATACAGATTAACACCTAACTAAGTCCTAAAAAGCTGTCTGGCTGATGAAACAATTTCACTTTAAGCCTCCCTGTGTATTTTCTAACTCAGTCAGACCAGGGTACTTGCCTGTTGCCACTAGAACAGCAGTCACAGTCTTCTTAATGTAAGAACACACTTAGGCTAGCCAAAAGTGAAAAGCTACCAACTAGCTGCAAGAAGTAATTGCCACTTCAAAGACCACCTCCCCCCCCCACGTTTCCCAACTAGATAGACTAGGCTACATTTCTACTCCCACTAGAATTATAGTCCAAGCCCTCTTAATGTCAAAACACACTTTAGTTATCTGAAAGTAAAAAGGTATCAGAAACAAACCAAATAACTAGCTACAGCAAGTATTTCTCACTTCAAATCTCCCTGTGCATTTTCCAGTTTGGACTGACCAGGCTACTTTACTATCACCACTAGAATTGCAGCCCCACTCTTCTTAATGTAAAAACACACTTTTGTTAGCCATAAGTAAAAAAGTACCAGAAACAAGTCTTAACAACTAGCTACAAGTAAATGCAAGGTGATCTAAAAGCAGACAAGCCAGCAACAAGGAACGTACACTTAACTTTATGGCAATTTCAAAATACACTAACAGTCTAAGGGGAGGTCCTTCAAAGCTTTCTTTTTTGTCAGTAACCAGTAAGATGAGCAGAGGAGCTTCTATGGCTAGCTATATAGAAGACGAGACTGGGAGAAGCTTCCAAGGACAGATATACAATACAGGTTGGCAGCTTAAATGCCTCCAAGTATAAAAGCACAACAGGAGTACGGAGAGTGAGTGGGAAACAAATTCAGAAAGATACCTAGGCCCCGCATAGAAACCAAAAAGCACTTAAAACTATAAAAATGCTTTAAATTAATAGTTTTGTAAGGTAAGTGCAATTATAAATGCTGTTTAAATGTACTTCCAGAGATGCAAAATGTAGTCCAAATGCTTTAATATCAAGCTTCCAAAGTTTCTGGCAGTCCAAGACTGAGATGACAGACTGCTTGTGTGATGTAAAATGCCAGGGTGTCTGGGGCTGGATTAATTATACCAGACATCCATTTGTTTTTAAATGTCTCATAATAGGCACTCAACAGTTGGTCTCACAGGGCACCAGTAGAAACTGACATTTTCCTGAATCACCGCTGAACATTGTGTTTCTTTCAGACCGGCCAAGATGGTAGCCTATGAATTATGCCTACAATGTGAATTCTGCAATACAGCTACCTGTGAAGTAGTGTGATGCCTTTACATGAGCAGATTTGTAGCATAAGCTCATGACCCTGACCATTTTGAGACAAACATAGACAGTAAGTTATTTCTTATGCCACAGCTGCAAAGGAAAAAAACTGTGGCAATTCATAGACACTCATGTTTCTTTATGCAATATGTGTGCTTGCTGTGCAGCCTGCCTGGTATACACTGGGAGAGTCCTGGAGATATGCTGCCTTTTTAGGCTATGTCCCACAGATTTGTGAAGCTGTATTGCACATTTGAGTAGCATTATTTCGATCTCTCAACATTCTGAGGACCTGCACAGTACTCTGAAGGTGTGTGAGAAGCTGTGCTTTGTCTGCCTTCCTACGGATGTGCACTCCTCCACTGGAATATAGAAATATGTGTACTTGCATATGTCTCATATTTGTAGAAGGTAGACACAATATCAGGACAGCCTGTCTCTGTGCATGCTTGCCAGTGTTAGAGTACTGCTACAGCATGTCTACTGTATGTCTTGAACTATGGTGGTGAGTACAGCAGTAATAACTATCCACCCGTATTGTACCCAAGTGTACTATTGTAGGGCCATATCACTGATGGATACTAAGGTGACCCCCACCGTTAACAGCAGAGGTGCCTGTCTGCCTTACCGTATACTGTACTTTGAGTTGAAATATGGTGTATCCCCACAGCCATACCTTTTATTATAGTGTGACCTAAGCAGATGACTCAATTTTTTGTAAGTGTCATTCTACCAATCCCAATACTATACAGTCTAAAGCTCTGTGTCATGTGTTTACAAGTGTCTGCATGTTAAGTAGAAGAAGTAGATAGCACCATACCTGTCAAATGTCCAGATTTTTGCCTCATATTTTTGTCCTGTTGCTCAAAAAATTGTGTTTTTTTATGGCACATTACTGACAAATCATTGAGGACTGAAGTCAGAAAATGTCAGACATTTGAGTTTCAGACTTCATATCCTTCAGAAAAATATCATACTAATGCAAAACCTGTTAGTCTATCAACTTACTAAGCTTATAAGAGCAATATTTAAGAAGTGTCCCTATTTTTTGGGTCTTTGTACCACCATTATTTGTGGCTTTGTCCAGATTTATTACACTAATAGTTGTGAAATATGGCTAGCACAGGCAGGAGATGTTTAGCCCTACTGAAGATAATGTCCTACTAGAAGCAGTTAGGATATGTGGACAGTACCTCTTGGGGAGAGTGTGGGCTGGCCAGCTTTAATCGATCAGGTGTGTCAGACGGTGGTCCATGGCATAAATGAGGTAAGGGAATGCAGTCACACTTTGAAGCTATGCGTACAGTCCTCAAATGCTTTGCCTCCAGTTTGTCAGTTCATAACAATCAGAGAGTGTCTGTGAATAATTCATCTTCGTCTCTTATACCATTGCACATAGAGTTCCCCAGGGTTCAAGTCTAAATCCTATCTTGTTCTTTTGCTTCCATTAAGTGAATTCATCAGGGGGTAGATATCTTCTGTATAACTGTTATGCTTATGATTCCTCTGATGCCCCTGCACTGGTCCAGTAATCAAGGAGCCTCAATCCTCATCAATGGCAACAGGGGGAACATACACACTGGGAGAATAACAAGTACACACTCACAGTAAAGTGCAATTTCCTTTAAGAGCACACAGAGATCACAGTCAGTGCCAGGCTTCCCCAGGTTTGTGTGTGTTTGTATATAAAACTAATCACACAGAGTGTGTGTGTCAGATACTTGGGCAGGGACACGAAGTACTGGTTGGACAGAGAGGGTACTGTGCCAGTGGGGAGTCTTATTGGGGATCTGGAGAGAAAAGGAGAAACCAGGCCCAGACTGCCTGTGATCTCTGTGTGCTCTTAAGGGAAATTGCACTTTACAGTATGTGTACTTGCCATCCTCCAGTGTGTACATCCCTAACTACTGCCAGTGGTGAGGATTGAGGTGCCTTGATTGCTGGGCCAGTGCAAGGGTGTCACAATTGCAACTTTACCTCTCCTTCTCTAAGGACAGCTTATCTACTGTAGATTCTTTAGATGAGGATTTGGAATGCATTCAGAAATGGATGTCCATCAATCATCTGTGGCTAGACATATCTAAAACTATTATCATGACTGAAACTGTCCAGACTTAAATTCAACTGTTATTTATAATGGCCTTTAATTGAAATTTGTTAAGAGAGTTAAAAATCTTGGTAATTGTTGACTAAAGGTTGTCATTTAGGAACCAGTTGTCATCTGTTGTCAAATCATCTGGTTTTATATACACAGTAAGTAAGTACCTTTTCCCTGCTGAAGACCTTTTGGTAGTGGTACAATCATGCCTTGTTTTTGTCTTTTCTTGATTACTGAAACTCTTCATACTTGGGGCTCTCTTTTAGCTCTACTGATTGCAACAAGTAAGAATTCAGCAGCTCAGTTACTCACAGATACTCTCAGTTTCCTTATTGCCCCATTTTTTTTTGAGACTGCATGCTGCACCACCTGCTCATAAATTTGATGTCATCTTTAAATTCTTACAGTTTATTTAATTCTACATTAGGTGAATCTCCCATATCTAAGGAGCTCATACTCTCTTACTGGTTGAGAACTTGATATAATTCCCACCATAATGTCAGGTTTTAAGAGGTCCCTCAAAGATATTTTGTTTGCTTTGACATATGACCGCAGTTAATCTTTCAGCATTTATTTATTTATTTGTACTTTCCATTTTAATTTATGATCCAATCTCTCCATACTTGATTATAGTTAACATTGTTTATGTTTTTACCTTGCTTTTTTGGCACTTTTATGCAATGGTCCTTGGGTTTAAGCACATTAATAAAATCTGAACTTAAACATGACCATATGAGTAACCACAGTCTCCATTCATCTATAGGATCTGTGCTCTTATAGGTTTGTGGTTTGTATTCTTTGGAGCTGTGCAGAAAGAAATTATTTTTGGAACTGTCACAAATCAATCAGCCGAATGTATCTGCTGCCAACTAGATATCCTAAAATAGAGCTGCAACTGCCACTTTGTATAAATTAAGAGGTGTAATATTTATAGCTTCACAGTCTGAGATGCAAGATTATTCTTTCATCATGCAGGTATTGCTACTTTCATAGCCCAAACCCTCTTTGTATCCTGCCAGCAAATACTTTTTTATGAGTTCTTAGCTTACTGAGCTGATGATTTTGTACCTTTGTGAAGGTAAGTGCAAAACTACCCTCATATAAAACATGCACGTTCACCATGAGAACTATGACATTGAGTTTCCTTCCTTCCTGTTTACTTTCATTGTGCAAAATAGAACTAGGTTTGCTTCACTGATTCATACAGTTTAGAGTGCATTACTCTTATAAGGAGAGATTTTAATAGTGCATCTGGGATGTAAATGCAGAGATCATCCTTTGTGCTGAGACGTCCTTTTGACTGTGTTCCATGTTTAGACGTTCTCTGTATTATCTTGCTCCATTTCATAAATGACACTGCCAAGACACTATGGCCTAGAATACCTACAGTTGCCATGCGGGGGCACAAAATGTCTGAGACATGAGCATGTTGCAGTGGAAAAAAACAGATACGATAGTTATACTAATGACTAATATGATATTAAAATCTTTACTAAGAATAACATTTGTCGAAAAATGTATTCTATTGTAGACATAATGATATATATATATATATATATATATATATATATATATATATATATATATATATGTGTGTGTGTGTGTGTACGTTTTCAACATATTCTCTACACATTTATAGGACTGAATTAAAGAGCAGCTAAATTAATTAAAGAATGAATTATTTCTTTTGCAATGCTACAACTTCAATGCTAAAACTAATATTATATGGATAGTTTGATATATTCCGAAAGGTAATATTTTAATATTTTAGTTTCTGTATAATCTTTGCCAGGTGTATGAAAACATTCTATGATCTTCTTCAGCTGGTAGTATCTTAATATATTTACTTTGAAAAAAGGTCATAAAATGACTAAAGTTATGTGCTGACATTAAGCTTTGCTGACTCAGTCATGTAACTGATGAGATTTGGGATTTTTTTAAAACATGTCAACCTAGTATTTCAGTACTAGACCTAATAAATGTGACAAGTATCATTTATCACTTCCATCTGTAGGCTGCTTGGCTTATGTTGGAGCACGACTTTAAGAGATGGCAGATTAATGGGAATATGAAACTAATAGTGAAATCATAAAATATGGGAAGTTTAGTTTACTTATGTAAAATGTTTCTTCAGTCATATTAACCATGATCTGGAAAAATCTGCATATCCGTGGTTTTAAAATAAGGCCGGTAAGAAATATTTTATTTTATTTTTGTTTCTGTATTTAGCTGAAGGCTGCATTAATTGTGTAGGAGGTTGCCACAGGTTAAAATATTTTCTTTTCATTTTCTTTTCTGTATTTAGATTGCATTAGTCATGCAGCAGGCTGCCACGAGTAGATCAAGAAAAATTGGTTTCTGATATTGATCAGCAAAAAGCCAGTCTAATGGAAAATAGTGCCATATTTTTACAAAATATTATTCACAGAAATAAATGGTCTATTTTGAATCAGTAGGCAGCCTCATGAAAATTGCAGCACACATACCTGAGTATGGATCCTTTGACAAGTTAAAATGAGTTGTGGATTAAAACAAATACAGCATAAAATATTTAATGTTATCAGTAATAAATATCTCAGAACTAAGTAAAGACCATTATTACATTTGCACTACTATTATTTATGGGCTGAGGTTATTACATGACTCTTTGCTCTTATTGTCAGAAAACATGTCACTTCTCAGATTGCCAATTCCGTATATTTTTCTATAATAAGGTTTACTATTGCTATGAAGATAATTGTACTGTATTCTTTCCTCCACTGAAAGCATAAAAAATAAATATCATAAAGTGGAAAACTAAATCAAGTCCTAAATTTTCATACTTAAAATTCTTTTCTCATAGTATATTGTCAATATGTAATAATACAAATCCCTTTTATTTTTATCTCAATGCATTATACCTTATTATACAGAGAAGCTACACTGTATCTTAGCAAGGGAAACAAGTCCTGCACTGTCAAACCTGGAAAGTCACAAGTTTCCTATAGTTAGCTTTTTACCACCCTGAGACCGCTTTGGTCAAACACTGTACTATGTAGTCAGACAAGAAAGAGAATCTGAGTTGTTGTACTTTTGTTTTCTACCTTCTCTCCCTTCTCCAAGTTTGTGCAACCTCTGAAGAGGTATATTGAGTGATCTATGGTAGTGATCGAGAGTGCTAGCACTTGCTCCCACATTAGGAGCACAGGCAGGCTTGATCCCCTGGCAATAAAAAAAATAACTGTTTCTCATTTTTCTTTACCTTGGAACTGTCACTGATTTGTACTGCGATCTAATTAGGACTTTCTTGCAACACCTCCCAATCCATCCCCACCTGTAGATGATCAGCCTAGCCTCAATATTTGCCAGGGTTATTACATAAAACACTGATCAATAAATTAGAACAGCTAGCTATATTGATAAGATGGATAGTTGAGTGGCTTACTTATAGGCCATGGCAAGTATCAAACAGCGATTCAGCAGGTGAAACTCCAGGTTACAGTCAAAGTGTCCAAAAGGCCTGTTTTCTAGGCCCATACTTGTTTAGCTTGTATCTTTCTGATCTCATCTGTGGTGTTCTATAGTTTGTGTCGATCATCCTTCTCTAACACAGGTGACAAACAGGTGGGGTATTTTGTTGAGATGCTTTAATACATAGAAACACATCAGGATGGATAACAACATCATAAAATACAAGAAAACTGGCTAACAGAAAGACCTCACATACATACATGCTTACATCTCAATGACTAACTACAAAATGGCAGTCAGGCTCACACGTGCTCAGTATTTATACACTTGGGCAAGCCCTTGGATAGCTTCTTAAAGGTACATACACACACATTGATCTAAACTTTGCAGGCAGATGACTTGAACATGGGAAAGCTGATTATGTCTGTTACAGATTTGAAATGTTTGCAAAAGAACTTGATTAAACTGACCAGTTGATCACAGGAGAATAATATGCTTTTCTCCCCGGGCCTCCACTAAAAATGTGTCCTTGACCCAGTGGACTTTCCCGGTCAACAAATGCTAATAATAAAATAAATAAATAAATAAATAAAATAAAATAAATACACCAAAAAAATAAGCATATGAGATTTGTCAGCATAAATTAAAGGGTGAATATTTAATACAGCAACAGTGACTGAAACTGTTGATTCATTTAAGAGCCTGGATATATGGGTAGAACCAGCTTTGAGCCTTTCTAATCATATCAATTAATTGATTAAAAATAGTTATAGAACGATAGACTGTTTAAAAAGATTTATAAGGTCAAGGAAATCACAAATGAAAAATTCATTATTTGTAAGTTACATTAGGCCCAAACTAGAACATCGAATAATAATATGGAAACCTTATAAGAAAACTAGCATGAGTAAATTAGAAAGAGCACAGCAGAGATATACCAATAGTATCTATGGATGTGAAAGTTTATTATGAAAATTAAAATATCTAAACTTGTACAGTGTCTCACAGATATTTCATAGGAGACCTTATTCAGGTACATAGGGCATTTTGAGACAACTACATCTGGGAATGCTTGTGGTTAACCAAGAGTAGACAAGAGTCACCGGACATAAGAGATAATGTAGTTATGACAGAGGTAATTGGTTGTTTGAGAGAGTAGCTAATGTCTGCAATAGACTACCAAATCATATTAAAGTAAAGACCTGTTTAAATAATTTTAAGAACAAGTTAGACTTTTATTGCACTGTTTAAATATTTTAAGAACAAGTTAAACTTTTATTACAGAGATAACTGTTGGGTATATTGGCAGAATAGAAGGGCATTATTTGCCTATACATGAAATATGTGTATATATGTTTGCACATATGCATGTATGTGTGTGTGTGTGTGTGTGTGTGTGTGTGTGTGTGTGTATACATATATATATATATATATATATATATATATATATATATATATATATATATATATATATATATATATATCTATATATAGGTTTACTATCATTTAACCGGATCGCACAACAACGAATCACGGTTATGTCGAGGCAAAAACCTTGAAACTAAAAACAACGAACAACAATGAAACCGAACTATAGTGACTGTAAATGTTGACTTTGACATTTTCGAACAGTCACTACACTTCCGGGGATACCATTACTGTGCATTGCACAGTAAATAACATGTTTGCAGGGGGGCAAGCCCCCCCCCCTGAACCCCCCACACCCCCTGCTACTTAAATATACTAACTCTGGGATTGCACTAGAGTGAGGGAAAGGGTACATTTCCCGATCCCCACTATAGTGCGAGCTGCATTGAAGTATCGGAACTAACAACAGCGAATGCTGTATTGCATTCACTGTTGTCAGTTCTGACATTTTCTTTTTCGAGTTAATGAGTCAGTGACAGCCAGATTTGATATTTTGTCAATCACATGAACTGTGATCGACAAAATGATAGTAAACCATATATATATATATATATATATATATATATATATATATATATATATGTATATATATATATATATATATATATATATATATATATATATATAGATATATAGATATATAGATATATAGATATATATATCCATGTACATATGTGTACGTGCATATGTGTACGCATATAAGCATGTATGTATGAGTAAGCCCTCTTCTTGGGTAATCAGTCCATTCATTCCCCATCACCAGGGCAAGGATCAGCTGGAGGGATCATCATGTAGACAACCATCAGAGTTTATTTATTTATTTACATTTGTTGACTGGGAGTATCCGACTGGACATAGGTTCATTTTCAGCTGAGGCCCAGGGAGGAAACCTCCACAGTTAACATAAACAAACAGCAGTTACATTGGATTACATAGCGATTAACAATATACCAGCAATTACTTACAACATATTTACAGATGAAGAACATAGTACATCAGTAGACAACTAGAATCTTTATCTGTGAAGTACATAACAGACATTAACAAATGTTACAATAAGAAGTTCCTGCTGTATAATAAGTACTAGGCTTATGAGCATCTGAATTTGCTATAATCAAGGTAGTTAGTGGAGTGGAAAGAAATGTAGTGGTTGGATGGGGTGGGTGATTTTAGAGTGGGAGTTGCAAGGGCATAGCCAGCATGTTTTTAGGTGCGCATTTAGTAAAGTTTTGAAGTGAGTGCATGATTGTATGGAGGTAATTGTGGGTGGGAGGGAGTTCCATAATTTGGCTATGGTGCAAGAGAATAGTGCTTCACCAGCAGAGTTATTGGCTTTAGTGAGCTGCAAGTGATTTTTGTTGCTGGATCTTAGAGTTGATCCTAGGATTTATTTTCTTATTCTCTCCGAAGCCTTAGCTACACACACCTGGTACAGCATCCAAGAGGGACATGAAATGAACTGGCCATGGAAGATGTCACCTCACTTCTGCAAATGCCATCTTCTCAAAGTAGTTCTGCCTCTCTTATCATGGCTTAAGTTCTTGTTTTTCTGGTCTTCACCAATGAAACTACATCACACTGAGTGCATGCAATTATCTCCCACTTCCCCTAGTGAGAGCCTTGCAGGATATGGCCCTTCAGTCTGTCCTGCCTGGTTTCTCCAGCGGCAGGGCTGTTAATCATATCCAAAGCACATTGGCTGCAGTCCAGGCTCTATCCCTCTGTGGAGAGGAGTCAGAGGCTGACTTCTTCAGGAGTTGGATGTTTTCATATAGATTAGTTACTTGTTGACAAAATGATACACAATAAATTGTAGTAAAAAATGATTCCTCTTTATTTTTTTCCCTTTCCTGTATGCTTTTCCTTCATTTATGTAGGACAGCATAAAATGGACTTACAATATTCTACTGTTTGAATTTTTCCATTTCTTTAAAGAATAATGACAAAGTTAATCACATATCTAGTAAAATTGCTAAACTATTTCTATGCCAATAATTATTGGTATACCAGTTGTGGCAATGGAATGAGAATTGTTGTCATTATTTATTTATTTATTTGGCATTTGTTTACTGGGAAAGTCTGACTGGGTCATCAGGTACCCATTTTCAGAGGAGACCCAGGGAGAAAAGCCCCAGATACATATGGTTAAAGTCATGACATTCAAGTACAAATATGAAAACAACACATTAGTTTGTCAGAATTGAGAATTAACAGACATAGTACAGTCATAACGTTGAAGCACAAAATTTGAAAAACTACACATTAGTTTGTCAGAATAAAAACTCAACAGACATAATAAAGTCATAGTATTCAAGCATAAATTATATGGAAAGTCTGATAATAGGAGGGTCTGTATCAGATTGTCAAATCACATTTCAGCAAACGCCTCTTCATCGAACAACTGAAGATCAAATGTCTAATCATCAAATTAACATTTTCAGTGTAAAGATACCTCGGGCAAGGTGACAGTTAGCCACTACCTGGAATTTGTTCTTTTCCCCACTGTAGTGCGATCTTGGAGTTGGTATATTTAGTTAGGGGGGTGTGGGGGCCATAGCCCCCTACCTGCATTGGTGTTTTATTGTATGGTTTTGCTCACAGTCACTAAGGGAGGCTACCATTGCTTTGCCTTGGTAAGTGTTCCCTTAAATGTTCATTCACTGAATAGGCTGTTTGATTATTAGTTGTTTGACAAAGAGGCATTTGTTGAAATGCAATTCCACAATGTGATATGGACCCATAATAGGAAGGTGCAGTATTATTTACATAACAGATGATTGTCATAATGATAATTAATATTCTAGAGATCATAAAATGTGGTAACAGATTATATTGGGGTGAGGGGAGGGTGTCATAGAGGGGCTAGTAGGAATAGATGTGGAAAAGGTATGAGTGTAACCTTGAGAGAGTATGTATAGAGGAAAGGAGGGTAGGGTAAGTTAGTAGTGGGGACAGAGAGAGTAGGGTTAGGAAAGGTATAAGAATACCTCAGTCTGGGCTCATACTGAAGCAAATCCAAATTTGCTGACGTATTCTTTTATAGAGGTTTTGAAGGAGCGCAGGTTATTAGCAGTTTTGATAGTTAAAGGAAAGGAGTTCTATAGTTTTGCCACAGAGCAGGAGTAAAAGCTTAGGCCTGGGGTTTTGTTATATACAAGTTGTGAGGAGATGTTTGTTTTTAGATCTGAGATGTTGAAACACAGGTGCCCAGTAGGAAGGTAGCTGGAATAAAGAAGCTGAACCACGACATAGTAAAATCTTCTTTTTTAATACAAAATGGTGAGCGCTTTCACAAAGATTTTACTTTGTTGTGGTTCATCTTCTTTATTCCAGCTACCTTCCTACTGGGCACCTGTATTTCAACATTTTTCAACTTCTGGGCTGGTTTGGATTTATTTGTTTGCTTCAGATCCGAGATGTTTATTTGGGATATAAAAGTTAAAATTCTTCGGTTCCACCAATAAGTGCCCACAACTGCCAAGATGATAGTTCCATGATTTATTGTCACAAAATGAATGAAACGAACAAACAATACTATACGCACATTGAAACACTAAACATACTTGAACCACAGCAAAAACGATACAATGTTAAGTGCTTTCAGCCAAAACAGCTGGCCTTCATCAGAACTGGGGCATATTGCTATTACGCTGTTTAATTAACTTCATTGGCGCCAAATTTATATTCACTCTCCTTAAAGTTATACTAACCATATATTACATAAATCACATATATATGTATCCGTAAATTTCATTAATATACATTATATCATCAAAACACTATTAAAAACAAAATAAAAATATAAAGTAAAAATATATATGTATGTTTATATTTTTAACAATAGTTATTTTATTGTGACTTGACCTTTTGAACATTATTTAATGTTGCCTTAATGCTGCTAAGAATGTTTATGTAATCTAGATATAAAAGTTGACTAATGGGCTAAACGCAGGAAAAGCTAGTGGATTGCAGATGATTTTGTATACCATAGTAAGTTGTACATACTGAAGGTGGAGGAGGATCCATCTTAGGGAATGTAGGGCTTTATAGTGATAAGTTACAGGGATTGCATTTATGGCAAATTTGGTAATTTTGTTATAACAAAGGTCTGTATGTTAGAACTGAGGCCCCATATAACAGTGAGGGCAAGAGGTAGGTTTTGGGCAGGGTAATTTTGGTAGCTGCTTTGTGGAAGTTTATATTCCTGTATAGCATGCCTAATTTTTGGTGTTTTTTTTTTTCATATGGTTTTGTATGCGTAGGTCAAACTTGAGATTATCATCAGTTGTGACACATAGTAGTTTAGTATGCTGAACCAATTCAATTTCAGTATTGTTGGCTGAAAAGATACTGAAGATTGTTTTGCTGGAGCTATGGGGTTTGTGGGTGAAGAATTAGAATTGCAGAGCCATGTATAGCCATATAAAACTTTTTAATAATAATTAATAATAATAATAATAATAATAATAATAATAATAATAATAATAATAATCACAATCATAGTCATAATCATAATCATAATAATAATTTAATGATAATTCATACTCCACTGTACAAAAGCAAAGTAAGAGATATAAGCATCCATACATGTACATGTAGGCACACCAACAGAGAGAGACATAGACAAAGGCAAACAGAGACACAGCCACATGCACACATTTCTGTGTGGAGGCATGTCTGTGTGTGTGTATGTGTGCATGTGCATCCATGTATATCTATCTATATATATAGAGAGAGAGAGAGTGAAAGAAACATCTCTCTTTCTGTGTTTGTGTGTGTGTGTGTGTGTGTGTGTGTGTGTGTGTGTGTGTGTGTGTGTGTGTGTGTGTGTGTGTGTGTGTGTGTTTATATACTGTAGAATCTAAATGTAGATTCTATATATATTGTTGTCATTCATTTGGTAGAAAATACAAATATGAAAAAGAGAAATGACTGACCATAAAAGAGAAATGAGTGACTATAAAGGAGCGTGTACAGGAAAAGGAATGGCTGGCTGAAAAGGTGGTGATTTTGAAAAAAAAGAAAGCCCGCATTATAGCATGTAGTGTGTATGTGCAAGAGTTCACAAGCAGCTATTCTTTAGAAACATACTTTGCCATTACCAAATTTCTTGAACACTTACAATAATGATAAGAGTATGTTTTATTTAGTTAATCTACAAAATAATTCAAAGATATATTCTGTTATTAATATTTATTGTATTCCAGGAATGGGTGTTAAAATTGCTAACATTTATCTCAATCAGATTCTACAATACTCAAAGGGAAGTCTTATTTTAGAAGGAGACTTTAATTGTATTCTTAATGGAGAAGACATCAGTGCTATGGGAAGTTGCAGAATATCAGTTACAGCAAAATCTTTACTAAATTTTAATAACTTACTCAATATTAAAGATACTAATGAATTTTTAGTTAGTGACACTTTTTACCCACTTTTCAAATAGACATGGTACACATTCAAAAATAGAGTCTTTGTTTCAAATGAATTAATCACTTACTTAGATAAAGTTAAAATATTTTCATGTCCAATTTCTGATCATAATGCTATAACCTTTGAATTCTCTTTGAACAATAATAAAAATATTCATTTTAAACGAATTCCAGCTTATATTACTAATTTGAAAGATTTCAAGGAATTCTTCAACAAAGAAAGTGAAACATATACAGAATTTAATAATACTTCATAAGTATCTGAAGTTTATATATGGGATGTTCCCAAATCTTACCCAAATGGGAAAATTCTAAGCTGGTATTCAAATAAAATAAAATGGGATAAGAACTTAACAGAATTACAATGGAAATTTAATAGACTAAAACTGGAAGCACAAACTGGCAACAATAACCTGTCAAATGAAATAAATGATTTGCAGAATAAATACTTAGAAATTTTAAATCATAAAATTAAGATACATCCAGAAAAGATTAACTTAATAAATCTTATGATAATCCCAAACTATTTACACAAAATAGCTTCTAGAGCAAAAATGATAATCAAAACTTGGCACACTGAATATAAAATAAGAAAGTTACCACAACTGAAGATATCCTCAATGAATTTAAAAAAACATTTTACTAAAATCAATGAGAGCAATTCAGTAATTAACCAAAAAGAACAATAAAAGCATTGACAGATCAACAACTAAAAACAATTGATAAACCTATATTGATGTCTGAACTTAAAAATGAAATTAATAAATTAAAACACAATAAAGCCCCTGAGAATGATGGGATAATACCTGAACTTTATAAATTAATGCCCAAAAATGCATTAAATATATTTATTCATACTTTTCAAATAGTCAACGAATTAATAATAGTCCCACCTTCTTGGAAGTATACACTTATTTTGGCTATATTGAAATCTCAGATAAGGATCCTTCTGATTGTGCCTCTTACAGACCAATTTCATTACTAAATGTTGATTACAGATTATTTATGTCTATACTAGCAAATAGAATCCACAAATTCTTACCTAATTTAATTAATAAAGAACAAACTGGTTTTATAAAGACTAGAAACACTTTACAATATCAAAAGAATTTTAACCACAATTGATTATACAAACAATATAAAAGATAATCTAACATTAGTAAGTCTTGACATTAACATGGTTGATTGGAACTATCTTTTATTAATATTACAGGAATATATTTTTTCAATGGATTTTGAAAATCTTATCAACAATCTTTATGATAACTCCTTAGCATACATAAAAATAGGTTCTTATGTTTCACAATCAATACAGATCACCAAAGAAACAAAACAAGGCTGTCTGTTATCCAATTTATTATTCACACTGGTAATAGAACCTTTTGCGAATTATATAAGATCAAATAAGGAAATAATAGGAATACAATTTGACCATAATCTAAATTCAAAAATATTTCTATTTGCTGACAATATTTTATTGATGTTAAATGATAACAAAAACTCACTCAACTGTCTTTTTAAATCTATCAAAAATTTCAGTCTAACTCAGGTCTCTTATTTAATGAGGATAAAGCAAAAATCTTATGTATAAATGCTAATAGCTTAGACATGCCAAATAACTTTTCTAAATACATAGTCAAAGACCATAAAATAACATATCTTGGAATTGCATTAAATAAGAATGTGAAAGAAATAGTTAACATAAATTATATTACTTGCTTAGATAAAATTAAAAACCTTATTAATAAATATAATAAATTTCTATTCACAATGGAAGAGAGATACTTAATAATAAAAATGATTTTACTACCAAAAATACCATATGTAATACCATTGCTAGCTCTGCCCATTCTAAAACAATACTTAAGAGATTTTAATATCTTGATGCTTAGATTTCCTTGGTATCCCAATAAGCATAAACTAGCACTTAATCATCATTTAAGAAGTTGGTCACTTGTTGGAATAGATTTACCTAATATTAAACCATATTCATACTCGGCTATTATAAATACAACTATTTGCTAGATAAACAAGAATAACTGTGCTAAATGAAAAGGCATACATGAAAGTGTTTGTTAAAAATAGTCATAGAAAATATGACTTCCATAATAAATTAATCAATAATTTTCTCTGGATCTTAAAAGACTTTATTTTAGAACATCAAAACATAGTGATGAACTCATACTTTCTCACAACAATGAATAGTTTTAGAAATTTTGTATACAGTGAACCGGAATATAAAGCTTGGCTATTTTTTTCATTTCTCATAGCATACACACAAAACAATGTTAATATATGTAATACATTTACAATGAATACTTTTAACGACAAGCGATTAATATGTTGGTATCACTTTATGAATAAAGAAAAGCTGCACACCCTAGATTACATTTTAAATAAATTTAACTTAAATAATGAAATGTGGTTGGATATTCAAAATTGAAGGTTCTACATAGAAAAGAGAATAAATATGATCAAAATTTTGATTAAAAAAGAAATACCTAAATTCATAGAACTTTTAATTCTGCTGAAACATCAGGATTTGTCAGAAAAGGGACTTTTATCTAAAATCTATAAGATAAAGAAAGTTATTGTAAAGATAACTACTGGAATTATTTCATAGATATTAATAGTATCTATCTATTATATTAATAGTATCTCCCTAGTTGTTGTTTGTCTTTTGGCTTTTTCCTGGTAAGGGGTCGCCACAGCAAAACTCCGGTCCGCTAATGATTAGCAGTAGATTTTTATGAAATGCCAAGGTGCCAGCGTGACATCCAACCTTCAACGAAGGCACGCCTATTTATGCACGCATGTCTTTCAAAGGCTACCCAACTGTGGGGAGGACATGCAGACTCCACACAGAAGGCACTCCCAAGCCAAGCCGAGAATCAAATGGGACAACCTCTTGCTGTGAGGTAACAACGCTACTGCCATAATACCATGGCAATAGTATCTCCTAGAATCTCCCTAGTAATAATGAGAAAAACATGGTACTTTCATCTTCAGTCCAAAACACAATGAGCTTAAATTGGAAACTATTCTCATGGAAATGTTTATATAAAACCTTTATTACACTATACAAGATCAAATTAATGTTTAAAAAGAGAGTAAATTGTTGGAGATGTGAATTGAAAATTAAAGCAGATTGGCAACATATGATATGTGATTGTAATGTAATAAAACCATTCTGGAAAGATGTTAACTTTTTTTGCAAGCATTATTCACTGATAACTTTATGTTAAACAATTCTTTAATTCTTTTTAATACACCAATACCTTCATGCGTCACAGAAACTCATTACCCTCTTCTATGGAGTCTTTTGTCATTTGCGAGGAAAGTGATCACAAAAAATTGGAAAGTGTCTCAACTTCTTCCATGAAGGAATTTTTAAATATTGCAACTGAAATGTGCCAACTAGAGATATTGTCAATTAAAGAAAGAATCATCAAAACAACTTCATTGAATTCATGGATGAAACTAAAGAATCTGTTAAATAAACAAACAACAAATAAATGCTAATGAATTACAACCTGAATCATAAACTATTAAAATGAATGTACATGCCATTTTTCTTGTATATGTAGACACCCTGTAAATAGTTGTTACTGTTTTGTATTGTTAATGAAGTATGTTTTATATATTAATGAACATGTTCATATATAATCCCCCAGATTCAACAAGCAGCCATGCAGGAATAAGTTATTCCTGGATGGCAGGGACCATTTCTGTTCAGCACGGCAGCGCACCATGCATATGCATAAAGGCATGCTGCTGTGCTGCAATATGTACATGGAAATGTGTACAAGTGCAGGGGGTGTGTCTATGAGCAGTGCTCTCACAAGATATACACCTCCTGCATAACAGAATTGCCATACGGCAATGCAAAAAGAGGGAGATTGTTATTTGAACATCAAAGATGTGGCCAAAATGCCATATAATGTACGACTGTAAAATAAAAGTGTAGTGGCCACAGTAAAAATAGTGGGAAAGCATTAAAGAATGAAGCAAGAAAATAATTACATGAGAATTTGAAGTGCAGACATCATGCCTTTCAGAAAATGCATGGAGATACAAAACCTGTTAGTCTAACAGCCATAAAGTTTGCAAGAGAAATACTTAAAAAATATCCGTAATGTTCTTTTTCACATCAGCAAGAAAGTCTAAGCGTAGCTACACAGGTGTGCCCACTGCTTAGCTATGGTAAGCTGAGCTGAAACAGCCCAAGTTAAATAGCAATACACATGCACAGTACACAGTACTGCAATAACATAGTGGTGAGTGTGTATGCTTTGCAAGTTGACAGATAGGGTTTTAGCCCCACTAAAACCATTTGTATTTTGTATGTAAAATCACCACAAATGTAATTTTTAAGTGTAGTTATATAGTAAATAATTTATATTTGCAGCCAGAGCAGTGTATTAGGGCCAGATGTGAGGTGTCAGTGTAATAAAGTTGTGAAACCCCTATATAAACACAAGTGCCCCATACAGATAGTCACACAAGAATAAATGTAATGAAAGCACAGAGTGGGATGTTAGGGAAGGTAAACAAAATAATATGTCAGGAATGATGAATCAATCCCACACCACTGATAGTCTATAAAACTAAAATGTAAGCAATGCTAAGCATAGCACAGACATGCTTACTGGTTGTAAGCATTGCTTAAATATTAATGCTAAACAGTGAGTAGCCAAGCTAAGTGGATTTGCCCAGTGATAAGTAGTGCTGAACCCACCCCTTTAAGCACTGTCAACCTTAGCTAAGCAGGTTTGCCCATAGCTTAGCTGAGCTCAGCAGTTTCAAAAATAACCAATCATGGCCAAGTGCAGGAAATCTGACCTATTTAAATATGTAGGTGGGAATATAGCCAATAACCAGTTGGAGCTCACCACTGTAGGCACCATGTCTGGAGAAGGAGAAGGTGTTCGCTTTCGTGTGCAATGCTGGGGCATTCTGGAGTCCATGGTCCTGGTTGGACTCCTTGTTGAAAACCATGATTTGAGACTGCTGCAGGGCTAGTACCAGGGCTCAGAATATAAAGCAGAGGCCTGAGACTGTCTCACCTGTGAACTCACAAGTGCTACTGGGATCCATAGGACTGGTGAGCAGGTTCGGCATCACTATGCTGATCTCAAGTGGAGAAAGAGGGACCTTCTGGACCAGTGGGAACAAGATGCTCAGGCAGGGAATGCTCCAGTAGTGTGTAAGTATCAGTATCAATTGCTGTTTAAGATAGTCCAGGCTTTGTATGTGATGGATAGGTAGTCATAAATGTTTCTCTGTCTCCTGTACAGTTGCAGCTGAGAGGGCTTCGAACGTGAAGGCACATGGCAGCAGGTTGCAAAGGCTGTACTGCGAGGCTGGTGAGTACTGATCTAGCTGGCAGTTTAATTTAAAGTACTCGAATATCACCTGTCAGTGCTGTCATCTGTGTATTGTTTGAACTGTATAAAACTGAAATTACCACAGATAATGCTAGTAATATATATAAAACAGTCATAACCTGTCAATAAAACTATAGAACTCTGGACTGTTGTGTTTTATTTGCAATGTGTTAGTAGGAATTGGAAATGTGTATAGCTTTTGCACAGCAAATATGGCTCTGATAGCATTTAGTATCTGAGGTTCATGTGGCAAATAGTCAAGTCTTGTACAACAGATTAAGCATAATAAAGTTCCCTTGCACTATAATTTGATAGCTGAATATTAAAAATGCTTGCCAACCCTTGTTTCCTGTATTGTAATATCTGAAAGTTTGAGTACACATTAGAACAACTGTCTGTCATGCAGGAATTTCAGAAGTACAAGGTCAGATCGGCCAAATCACAGACTAATAGGTAGAAAACACACACAAGAAATAGTAGTTCCTTGATAGCTTGTTCTGATAAACATCAGCATTGTGACTACTTTTTGAACAAACTGTCAGGGTTTGAATCCTGGGAGTGGTACTAAGCTGTCTGTATATTTTCACACAAGAATATGAGAGTATTGTTACAGTCAGGTAGTGTAAACACACATTTTCTCACAGCTTCGGCAGGTAAGGCAGGCTAGATATTAACCGTAAGATGTGTCTCTTATACACTCTGTAGAGCACACATTGGCCAGCCCCAAGGCTGCAGATGACAGCAAGAGAAGTACATAAACCACTTAGTTTTCCCCCCAAAATGTCCCTCAAGGATCATGCCATCACTGCTATTGGTCACTGTCCCCAGCACCCATGGTGCTGTACAAAAATGAAGATGGACTATGACATTAGCACACACACACACACACACACACACACACACACACACACACACACACACACACACACACACACATGCAGTATGATTGCACATATCAAAGCCGAATCCTGTTAATGTGTAGAAACAGTCAGGTACTGTTAACCCAATTTTTTCCACAGGTCCGGCAGGTAAGTACAGCTGTATATTAGGTGTATGAAGGTTGAACTGATAACTGTGTACAACACCCACTGGCCAACAGCAAGCCCATAAGTAGCTGTAATTTCAGGTCATATCTGGAGAGTACTGAGTAGACTGTAATGTACAGAACAGTTGTGAGCAATGTAATAACAAATAGTAATTCATCTCTCTGTCTCACTCCCACCCTATCTGCAACAATAATACAACCCAAAAAATAAATGGTATGTTTTAACAAACCTACTGTTGGGACATGTTCCCCATTGTTATACCAATATTTCAATGTCTGTTTATTGTTGTTCCCTGTTGAAATGAAATCATTGGTGGCCAGTTGCTATCAATGTAACCTGTATGCTGCTGTAATATCCACTGTGGTTCCATATCTGCATATGTTCTGTTTGCTATGCAACTGATTGAAAATTGTGTTATGGTGTCTATTGGAATGCGTGCTGTTATAACTAATCATGGCATTGTATTGTTCATAACTAACCAACATATGTTGTAAACTTAACTAAAATGACTCACCCAAAGACAAGTGGTGTAAATCAGCAAACAAGTAATCCAAAATAGAAATATATACATCATGCCACAGCCAAGAGCATAAAGTGAAATTAATTTTAATGTAAAACGGGTAAGCGCTTTCACACGGAAATACGTGCTTCATCAGACCATAAAATCAAGCTAAGACATTATATACATTTAAACTAAAACATCAATACATCAATTGAAAGACAACCAATAAACAGCAGCAAACAATTAAATAAAACCATTCAGAGACCCAATGTAAAAAGAACAGGGTTTCATTCATAAAAGGGGAATGGCATTCAATTAAATAAGAAACATAACATTAATTTAAAGAGACCCCGTCCCTTCAAAATGGGTTTAATAGAAGTTCTTCCACTAATACCTGGAAACTTCTCAGCCTGTAAGCGAATGATCCAATGGAACTCTCGTTCCTCTGTATAGTTCTTAAAATCCCCACCTCATACACTCGATCTCACCATTTCAACTTCCCTAAATCCAAAGACATGTTCTGATCCATACTCAGAACTGAGTTTGGCTAATGCATTATGTATATCCTGTCTGTTAATACTATAAAGATGCTCCCTAATATGCTCCATAAGTGATCTGTTTTTCTTCCCTATATAAAAACAGATGCACTTTCTGCAGCTGGCCAACTAGATTAAGTCCCTACTTCTACAGTTGGCTCACACTCTGAACTCATACTCAAACTTGGTAACAGGATGAACAAAACTATGCGAAACATCTATGCTGTTACAAAAATTACAATTCATACACCTCATAGTTCCTGTCTGCATGACTCTGTTGTCTTTAACAGTTCTATATCTGCTCTTATAGCGCAATTGCCATTTAAGGCTTTTTTTATTCTTAAATACAAAAATCGGTCTGTTACCTACTACCTCCTTCAAACCAGCATCTAAATGTAAAATAGACCAATTGTCCCTCAATATGCGCAAAATATTGTTAACATCACTAGTATAATATAAAGAGAGGGATACATCCTTATTGGTACATACCAACCCCTCATCTATGGGAGCAATACCCACTAGATCATGGTCATCAGTATAGAAAGGACGGGCTCTGCTCCTTCTCTCTTTAAAGATCTCATGAAGTGTTACATCAACTTCACATCTATTATACCCTCTAGACAAAAATTCATCTTTTAATTTCTTCACATCACTATGAAATAAGCTATCCTTATTATTTAAACGAGAAATCCGCATACCTTGTCCCTTGACCACATTCTTGAATATATGCCCCAGGTGCATACTACTGCGATGTAACATGATATTCCTCCTACAGTCTTTTCTAAACAACATGGTAATCAACTTATTCTGTTCATCTGCAATTAATCTTACATCCAAAAAGTCATTCTCCTTATTAGAGTACCTATAAGTAAACTTCAAAAAAGAAAACTGTCCCATTGATGTAATCAATGAAATCCTGTCCAAACAACAAACGGGTCATCCACAAACTTCTTATATACCTTAATGTGAGGTTTCAATGGAGAATGAAATATAAATTCATTCTCCCACTGGGCCATTACCATGTTGGTGTAGCTATTGGCACAACTAGTGCCCATAGCTACAACAACCTTCTGCAAAAAGACCTGGTCCTCATATCTAAAAATGTTATTCTCGAGGACAATTTCAAGAAACAAACAAATTAAATCAATATATTCACCATTAACCCCTCTAGTGAACATAAATTCTCTCACCATATCTATCCCCAAATCATTGGGTATACTGGTGAATAGAGATGAAACATCAAGGCATACCATAAAACATGTACCATCAAAAATCATTCTTTAAAATCAGCATAGAGTTGCTGTAAAAATTATTTACTGTCCCTAACGACTTGTGATTCTTCATCAAGCAATGGTCTCAATTTTTTATCTATATATATATATAAATATATATATATATATATATATATATATATATATAAAAAGGCTCCATCAGCCACCCCTTCCCAGAAACTATAAGGTGAAAGGGGGGGTTGACGGGATCTGTATGCACCTTAGGCAATGCTTGAAATATGGGTAAAACAGGAAGTGCAACTGTTAAATAATCACACAATTCCTTTGCAATTGCCCTGCTACACAAACAATCATGAATAGTGGAAAGCACCCTATCATGCACAGAGCTAACATAGCTCTGGACAACAATACGATAAACATTAACATTCCTCAGCATTTCAACCATCCTAGAATGATAAAATACATAATCCATCAGGACAATAGCACTGCCCTCATCAGCAGGGCTTAATAACTAACGTCTCATCCTTCTGTAATTCTTGGAGAGCACATTTCTCATCACTACTGATATTATAAAAAGTTCTTTTCATACTGCCACTATTATAAGTACAGTCCAAATCACGTTCACATTTCCTGACGAATGTCTCAAGGATGGGATTAAGTGCTGGTTGAAAAGTACTCAGTTTTTTAAAAATAAAACCATTACCATTATTCAGCTGCCCTTCATTAGGAAACATAGTCCTGAGCATAACTCTACGAGCAAACAATCTAATCTCAATAATATTTATTTATTTAACATTTGTTGACCGGGAATGTCCGACTAGGTTCCACAGAGTCTGTTTTCAGTGGAGGCCGGGGAGAAATGCTCCAGATGCACATCTTTGGAATGTGGGAGGAAACCAGAGTACCCGGAGGAAACCCACACGAACACAGGGAGAACATGCAAACTCCACACAGAAGGCACCCCAGCCAAGAATCGAACCGGAGAACTTCTTGCTGTGAGGCAACAACATTAACTGCTGCACCAGAAAGGCTCATCCAGACTCTGCTACACTTTGCTGTGAAGGAAAGGTTAGTTTGCTGTTATTTTTTGTATTTCTGTATTGCCTTTCTATATTTTGAATACTGTAGTTTGTTTTCTTTACCTTGTGTTTTGCTTGCATTCTGTTTTAACAGCATATTAAAACTTCAAAAGAGACCACAGCTCTCTCTGTTCTGAGTCAGGCAGAATTTTTTCTCCTCCCTCCCACCCATTTAAGTTGTCTTGTTAAATACCACTGTCTTTCTAGTTGCCCGCCTCTTATGTTAATCTGACCATATATCTCATTTCTCTCTACTTTCACTGGCTTATGTGAGTAATCACAAAACCATCACTTTTGAAATCCCACCCGTTCAATTATTTAAATTTATTGGCCATCCTACAGTATTTCATAGTACCAAAATACAAAAGTAACCACCCCTTTCAGTCCATCTTGCTGTTTTAAAAATAGTAACTCTCCACTAAACCTTAACTTTTTAAACAGGTAAAACTCAAGTTACCTACTTTCATATCTAACTTCTCTAGTGCACACTGCAGAGTGCATTCTTTTCAATCTTACCTTTAAGCATCCCTGTTACTAGCACTTTCTCTAATACCTAAAAGATCATCTCTACTTGACTCCAAGTAGACTTTTCTCTATCTGTTAAACCTAGCACTTGCTCCTACAGTACTTATTACCTTGATACGACACTCTTATAGATAGCACCCCAAAAGGCAAACCCCATTTCTCAGTCACCCACGTCCCCGGAATCTCTTTTAAAGTTTTTGTCTAGTCCTTCTAGCATGTCGAGGGATCAGTTGCTAGTGTCCTCTCCTGCTCAGCTGGTGAACCTGGGAATATTGAGGCAATGTTACAATTGCCTCATGTACACAGACAACCCTCTCCTCCTCCCACAAAACACAAATACATGCGAGAGATGCAACTATACGGCCAAACTGGAGGCTGAGCTCTCTCAACATAGGACTGGCAAGACCAGTCAGGAGGAGAAGGTTACCACACACACTATAGACCCAGTCTCACATAGTACCATCACAACCTCAAATCATACACATAAACACACAAAGACATACTCGTGGCTCTGATCAAAAATCTACCAAAACAGCAGAGGCCACCAAAGCAGACACCCAAACAACCACCACCTCAGAACACAACACCTGCAACACATAGACCTCACAGTCAGAGTGTCAAACAGTCACAGCCCTTAAGGCCAAACACAATGCCAGACACACTAGTCATTGGTGACTCCATAGTCAGACGCACTGACGTCCCGCTCACCAGACTGAGTAAGGAGAAGGTCACAGTAAGCTGCCTGTCGGGCGCTAGAATCCGCCACATAATGCAAGCACTCAGGTCTCTCAACAGCAGGTACAAATACGACTCAGTCATTGTCCACGCTGGTGTAAACGACCTGAGACGTACCTCCTTGGACTACATGAAAAGAGACATTGAGGAGCTCTCTGATTATGTAGCCCAGGCAGGTATGACCCTGACCTTGAGCAGTATCCTACCTTCACCAAGAATGATGCCACAATACAGAGATAAGATGATCAGCTTTAACAATTGGCTTAAACTCTGGTGTCATTCAAAGGGGATCCAATGTCTGTCTGCCTGGGATGACATGCTGGACAAGCCACGCTGCTTCGAGGGCGGCTTGCACCTGTCACCCCTGGGATTCCGGATATTGGCAAAGGATCTTGCCACCCCCATAGTGCCTTTTTTAGGCAAGGCTCAAATTCTAAACCTACCACCCTAGAACACAACAAAGGAAAAACTAAGGGTAATGCTGCTCAATGCCAGAAGTCTAAATCTCAAAATGCACGCACTCGAGGCCCTTCTCAGTATGGAGAACATCGATGTCTGTGCAGTGACAGAAACCTGGTTGAAGGCTCCTGAGAGCACCCCAGCACTATCAGGTTTTACCTCTTATCATGCCCGGCCCCAAAATCCGGACAATACCAAGAAAGGAGGGGGGGTATCCATATTCATCAAGGACACCCACACCTCAAGACTGGTGGCAATGCACGATGCATTGGAGACCATCCAGGTGCAATTAACCATAGGCAAGACTGCTCTGCAAATTGTAGCATGTTACAGGCCACCCTCACAAACTCAGGAACCTCACATGGCCTTCCTGAAAACACTAGAGGGGATAAATGTATCACCAAACACCATCATACTAGGTGACTTCAATTACCCTAAAATAGACTGGGAACACTACTCAAACACCCTAGCCCAAAAGTTCCTGGAATTCATAAACTCAAATGCCATGGAACAACTAGTCACCATCCCCACAAGAGGAGAAAACATACTTGATCTCATCATCACGAACATGGGAGCACAATGTTCAACACCGGAAGTATACCCCTCACTGGTGAGATCAGATCACAAACTAATCTCGCTGGAGGTCCTCATCCCACCCCCACCTGAAATAAAAAAGACCACAGTAAAGAACTTCTCGAAAGCCGACTTCACACTTCTAAAGACTAGTGTGGTCTCCTTTAAGGCCCCGAGCGGGAAAACAGTACTCAAGCCGCTGAATCACTTACAAATGCCTTCTACCAGCACCTGCAGGACTGCATGGATAAGGCAATCCCAAGCAAAACAAAGACTCTTTGTGCCAAAGGCAAGCGTCCAGTCTGGTGGAACCCAGCCATAAACAAACTCTACAACAAAAGGAGGAAGCTACTACAAGATAGAGCAAAATCCTTAAAAGGTAAGACACCCTTGATCACTATAAGTAAAAACTAAGAGCTCTCATAAAATCATCCAAAGCAAATTTTGAGAGAAAAATAGCTAAAGACTCAAAAGACAATCATAAGGCCTTCTTTAGCTATGTTAGAAACCTGGGAGGAAACTCCCAGATATGCTCAGAACTAGTTCAAAATGATGTGAAGATTACTGATCCTACAGACATTGCCAACATACTGGCTGACAGGTTCAGTGCAAACTTCTCCCCTCCCCAAAAGGAGAGATATCTATACCAAGCGATTGCAGCCCCCAAACATCTCCAACGCCCAAGTGAGAACTGCTCTCTCCAAAGCAAAAAACACAGCTTCCATGGGACCTGATGGTGTCCCCGGCTGTGTGCTCCACGAACTCAACGAGGAATTAAACCCACAGCTAGGACAGCTGTTTAATCATAGTCTTACCTCTGGATACGTACCCAGGGAGTGGCGCACTGCAACTGTGGTCCCACTTCACAAAGGTGGTGCCTCCACTGACCCTGGAAATTACCGAACCATTAGCTTGACAAGCCTTATCTGCAAAGCCATGGAGAGGATCATAATAGACCTCATAAATAAAGACATAGGGAATTTGCAGACTTTGGATCCATCCCAGTTTGGCTTTGTCAAAGGCAGATCATGCCTTCTAAACTTGGTTGACTTTTTCGAAACAGTCACCAAAGCCATTGATGAGGGAAAGGCAGTCCATACAGCCTACCTCGATCTGGCGAAGGCCTTCGATACAATACCCCACTCGGGTATCATTGAAAAACTCATCAACTTAAATGTTAACCCATACATCACAAGATGGGTTGCAAACTGGCTGAGTGACAGAACCCACAGGGTCAGAGTTGCTGGCGCCATGTCAGACTCAAAGCCTGTCACAAGTGGTGTACCACAGGGCTCAGTCCTGGGCCCACTCTTGTTTGGCATCTACTTTTCCGAAGTACAAGTAAACACAGGAGGGTTATGGCTGACAAAGTTTGCAGATGACTGCAAACTGGGCGCCATAGTAGAAAACACATCTGACACAGATATCCTTCAGAAGGGTCTCACAGAAACGGATAACTGGTGCCAGAGCCATGGCCTAAAGTTAAATGCCAAAAAATGCATAGTCATACCCTTCAGGAAAAACAAGGTTACCCCTAGCTACCAAATAGGTGGCAATCCACTGATCACAGAAGAAGTTATCAGGGACCTGGGGACCCAGGTTGATAGTAGTCTATCATTCGACACCCATGTAGCTAAAGTAGTTAGGAAGACCTTCTACATTGCCCACCTTATCATGAAGGGATTCTCATCTAGATCAAGGGAGGTCATAGTCTCCCTATACTCATCACTCATCAGACCAATGATTGAGTACAATGCCCCATTCAGAATGTATCTGACCCGACACTTGCAGCAGCTGGAGAGGCCACAAAAGTTCCTCACCAAAAGGATAAAGGGTTTCAAACATCTGTCCTATGCTGCCCGACTGAAAGAACTCCAGCTCTATTCAGTCGCTTGCTCAGAGGTGACCTTTGCCTAACATACAAGGCCATGTCAAACCCAGATTTGATGAATATGCTTCACCTCAAAAATCTAGATCCGTCAGAGCCACAAGGGCGGAGACTTAAACCTCGACACGGCTATTAATAGGACGTGCTGGAGGGATAGATTCATCACCCAAAGACTCCCTATGCTGTGGAATAAAATCCCGTATATGTGAGGCAGAGCACCTCTGGCCTTGTTCAAGAGAAATCTTGACCAATGGATGGGAGATCGCAGATATACCCCAGGGATTACCTCAGTGTCACTGCTCGACAGAGGCACAGCAAAATAATGGGTATAGTTCCCCATACTAAAGGGGTGGCGTGTTTCAACAAACTATGGGCTAGGCTTGCAAATGCCCTCGGGCAGATAGCCTAGTATGAACCTATGAACCACTGTGCCGCCCATAATAGTCTCACTAAAATCAGAGTGTTGAGCTGGTATAAAACTCAGGCCACGTTGTAGCAAACTTAGTTGGGCCGGAGTTAAAACCTTACTTGATAAATTAAAAACTATTGACTCGCCGGTTCCCTCCACATCTTATTCAACGTTTGTGTCCTGGAGTCCTCGTTCAATCGCTGGCATTTCCTTCCTCGATTCTGGGAACATTGAGAATACCAAATTCCCTTCTGACGAATCGGAAAAGATAGTTCTAAAGGGAAACTCCCACAGGAGCTGTCATTCAATCTCACCTTCGGTCATATGTCAGGAACAAATTTCTGTAGAATAGAACTTGCAGAAAATCTAGCATTGTGACCTACATCAAAAGTAGTCACTCCAGCAGGCAAAACAGACAAATTAGCCCCATTAGACTCCACCGAACCAGCTGATGGAAAAATAGTTGCAGCAGCACTAACACAAGTAACAGGAGTACTATCGGACAAATTATTAACCTCAGACATGGCACGTCCAGTCTGAGGGGTACTCGATCTAACAGGGTCAGCCACAAATTTCAAATGAATGCTATGTTTCTTATTTAGTTGAATGCCATGCCCCTTTTTATGAATGAAACCCTGTTCTTTTTACATTGGGTCTCTGAATGGTTTTATTTAATTGTTTGCTACTGTTTAATGGTTGATCAATTGATGTATTGATGTTTTAGTTTAAATGTATATGATGTTTTAGCTTGATTTTATGGTATAATGAAGCATGTATTTCCATGTGAAAGTGCTTACCCGTTTTACATTAAAATCGATTTCACTTTATGTTCTTGGCTGTGGCGTGGTGTATATATTTCTGTTTTGAGTTATATGTTGTAAACTGTCAACACCCCAGCTTGTCTGTGAAGGATGATCCCAGCAGATCCACCTGTTCCTCCTCATCTAGCCATGGCACCAAGCTCCAGCACATCTGGGACCCACCCTAGATCTTCCTTGTCCACTGGTCTTGCACCACCCATGGGGTGGGCGTGGACAGGAGCTCGTCACCTGATGTCCGGTCCAAGGCCTGGTGCATAGGGAGATGCAAAAGGAGTTTGCAGCTCAGCTAAGCCAGCTTGAGGGCCATGTGGCACATTTTGAGGGTCACCCTGCTCCTTTTGCTCAGCCCCCAGCACAGCCACCTTTGGGCCATGAAGGTGCAGTGGTGACTGTCCATGGGTGGGGATCTCAGTCTCACCGTATCCATTTGTGGGCTCATGTGATTCTGATTCCCAACCACCCTCCCTGTCAAGGTGTTCACCCCCCCCCAAGTGTCATACACCACCCCTGTCTGCTGCCTTGTCTGTCTTGTCTGTTTTCCTACCCAACCTCACTCCCCACATATACCTACTATCCTTCACCAACAAACCACTCTCACCTTAAAAAAAAGGCAATCTCTTCCCACAAAATATTTACGCCCCATACATAGCTGTCCATTTTGCAGACATGTCCACCGTACACATCTAATCTTGTCCAATTGCCTAGGCAACACATTACTGTTGTCCTACCCCTCTCGCAGGGGTATGAGTATCCAAATTCACCTCCAAATTCAATACATATGCACAGATGTTGCTGGAGGAGAAATGGACAGCTATGGACCTTCCCTACTCCTGTCCTGCACACCCCTATCCATCTTTCATCTCATTTTTCCCTCTGTGTGCCCCTTTTTTCACCACTTTCCTATCACCCCTTTTTCTTTTCTTTCAAAGAAATTAGCGCAGAGGTTAGCAGGAGTAAGTGTCGCTAAGCAAAGCTAAAATGGAGTAACCATATTTTAGCAATGCTTAGCATTGTGCAAACCCACTTAAAGCTGCTTTAAAGTGCCTTAAACATCCTCTCACTATCAGCCATTGTTGTGGCCAGCAACAAAACTAATCAATCCTGCCAAGTCTTGGGCCCAGTACCCTTTACACTACAGTCAGCAACTATACCACTGCACCTTCTGAGTTCTATAAGTTGCTCTTGCTTTGAATAACATATAATGCAGTCTGGTCATCTAACATTAATAAAAAAGCTAGCAGCCCCAGGTCTTGGACCCAGGACCCTGTACACTGTAGTCAGAGACCATACCACTACACCACCTGAGCTGTATAATTTATGCTTGTTTAGTCAGACTTAACAGTCAATAGTGTGCCTATAAGTTTAATCATGTATTACTATCGTTGAGCGGTGGGCAAACCAGTTGACATATGCTCAAACACAGGGAAACAGTAGTTATCATACCTAACCAGATTTGTGCATTGGTAAGCACTGCTAAGACAAGCCCATACAGTTTAAACACCTGTACATTTAACAGTGTGTTAGCTCCACTTAGCTTCGTGCAAACCCGCTCAAACCCACTTAAAGCCGCTTTAAAGTGACTTAATCACCCTCTCTCCATGAGCCCTTGTTCTGCCTAGCAACAAAATAAAGAGCCTTTGCCATTGTTGAACCAAGTAACATGTACGCCATAGTTGTAGTATGTAACCATTAAGCCATGTAAGCTCCAAGAGCTCAGGATGATTTCATGAACATATCTTGCAGGACAATCACTGTACTATATGAATGTATATTGTGAAAACAGTAAACATTCAAATAAGATATATACACACAGATATATAAATATATATATATATATATATATATATATATATATATATATATATATATATATACACACATATATAAACACTTTATAATCTCGAAATACTGAAATGTCAAATTTCAGTATAAAGTCAAACTTTGAAAATAGCGAAAGTACATAAACGCGAACTCGAATATCTCAAATTCACGGTTATGGCTTTACACTACATAATGTCTGGGATTGTATATGGTTGGTGTGCAGTGCCGTGTGTGGATTTAAGTGTTATGTCAGGTAAGTGAGTGTTTTGTAAGGGTTTTGGGTGGGAGTTTGAGTGTATGTGAGTGTGCTATGTGTGATGTGTGTGTGAGGGACTGTAGAATGTGTGTGTGTGTGTGTGTGTGTGTGTGTGTGTGTGTGTGTGTGTGTGTGTGTGTGCGTGTATATACATGTGTGTGTGTGCACGTGTGTGTGTGCATGTGTGTGTGTGTGTGTGTGTGTGTGTGTGTGTGTGTGTGTGTGTGTGTGTGTGTGTGTATGTGTGTGTGTGTGTGTCTGTGCTCTTGCTTTTGTTTACTGTTTGTGCAATCTCGGAGTTAGTAAATATAAGTTGCGGGGTGTGGGGGGTGCAGCCCCCCACATGGGTGGTGCAGGGTGGCCTGCCCCCCTGCTTATTTATGTTGTAGGTTTGTGGGTGTGTGTTGTTGGTTTGTTTATGTTGCGATGTTAGTGTTGTGGTACATGTGTGGTTGGTGTGTGCTGTATTTTAGGTGTTTTGAATTTTGCGGTTTTGGGCTTCGCGGTTTTGGTGTTTCGGTGTTGTGTGGATTCGATCTCATGGTCTCGAAAATCTGAAATTATAGATTTCAGTATTTCAAGATTATGAAGTGAATTCATATATATACACATATATATATATATATATATATATATATATATATATATATATATATATATATATATATATATATATATATATATATACATATATATATATATATATATATATATATATATATATATATATATATATATATATACAGATATATGCATATACATATATGTATATGTGTGTAAACATATATCTGTGAATGTTTGCTCTATATATGTGTATATACATATATATATACAACACACTTGCAGATAAATACTGGTAAGCTTAGCAAACACCACAGTACAATGGCTGTGTGGCTAGATATATCCCCCATGAGAGTCAAACAATACCCGTACATATCCTGTGGCAGATCATACTGTAGATAGAATGCTGGGGTGGTATGGGACATTCATTTGCTGACCCCACATATACACAATCCAAATAACAAGTACACACTCTGCCGCTACATAATCATGATAGGCCTTACACAGTGGCCAGACATACAGCAATCTCTTAGGCAAGTAATTGAAATGACTAAAAAGAGCACAGTGAAATCCAAACAATTAGTAATCCTGCATTTGCCACCTTATCAAATGGCCAGAGTGTGATATGTTTGCACAAATGAGAATGTTTGCATTAAAACTCACACAGAACACCACCGTTTACCCTAAAAAGGTTTATTTCTGTACTATTTCAGTTGTTAATGCCATGTCTTACAGCATGTAGGTGTGTAAAATACAACATAACTGAATTATGCAAATATTAAAGGAAACATATGATACATTCTTGCCACTACTATCTCAGGACAATTTCCAGTTTTCAGAATTGTCGTCAGCAGTACCATACCTCTCAACCTGTTATAGGCAAAAATATAGACAAAGCATAACATGATGGTCGACAAATATAGACTGATTATAAATATTCTCTTACAATCTCAGAAAGCTGATAAAATACTAGAGGTTTTGCAGTAGCATTACTTTTCTAAAGGATGTGAAGTCTTACAGTCAAATGTTTGTCATCATTGAATTAGTCTAATCCTCAGCTTTTTGCCAGAAACAAACTTAATTAAGGAGGAACACCCAAAAGTTATGATGCCAACATCTGGACATTATGGAAACGTGTGTATAGTTGAGGGTTATGAGTAGGCCTCAACTGGCAAAACAATGCCCATGCCTTGCATAGAGGTACAAGTAGTAACCAAAATAAGCCACACAAAGTATCAGACACTGATGTCATGCCAAAAGCCTTCAAGTAGTACAACAGTACAAAACACACTTGCCTTGAATACAAAAGTCAATCAAGAATCAATTACATGATTAAGCCAACAGCCTCTAATTACACTCCTCAGTTAACCACCTAGTGGGGAAAGTATCAAATATTACAATGTAAATTGATGCTTTACATAACAATGCTTCACTTCAAACTGGTCTATCAAACTGACAAACAGACTGTGTGCCAAACAGTAACGTCACTCTAACCCATCACTGTCCCCATCACCATAGTATCAAACAACTACATACCTTTTATGTTTTTATTAGTAATATCTCACACATGTATTAACAGCCTAAGAGTCAAACATGTACCCCCCCAAAATGTGTTATATGGGTATATAACAGTGTTTACTATATACTAACCTCTTGACTGTACACAGTCATACATGTTGTCTAGCCTATGGCCCATATTTATGGCTCCTACCCCACAACATGAGTGGGAGTCCACAACATCACTGGGATGAGAGCAGGAATGTCAGCAATAAATAATGATAGCATATACCTATCAAACCCTTACTGCATGAAATCTGGACAAAGCTTGGTATATACCTGGAGGACATAGGGCCAAACACAGGGCTATATTCCATATACTGTAGTCATACACTGTGAAATTTGCTGGTGTTACAGGATTGTTTGCAACATATCCTTCCTGAGCGATATGAAGTCACAAACACTAATGCATGTTTCCAGTTACTGATAGCAATCACCAGAGTAAGGCAATGATTTGTCAAGGACAACACCTGTTTGGGGAACACACTAAACACAGTGGCCCAAACCCTGGCCATTATGTGGATAGCCCTAAAGTTGAGAACTATGCAGACAAATAACATTGTCAGACTGCAAGCTATACAGAACTAGCATGTACACTCAAACCCTGTTAAACTAGCAGTATTCAAAGCATATAACAGTAATACTCACATGATGTCCCTATGTCAGGAAACTTACACAAACCTGTGTAAACCTATGTCCACATGTTGTGCTGTTAGAAATATTCTCATGTGCTGTCTGTAATACTGCTGTCCACACACAAATGATGTGTTTCTTATAGGCAAGGTAAAGGGACAATGACCACAGGAATTACACATTTATAGGAGTGGGTTGTCATGACATTGGCTACTGAAAGAACTACACTGCTGCTCTGCATGCAATTAGCAAGTGGGGGACACCAATTGGTGCATAGGCTATCGCCTGGTCATAACCATCACCAACAAAAGCCATGCTGTCACTTAATCAAACCCACTCAATCCCTGTACTACAGAGAGAGAGAGAGAGAGAGAAAAAGGTAAAATGACACAGAGCAAGACAACAATCAAACCAAAATACTTAGGTTTGAATATACAACAAAGCCCCCCCCCCAAAAAAAAGGTATGTGAAACATTTAAGCATGTAATTTAATGTATTACTTGGTCTGTAATGGGATAGCTGAGTATGAAAAATGTATATGTGCTAGCAAAACTTGATGTACTGATTTCCTGCTGTACAACTGCTATGGCCATAGCATCTGGCTCTGTCTGCAGTGGGAGACATCATAGCCATACCTGTCAACTGTACAAATCTTCACAGAATGTTCAGATTTTGAAATCAAACTGTTATGTCTGTTCCTATTGACATCTCTACCTGTCTGACAAATAGCTGAGGACTGAAGTCATGAATTAATGACAAACACTTGAGTTTAAAACTACACATCCTTCAGAACAGTCACAGTAATCCAAAATGCATTTTGCTAAAAACTTCAGAACTCTGTAACAGGAATATGTACGATATGTCCTTATTTACACCCCCCCCCATCATGTTAGGCTTTGTCCACATGTGATGCTCTAAGAGGTTGAGAGGTCGTATCACAGCTCAGGAGCCTGACTCACCCTGGGAAAGGACAGCTCACATTTGCCAACCACTAGAGTGTCTGTCAAACAATTGTGAAGGTGCCACTGCTAGGCCAGTTAATGGGATGTTGTCAATATCCATATGTTACCTGTGAATATGAGTATGATATACGTTTAACATCAAAAAGTGAACTCCTGCATGGCAGGCAAATGCACGGCTCCAGGCATAAACTTGTTCAAACAAAAACAGAACGAGCCAGCATACAGTGACCTGAAACAGTTTATTGGTAAAAAAACATAAAAAGCAGCAAAAGACTCAGACCGGTTTCGGCCAGACTAAATCACAACCTTCATCAGTGTAAAGAAAAAACATCAATTGCTGAACCTTAAGTAGACCTATCTGTAATCTCATTGGTTGTGTCTAAAAATATTCATTCAGACCAGGTGGGAATAATCCATCCAGTTTTACAATCCATTTTTTCTCTTTAGTATTTAAAAATGAATGCCGCCCTGTCTTATTTGATCTATTCCCTTGTATAATATCAATAATCATAAAAGAAAACTTTGCAGATTTATGAACCAAATGATGTTTATAAAGTGCATTGTTGGCCTTCTTATTTCTGATATTACTAATGTGCTCAGAAATTCTAATTCTGAAAGGTCGAGAAGTTTGGCCAACATCAAATGAACCACACTGACATGTGGCCAAATACACCACCCAGTCACTACTACAATTGGCAAAACAATTAAGATCATAAACCGTTTCACAATTTCTGCTGGAAAACTGCTTGGATTTGTTTACCTTATCACAGTTGGTGCAATGGCCACATGGGAAGCAACCTATCAGTGGATCACCTGTCAATGTAGTTTGCAAAAGCGGTTGATATCGATCCATGGTACCATGTTTGTAATGGTTAAAATAAGAGCCCAAATTTCTCCCTTTGCGAAAAGAGAATAAACATCTCTCTGGCAACATATTTGCTACTTCATAATCACATTGCAAGATGTTCCAATGCCTGTGTACACTTTGTATCAACTGGTCAGTATTCCTAGAATATGTAGTAGTGAACCTAAGTGGTACAGAATTTGTACTAGTATGATCCTTATAATTTAATAAATCTTGTCTATCCAAGGAATTCACCAAATTGCTGGCTTTTAGAACATGAACCATGCCATAGCCCCTGCATCTAAACCTGTTTGTAAGATCCTTCCGCTGTAATTGAAATGAAGAATCATTAGAACAGATGTGTTTATCCAAATAAATTGTGATTTTGGGATGTTACGTGCCACATAGGGCGGGTGGAAACTCGAAGCATGTAGGATGGTGTTGTACTCAGGATACTTCCTGAAAACTTCTGACCCTAAAGTATGATCAGGTAATCTAGTGATTGAAACATCTAGAAAAGTAATATTATTCATATCATAATGAACAGTAAACTCAAGGCCCCAGATATTATTGTTCAAATATGATATAAAATCATTTAGGTCCTGTGTATCACCTTTCCAAACCATCCAACAATCGTCCAAGTAACATCTCCATATATCAATATATTCCAAGAAACAATTGTTATGACAGTCATAAATAATATGTTTTTCTACATAAGCCATGAATAAATCGGCATAATTGGGAGCAAACGAAGCTCCCATAGCGGTACCCTTCATTTGCCAATAACAATCATCCTTGTAGAAGAAGACATTGCTGGTGAGGAGAAATTTGGCTAATTCAACCAAAAAAGAATTAAAGTTTGGTTGGTATAAATTAGCCTCATCCAGCCAATAGGACAAAGATTCCAAACCCGCCTCATGTGGAATATTGGTGTATAATGAACTAACATCCAAAGTACGCAACAACCACTCTGACTCCAACTGGCTATCCGAAATAATTTGTAAAAAATTTGTAGTGTCATGTAACCTTGAACATATTAAACTAAGTAAGGGCTTCAGATGTTTAGTGATATATTTGGGCTGTTATTTTAACCATTACAAACATGGTACCATGGATCGATATCCACCACTTTTGCAAACTACATTGACAGGTGATCCACTGATAGGTTGCTTCCCATGTGGCTATTGCACCAACTGTGATAAGGTAAACAAGTCCAAGCAGTTTTCCAGCAGAAATTATGCAACGGTTTATGATCTTAATTTTTTTGCCAATTGTAGTAGTGACTGGGTGGTGTATTTGGCCACATGTCAGTGTGGTTCATTTTATGTTGGCCAAAATTCTCAACCTTTCAGAATTAGAATTTCTGAGCACATTAGTAATATCAAAAATAAGAAGGCCAACAATGCACTTTATAAACATCATTTGGTTCATAAATCTGCAAAGTTTTCTTTTATGATTATTGATATTATACAAGGGAATAGATCAAATAAGACAGGGTGGCATTCCATTTTAAATACTAAAGAGAAAAAATGGATTGTGAAACTGGGTGAATTATTCCCACCTGGTCTGAATGAATATTTTTAGACACAACCAATGAGATTACAGATGGGTCTACTTAAGGTTCAGCAATTGATGTTTTTTCTTTACACTGATGAAGGCTGTGATTTAGCCTGGCCGAAACCGGTCTGAGTCTTTTGCTGCTTTTTATGGTTTTTTACCAATAAACTGTTTCAGGTCACTGTATGCTGGCTCGTTCTGTTTTTGTATGATATATGTTTGTCTTGGAAAGCTAAGAGACATATATAGGGCATGTGCATAGTACAGTACTGTTGCAGACATGTGTGCCGAACTGCATGTGATATCTTGAATTAATAACATTTAACTGTACAGTGTTCTGCTGGATAATAAGTACATTTGTGACTGATATCTGTAGACACACACACATATACTTGACCTATGTCAGCCAAACCAGTGGCAAGTCTTCCAGCAATGACAACGTAACATAATAGTGTAGTTATGACTGTTGCACATCTTCCAGGTTATCACAGTGGTGTCAAAGGCTAATGTGCAATCAACTTAAATATGTATGTTGCAGCTAGAATAATATGGTATCAATACTGATGTTACTTTTGTCAACCATTGATGTTGGTCTTTGTCCTGAAGTCCTGTGGATATAACCTGCTGAGAAGCATGATTAATTAGCAAGACTGTGAATACAGTGTGTCATACTAACACAGAACACAAATGTATACCAGGTATCCCCTGGGCACATGTATGTATATGTCCAGCTGGAAGGCAGAAAACTGATACCATGGGTTACAAGCAGTCGGAAAAATAGAGTGTGCATGTTGCACGTGTGTGTAATATCAGTGTCAGTGCATACAATCAAAATAAATGTGTATTGCTACTGCTTGTTGCATTGTCCTGGCATTGATATGGGTAGTACAGTCGACATGATTATCATGTAGTAATCAGTGAAATGTTCATCTGTGTCATGACCCATTGCCCATGCCTAACACTAACAGCTATAGCAACACCTATATACAGTGGATATCAAAAGCGTACACACCCCTGTTGGAATGCCAGGTTTGTGTGCTGTATGACAATTAGACCACAGATAATCTTTCAAAAATGTTCCACACCCCAAATGTGACCCATAATTTGTACAATTCTATTTAGTGTGCAAAATAAGACAAATGGATGCTGCAGTTATCTTAACAGGCATTCACACAACATATCACTTTAAGGGTGTGCACACTTATTCAAATGGCTTATTGTACTGATTATTTCACATATGTTTTCAAACACCCAGTTGTCATGTTTTAAATTGAATTGTAAAGGATAGATGTCAAATTACAGGTGTGAATTCATTTCAAATATGTTTTCACAGACCCGATTGTCATTGTTTACATCAAATTGTAAAGGACAGAGGTCACATTACAGGTGTGAATTTATTTGAAATGAGTTTTTGTGGTGTCATGTTCCAAGTGCACAAATACCAGGCATTGTAACAGGGGTGTGTATACCTCATATCCACTGTAGTTATATGCAATCAGCAGTACCTGAACTATAAAAGTTGCCTCCACCAAGGAGAGAGTAATCCCCCTTGGTGGACAGCAGCAATACACAACGCACATAATAGGGTGCTATATTGGCTGCATAGGGACACATAGGTGCAGCCAACAACTTGGTGGCACAGCCAACAACTTGGAGGCAAGTCCACCTCTATCTCAGCAAGCATGTACATTCATAGCTGATGTTGTGTAAGGCTGATTATGACTATAAATCAGACATATCCACACCACCAAGGACAATTGCAACAGAGTGTCTCCACATATGTAGTCAGTCTCAGAGGCAACAACACAATTCAACCTGTACTGGGGTAAAGCACACCTTGTACACACATGCCATGGATATAGGCAATATGCATCATACAGGTCAGGTGGGAAGAGTGTCACCCTGTCCATACAAATTCTATAGGGGGATATGCACATCAAATACACTACCCCCCTCACCAATGGTGAACATGTACATAGTGCCTACTGAAGACAACAACAGCAAATCTACCTGGGCCATGAGAACATCACTGTCTGCCTCTTACCTGAACTAAGGCATGTGCTTATAGCTCCATCACACACTACAGTCAAACACAGACTTGCCACCATCCACATGGACGATGGCCACTGTCATCCCTATACACAGAAATGAATGGAGAATAGAGGATTAAGCAGTTAACTGTGCAACATTGGGTGGAATAAGATAGGTCAGGGCCAAGAGTGTAATGACAGCTGATTATAGGGTTAGGTTGTAGTTTGGAATATTGTCAAGTAATATTCTGTGTTGATGTGCAAGTAGACAACCATATGTGGTCATGTAACCATTTCTTCTGTTTTTGTCTTCCAGCTACCATGCCATGAGGAAGGCTACCAGCCTTTACTTCATTGGAGAATGATGTAATCATTCAGTATCTCATGCAGCAGTATGATGTCCTGTTTGGACGTGGCACAGAAGCCCTACGTGACCAAACAGCCCTGTAGGAAGAACTGATCCACAGGGTGAATGATGCTGGGCAAAAGAACCAGCATTATGAGCAGGTCTGTCATCATGCCAGTGACATTTTCCATCATGCATGGAACCGAGCAGCTGCTGTAGCAAGGGAGTGGCTAGCCACAGGTGGGTGTGCTGCCATTCAGCCCCGACTGACACGTATGGAACAGCTCCTTACCAGCCTTGGTGCACCCACCCAGCATACCCACCATGAAGCAGAACCCAGCATTTTTGAGGTGGTAGGCACCCAACCAATGTCTGAGGAGCGTGCAGGTTATGCCACAGTGCACATAACTAGAAGAGTGTTGATTATACATATCTATCTGTAGAGAATCTGCATGCATATATCAGAGGAGATAGTCTGTAGCTGGAGTTTAGTAATGCACAGATGTGCACATCTATGGTGTTGGGCTGCATATTCTGTAGTATTGCTGTTTGTTCTGTTAATGTTCTGAAATGCTGCTTCAACCTTATAGCAATGCCACATGAGTGGCTACTGAAATTATTTCTCTCCCACAGCTATGTAGGTCCCGCAGGTATACAACTGGGGCAGCAGCCTGTAGCTGGTGAGTATGGGGTTATTTTGAAAAGGTACAAAAACGGCTGCTCCCAAGTTCCAGTAATCAGAGAAAATCCACAAAATTGTTAAAGTACCCTGGAGGGGGAAAACAAGCTCCAAATGAACAAGCTGTAATAGTTTGAACGCAATTTTTAATAAAAAACAAAAGCGTTTTCGCTACGGACGCAGCTGTAGCTTCATCAGAACTAAATTTTCAAATAATACCGCCAAATTTCAAATATATAGTCACGTCCTTTTATGTCAACTAATTAGTTAACACCTTAAAAGTACACAGTGGAAATATATCCATAGTCCATGTACTAAATATAAAAAAACGACATAAAGGTAAACATTATCTCATGTTTAAAAAGTAGCACCCCACATTAGTAAATATTGCAAAACATTTTAAGCTTTGTTTTTTATATTTTTAGTATACAGTGTATGGTATATAGTTAACAATTCAATAACTGACACTCATACCACCAAAACAAAGCTGTTAATCTAAAAAATGTGAACAATATATTCAACTGTTAGTATTGCAATGTCAAACCAAATCTTAAAAGTTGGAAATACTTAATATCAGCAGTAAGGAAACTATATATATAATGAAAGTACAAAGATAGTAGTACAAAAATGGCTTTAGTTTTCTTCATACTTATAAAACAGTATGATAAACTAACATTCCAATTTTACAAAGTACAAATTTTATCTTCTGTAATTTCTCATTTTTTAAATGCAGGAGATGTTACAATGATCATTCAGATCCGGAAAACTAAAAGAGTTTAACATCAACTGCCATTCTAACTCACAGGTTTCAAGCACTAAAGAAACTGGTCCACCTCTTATAGAATGTGCGACCTCATCTATGGCTACAAAGTAAAAACTATGGCCTGGGTTTTTTATACAGTGTTTCGCTAGGGCATTCTCTGTTTTGTTTTTTCTGATTGCATACAAATGTTCGTAGTTTCTGTCCCGGAATCTACGATCGGTTTTGTCGATATAGAATGCCTCACAGCAATTACACTGGGCCAAGTAAACTATAGATTTGGATTCGCAGTTGAGTCTGTGATGAATGTAGTATTTCCTATTCCTGATCAGAAAGGAGTTCAAGACTTTCACTTCTCTACAGTAATTACAAAACCCACACTGAAAACACCCTTTTAATCTTGTAGTACTGTTAGATACATTATTCCTTTCTAATATTGCTTTTAAGTTACATCCTCGTTTATACACAAATTTTGGTCTATCTCCAAGTTTTTCAAATAGTTCTTCGTTATTCAATATATAGTACCAGTTCTTAGTTAGAATGTGTTGTATATCCCAAGAATTGATGTTAAAAGTCGAGATAAAACTAGTCTGGAAACGTTTGTTTGTTTCCACATTAACTAAATTGGAGTTGTTTCTCTCTTCAAGGTTACTCTGTCCTGTTAATGTGTTGGTAATCTCAACATGTATTTCTAAGTTGTTATGTCTTAAAAGGGGAGAATAGAAACCTTTTGAGCGTTTAAAATTGATTTTGTCCATTAGTTCAGTAAACAAAGACAATGGATAATCTCCATTCATAAACATTTCCTTCAAGTTGTTACATTCGTTTGAAAAAGCTATTTCCCGACTGCACATCCTAGCAGCTCTTATTATTTGACCCTTAATAATGGCTCTTTTTTGCTTGTAAGGGTGTGCACTGTTGAAGTGTAAGAAAGAATTGCAGTATGTTGATTTCCTGTGTATGGTAGAAAAGTATTCTAAATTTATTAAATCTTTGTATAATTTCACATCTAAGTAATCGATCTCAGTTTCTGAAAAATTAAATGTGAAATTTAAAAATGATGTAGTATTATTAAGGGAATCAATCAGTGATGTAGCTGATTCTGTGTTCCCTTTAAATAAAATGAAAACATCATCAAGGTACCTTGTGTAATATTTAATATTGTCCATGATACTATTATTACAAAATATGTACTTATTCTCCCAATATGCCATAAAGAGGTTAGCGACGCTGGCACCGCATGGTGACCCCATCGCTATACCCTGTTTTTGTAAATAAAATTTGCCATTAAAAGTGAAATAATTGGATGTTAAAATAATATCCAGTAGTTCTGATACTATATCTATCTCACTTTGTGTAGCTTTTAGGTCAATCAACAACAAGGAAAGCCATTCTACTGCTTCTAAGTGTGGTATAGATGTATATAAATCCACTACGTCAATTGTCAGGAAATTAAATGAACTATCAAATTCTATGTTACACATATTTTGAAGGAAAGTCCATGAATCTTTACAAATGCCCGGTATAAGTTTCAAATATTTAGTCAAAATAGTTTCAACTAGTTGTGCACAAGGGTATGTTATGGATAGACGACTGTCTATTAAAGCACAAAATGGTGGATTAAACATATCCTTGTGAATTTTCGGGATGCCAAAAATCACTGGATTTTTTGGCATAGAGATGTCTATGTAGTTATAGGTGTCTAAATCAATTTTCCTGTTAATGAATAAATCCTTAAAGTAGCCCCTAATCCTAGACTTTGTTATGTTCATTTCATTCAATGATGAAACGGTATATACAGGGCTATTTAGGACCAATTCCATTTTTTCTATGTACGTGTGATTGTCTAGTATGACCAACCCACCGCCTTTGTCCAGTTTAACCACCCGGACTGCTGAAGAACATAAAAGTTTAAGACTTGTTAATTGTTCATCAGTGACATTATGTTTCAGTTGTTTGTTCAAGAATGTATCAGATTGGTACATATGGCGGATGTCCAACTCACATGCACTCTCAAAGAGTGCTAAAACAGCATGTAAAGGTGGATTAAAAGTACTGGCTAGTTTCAGCATAGTTACATTCTCAGAATCCTTGTTGTTAAAGATAAAATCAACGTTTAACTTTCGAACATAACATTTCAAATCAATTAGTGTTTTTGCTATGTTACATCTCTTTGTTGGGACAAATGTGTTCCCAAGTGCAAACAATTCAATCAGACAGGGATCTAAAGAAATACTTGGGAAATTGTAGATGGTAAAGTCACCCTTCCAATTAGTTAGTAGTTTTAACTTGTTGTTATATAGGGAACTGTTGTTATTATCAGAAGGAACTTCTAATTCCGAAAATTGTTCTTGTTTTTCTGTTGGAACTTCGAGTTCCGTGCCCCTAAAAAATGGCCATTATTTGCGCTGCTGTTATAGTTGTGATAATTGTTGTTCCCGTGATGTTGAGGGCCGTTCTTGTTGTTGTTTGCCCTTATTCTATTACTTCATCTAGGGACTTGTACAAAATCATCAGTACCATCTTCAATCAACTCAAAATCTTGCATGTTTGATGTTGAAGGTAAATCTGCCGTTTCGTTGCTCGAATGGTCTAAGTTAACGAAAGAGCTTATAGTCGGAGGTCTTAATTTGACATAGGCATTATTGTCTCTATAAGAAAGCCTATCCCTTGACAATTTTTTGTTTTTATTCAACTTCAACTTGTATACTAGAGAGTCTATACTCGTAAAAAATACGGGTGTAGTCATACTTGTATCTTTCAAAGTTCAAGTCTTTTTTCAACAAGTTGTCAAGTTCATTAACTTCGTTAACCAACTTGTTGATTTGGATATTGTAATGTCTGATCATTAACTCAAGCAGTTGAAGGCCCTGGTTGTCAAAAAGTAGAGCTAAATCTTTATAAAAGTCAACATCAACGAATAAGCCAGTTGGACAAAAGTTAGACCTTAAGCCTTTCGGTGTTATTTTCTCTGTAGAACATTGCCGAAAGTAGTTTACCTCCAGTTGCAATTTCTTAAGTTTTACAAGTTTTAAATCAAAAGATTTTAAGTTGTCAGTAATCAAATTGCCACTTACTGTTGTCCGCTGTACACCCATGACCAGTAGTTCCTGCAAGACTTCAAAGTTCAAGTTGTCAGTATTATTAATCCAGTCTTCCATATTTGGAACTCCAATGAGCTCGGGAGAAGATGAAATATTTACAAGTGGCTGTGGTAGTTGGTCGTTACTGCACCGTTAGTTTCAGTTTTTCTTGTTCCAGTTTGTTTCCTTAGTATGGGGTTATTTTGTTTATGTTTGCCAATACACCGGTGATGTTAAGGCCATGCCATATGCCCTGTAAGCATTTATCACACCTACCTATAATGCATGATGTACATGTTCAGTTTTGTTGGTGTTAACTGCACAGCATAACACTGGTCACCATGGTGAAGGGTAGGTAGGGGTCCTGCAGTATACCTCACAACCAATCAGTACAAGATGTGTGGATAGAGACAAGTCAAATGGTGAGACAGATGGCCTACAGAAGGGACATGTATGAAACATAGCCCTCATACAGTCGATACAACAGTGTACACACCTCTATGATGGTGTCAACTGTTCCAGATACATACAATGATAGAGCACAATAACACATTCCACACCTTTTACAACTTGTAATGTGCACCTAACATGTGCAATTAATGTATAAAATAGAATCCTATGTTAGGACAACAAATATGGGGTTTACAAACCTTACAATACACTGGAAGCATACGTGTGCACACACTCATATTAACATATTGTGGAGGCAACTTATGATGTACTGACAGCATTCACTCTTCTGCAGTACACATCTGCCATCTAATACAGGCCTCTATGTCACACCATTTAATGGTCTGCTGTCCGAGCAGTATGTCCATGACAATTGGCCAGCTGCCTGCAACATAGGCAGCCATGGCTTGTAGACATCTTCCAAGGCATGACATGGATCCCATATCTGAAAGGAAGTAGTCAGGAGTAGAGTACAATAACATTACCACACCATTGTATATTCCATGGCAAACAGTGCAGACAGTCATCTAGAGGTGTATTAAATATGGGACGACAGTAATGTTGAAAAGTCACAGATGACCATCCAATACAGATGACAATACATAGTTCAAACTGGTCAGGGAGGCTACCCAGAACATGCAGCAACACTGAGGCAGTTGCACACATGTCTAGCAAGTCCTGCCTGTGTATTACTGTGCCAACAATCGCCTGGAGTCTGTATAAGTGTGCCCTATGGGTTAGGGTAAGAAGATGGGAGATTTATCCTACAAGAAACATCATCCAGGCCTCCATACAGGTAGTAAAAGCATGACCCCAGGTCTTCCAAAGGCATGTGTTGCAATGTTTAATGGTGTCATGAGACCAAGGCTCAAACCTACAGACAGTAGTCCTAAAGTTATGTGTGGTGCACAAGCAGCAGCTCACATCACATCAGGGCCACCATACCCAACTTTAAGGTTGCTGGTGCCAGTGTACACCTTTACGGTTGCTGTTCATTACCTGAAAGTAGGCTTGTAGACATGGTGGAGAGAATGTGGAACAAGGCAAACTGACACTCATGTGTGGACCACAGAATGTCAGGCATCTGCAATAAGGCTGAGGATGGGGATGGGGTGTCAGCTTCAAATACAACAGTGAACTGAAACATACATCCAAAGCTAGCTAAGAATGGCCATATCTTAACACATTCAAGGTTATGAATTGGCCCACACATAGCACACACTCCACAGCAATACTGAAGTCCCTGTGTGACTTCCGCAGGTTGTGCACATGATCTGGCCTTGCAATCTGGAAGATTTGTGGTACCTTTGTGAGTGTGTGTGTGTGTGTGTGTGTGCAATTGTGTGTGACTGTGGCCCCATTGCATATCATAGAAGAGGCTGCCATGTCAACAGGGGTGTGTATGCTCCTGAAATCCACATGAGGCTTGGAAGGTCAGCAGTGTACATAGATGTTATTGCACATACATCAACTGATGATGATGAGATCTGGGAATCAAATGTCAGTCATTCATTAGTGGCATTCGTCCTCATATCATCCCAGTCATGTGTCAGACAAACACATAGGGGTTGTGAAGAACAGAGCAAACATAACTGCTACACATCTAACACATTCAGCAATGATTTGTATAGTTGTGAGGTATGGTTTACAGTGCATGCCGGTGTGCTGCACAGGTGTACAGCATTAATGCATACATGGATGCAGTGTATCCCAGGGGAAAGGGCATCACCTACTAACATGACTCTTGTCTGATGAAGGGATTGATCCCTGAAAGCGCTAACCTGTGTACTGTTTGTGTACTGTTCTACTTAAATAAATCTCCTAGCTGTGGTACTGTCAGTGTTTCTTTACATTTGTAGTTCCTTGTTTTCCACTGGCAGTTTTGTGCCTAGAGAGGACTCTGTGAATCCACTTACCTTGTCAGTCAGTCCATACTGTTACAGACTTTTTGCACACAACACATCCATCATTGGGCTGGATAATGTAATTAGTTACCTGTATGGTTGATGGTGACAGCAGTCCTCATACAGTGGACCGTGGAACATGTACTGGGTGTACCATGGTGTAAAGACAGTATACACAGCAACCACACCTCACATTGGATATTGTACTCACTGAAACCCATGATACTGCTCTGACCTACCCACAATCACACATTGACCAGGACTGCAATACAAACCCTTGTCTATATACTCAGTGCTACTACAGGGATATGCATTTATTGCACATGCCACAGGGATAGTAGGGTGAGGGTTTGTCAAGGCACTCCTAATGTCAGCAACATCACCATCCCTTATAATGTATGGCAAGGTTTAGTGTATTTGGAGAATGTGGCCTCAGAATGCTGTCTCCTACAAATATGCACACTCACGCACAATTGCACACACACTTACACATGACTGCACATACATACATACACACACATACTCAAAATTGTATGGAGTCACAGGGTAACCCAAGGCTATCTACCCATTTGTAG